>NC_141164.1:50380390-50737057 GCF_053477565.2 Lygodium microphyllum
GAGTAATAGAGCATCTTATTCTCCTTAAGCTCCTACACATGAAGAGGAAGGGGAAAAAAATGAGATAGTGCAAAAATACCAAGAGAAGTAAGAGACCAGCCCTTCTGTAAAGTTTGATTTCAAAGTCAATGAGGAGAGCATGTTTAGGAAGCCACTTTTATAAACACTACATGGCTACTCATATGAATAGCTAAGAACATTGCTATGATGTGGCTAGACCCTTTAGACATCGAAGCTTATTAAAATTAATGTAGAGTCTAAGGAAGCAGGGGGAGATACTTGAAACTCAAGCTTAGGGAAGTGTGGTCAAGACTACTAGAATGGTGCCACCCCATTCTAGAAGTAGTAAGAGGGCTTAAGAAGCCTTCATCTACTCTTAGAAGGAAGAGCAATCAAATCCATTCTTGTGTCCCTACCCAAGAAGGCATGGGCAGGAGTATCCAAAATAGGATAATGATAGGTACAATTTTCTAAAGATGACTAAAATTAGAGAAACCCATGCTGACAAGACCTACCTATTTCATCCCATTGACCTAGTCCCTTCCTTTGCTCAATTTGCAAGATAATTCACTAATTGTATAGGCCCCTCCTTCATCGCCACTTGCAACTATCTCTAGCTCCTTATCAAGCTCCTCTAACAACCAATAACTCTTTATGAAGATGGCTTATCTCTCTTTTTTAATGTCAATGCTTGAATTGATCAAGTGGCGATGGCTTGCCTTAACCTTTGTGCCCTATTACTACCAACCTTTTGTACCCAATACTAGAGGACATGGTGGATAGTAGGTTCACCATGTGTATGCATCCTTTTGTACCTAGAGGCATCATTGGAGTCATAAAAGCACATTGAGAAATGTCTTCTTTGCAAATACTGAGTCTCTCAGTCCCTTTACCCTACCATCCACATCTCTTCTATTGAATCACACCATCCGACCATACCAATTGCCTCATTAGACATCCCAAAGCCATTCATTAGTAGCAACACCTACATTTGGTGAAAGTGCCATGGACTAATACTCATCTTTGGGGGGGATAAATGGTAACTACAAGAAGAAGCTAAAGAGAGGAAGCCCGAAATTTTTTGGTCAAATAGGAAATTTTGTAACGCTTTTAGATCTTATTTTTATGAGACCTAGAATCCCTTCTCTGCAAATTGTATTTAATAGTTAGTACCTCAAGATCACAACTTGTGTCAGGTTTACTTTGTTGAAAAGCCTAAGATTTCGATTGTATGTAAAAATACTTGTGATTGTCTGGAAGGACCACAAAGGGGGTGGGAAAACCCTAACCCTAATTTTCATGTATTTAAAGGATAAAAAAGAAGAGAGTATGCTATTCTTGTGTGTGCAAATTTCATGTACTTACCTTCTTGCTTTTCATTTGTGAGAGAGGGAGAGAGTGAGAGTTTGAGAGAGTTGAGAGAAGTAGAGAGACAAGAGTGAGGGACCATGTGGGTAAATTCTCCTTCTTCCTCTTAAGCTTCCTCTCATGCCAATGATCATGCTTTTCCTGGCATACCAAGGCTGTAGATGGGATGTGAAAATTGTATGTTCTCAAAATCACTAGTTGAGAGGGGTCTGTCAGAATGGGAAATGCGTGTTTGTCCATGGTGGATAGACTATCCATTGGATGACATTCCACGGCAAGAGATTGAATTAAGAGAGAGTAAGTGCTTTGAGAGCCAAACATAGTAAATATGTGGTAACTCTTACTCTTAGCTATTTGTTTTAGTAATATTTTCCTTATATGCAGGGTTCCTGGAACAAAATAGAGTAATTTCTATGCACAAAGAAGAGGATGAAGGAAATGGTACTTTCTAAAAATGTAAAAAAAATGTATTCATGGATTGTGGAGCTTTACAAGAGTATCCTTCATGCCTGAAGGAAGGCCACGCAAGCTCACTATAAGTAAATCTTGGTATTGGTAATGCATGTGGTGAGAGACTAGGTAAGAGATAGTTGTTGTGCTTTGTGGTTGAACCTCTTGAATGAATAAGAGGGTATCCAAACTCCCATCATTGAGCTCATATAGCACAACACTTCTCAATCAAAGCTTTAAAGATTTTAAAGTGAATAAACACCTCACTTTTCTCATGCATAAAGTAAACCCATACTTTTTTAGTATGATCATTTTAAGATTTAATACTTGCAACCACTCATAGTTGAAAACTTCTTAAGATCCCACACATCAAAATATATTGACTCAAGTGGCTTCTTGTATACATTCATTTCATGTGAAAATGCATAGCTTGCATACCATTCAAATTGACATGTTGTATATACTTTATCTATCCATCAACTCTTAATTTTGATAAGCCATTTACAATACTATTTTGACTATATAGTTTTCAAACTCTGCGTATTTACATAACCAATCCCCTTATGCCAAATTTCAATGTTGACCACAATACTTGGACCTTGTCCAGAATTAGTAGTATCCATTTCAAGCATACTTACATCAAGAGTAAAAAATACTATTGCAATTGTTGCAGAGGTACAACTAGTACACTCTCCTCTTCATTGAGTGTGTACTTTAGGTTGTTCATATAGCCTCTGGAGGAGTTAGGGTTAGGGTTTTCCCTGTCCTCCAGTCCATTTACACCTAGCTACCCTTATCCTCGCGAGTGTAAGGAGAGTTCCTATGCTTATCTTTCAACAACCCCCCTCAATTTCAGTTGGCATTGGATAAAGCATGATAGGATGCCTCCCCTTAATACACAATGAGATGCCTTTATAAATCAAGCTACAAGAGAAGGTTATAGGTAGAGAGTGTTATAAGACTCAAACGAGTCGGTCATCTGTGGATTGGGATATGGCCTGAGCCCGTTCATCATCTTCTACATCAAGGCGATTGGATGGGTCAATTACTTTGGTCCCTTTTATGAAGGGCTAGTATCCTCTTTCCATCATTTTGTATTTGACCAAGACTTGACAAGGATGGAAATATTTTCCATTAAATTTTTGAATTTGAGGACGGACATCAGCATATGTTGTGGCCATTGGGAAGGTCTTACCACTTGCTAGGACAAGGGTTGTGTCTAGTCCCTTACAAAATTGCCAATGAATGCAGAAGCAAATCAAGGACACCCTTACAAACAATTGATATCAAAGCTGTAATGAGGAGAAAGAATGAAAATCATACATATGTAATATTTCAAAATATGACTTTGGTGGTCCTTTCTTATGTGCAATCTTCTTCCGAGGTTTAATGGACTTTTTAGGCTTCAATGATGTGAACCTAGACTGGACTTCGGGCTCCTCCTTGTGGTAAGGTTTAGTAGATGAACATTGTGTTGGACAAGGATAGTCTATGATTTCAATGCTTGTTGTTGATGGCTCCGAGGAGAGAACAATGACACTCATCCCTCTGATTTCATTGACCAGGGTACTTGAAAAAACCACACATGATATGCAATACAAGTTTAGGATAGGATGGTGTATGTGTTTATAGTTGTACACATAGCCTTAAAAAATGAAGTGGAGCACTTTATTGCTTTAATTTTCTAATGAAAAAATTCAGATTGTGTAAGTACCAACATCAATAATGATTGAGCAATGTGCCTTAGTGCTTACAAGCACTCATCTCTAGTTTATGTTGCTAGAGATGGTAGATGTCGGTCTTGATGAGCTTGGTGATATCCTTCCAAGTAAAAGAACCTTTGAAGTGGAGTTCCCAGATTAGTAACTGACTCTGGAAGAGATGACTCAGTGATTAAAATCACTATTAGTGACAGCAGAAGATGAAAAAAGCCATAAGGTCAAGCTTTCAAGCTTGTGGCTATGGCTGCCATGAAACCACAGTTAGGGTTTGAATTTGTGGGAGCAACAGAGGAAGAATTTTTGGGAACCCTCTTGGGTGGAGATAGCCCACTTGGGGGGCTATCAAAGCCCCATGGATGCCGCCATTATTGTGCTCACTACAAGCCGCGTTGCTATATGAATTGCCACGCTGTTAGAACTTTGCCGTTTTCTGCATTTGTTGCAATGCGGCCCACCACGTCATCCAATGTCAGGGATTGATGCGATGTCTGAAGTGCCCTAAGCTGAAGATGAAGTCTCTAGAAGAAATCAGGAGCTAGTACTGCTTCTATTGTACACACCAGCTCCTCCAAGGTCAGGGGTTCTAGTAGCTGGTTATGGTGGAAAGGAAGGTAATTGAGATGGCAAGAGTTCTTCTTGTGCACTTAGATGTGTAAAGAGGCTGAGGGAAGGTGAAGGATCGGAGATGGCTCTGATACCATGTTTCAAATTAGATTTGAAAGTTGAGAGAGTGTGCACAAGAGGGAGAGAGAGAGCTCAAGTACAAGAACAAGATCTTATTTAGTCAGTTGTTCAAGGCACAACTAGTGCACTCTCCTCTTCATTGAGTGTGTACTTTAGGTTGTTTATATAGCCTCTAGAGGAGTTAGGGTTAGGGTTTCCCCTATCCTCCAGCCCATTTACACCTAGCAAGCCTTATCCTCTCGAGTGTAAGGAGAGTTCCTATGCTTATCTTTCAACAACAATAAATCCACAACCATTTCTAGGGTCCTCTACATAATAGCCATTAGATGTGAACATAGTTTACAATCCTTATTCTACTATCTGACCAACAAAAAATAATTTCTTAGTTATGTTCAATACATGCAGTACATTAGCTAAGTCTTATATTTTATCATCATATATACTCAAAGAAACATTTCTAATGTGAGTAATGTGGTGAGATGTATCATCCCATGTCTCCATATAGCCTAGAGACTCTAAATTACACATCTCTCCAAACCACTCCTCATGAGAAGTCTTCTGGTTTGAGAAACTCGAGTCTTTCTATCATATATCATTCTTAGATAAACAAACAATAGTCATAGTATTAATAAAATGTTGTATGACAAAAAATTTCTCACTTCTATCATCATTGTTTTTGCTAGTAGAAGTATAATTATCTTGCTACTTTTTTCTATTTCTAATTTCATGCTTCTTTTTGAAACAGTTCTTAGAAATGTGTCATTCCTCGCCACAATGCCAACATTCTCTATTTTCATTGAAATTTTGTTGTTTGGTAGAATTTGCAACTTGCTCTCTTTGGCTTCCCCTTCCTTGGAACTATCCTCCTCTTTTTTGATGTGCATCATGACTTTGACCATGATTACCACCATAACTAGGGTCACAACCTCTACCTCTGCTAGGAGAGTAACACACTTATATAGGCTTGGTCTTACTTTGAGAAGAAAGGAAATCCAAGCCAAGATTCTTCTCCTCAAGTATGAGCATAGAAATCAAATATGTAAAGTAAAGATATCATCCCTAGTATTTATAGATAAGATGAAGCTCTTTTACTCATCTCCAAGTCTATTTAAACATGCACATACAACAACAACATCATCAACTAATATATTGGTAAATCTAAGAGCTTCCATAATACTCTTGATCTGTAATGCATAGTCATTGATGCATTTCCTCTTTTGACATGATTCAACTCTTGAAGCTTTTTGGCCTTTGTATTTATTTCAAATAGCCTTGTCAGATTCCTTATAATACTGGGGGTTTCAAATCCCTACAAACATCCCATCACACTATTTGGGATACTCACAAATAACCAATACCTTACTTTACTCTGTAGCTGCTTTCGATCCTTCTTAGCCTTTATATGTTTTGCAATAACATTTTACAAAGGAGATCTCCTTCTATATAATTCTAAAAACCTTTGTCTTTCAAGAAGTTTATCATTCTAAACTCTCATAGAAGATAATTGTTCTTATCAAGCTTCTCAATAACTTTCTAGTTGAAAATTTCAAAGATTCTAGTAACACAAGAAACCTTGCAAAACTTATTGAAATATGGTCCTTCAAATGGGCTCATATGAATCCTTCCCTATTTGCTTGAGATCTATTATGTGAGATGCTAGTTGGACCTACGACCATGTGACCATGAGGTTACCAATCATGTAAGAAGATCAACTTGTGTATGCCTATACAAGATGCTCTTTCCCATATTTTAATCATCAATCTCAACCAACATGAAGGTCGTTCTATTTTGCATCTAGCTTATATGTTCTTTATGCTCTCTCTCTCTCTCTCTCTCTCTCTCTCTCTCTCTCTCTCTCTCTCTCTCTCTCTCTCTCTCTCTCTCTCTCTCTCTCTCTCTCTCTCTCTCTCTCTCTCTCTCTCTCTCTCTCTCTCTCCATTATCTTAACCTTATGCTTAGACAATGAGTACTTTCATCTTTAAACACCATGAGAGCTAGTGCTTCTTGACCTCCATGAGAGCTAGCTTGTATCATCCCATAGGGATGGAGGTCAAGGATGAAGTGCAAATAGTTGAAGCAACCTTGCAAGAGCCTCAACATGTTGATGGGTGAAATGTTGAGCTTCACATGAGCTACAATCCATTACACACCTTGGTGATGTGGTAGGAATTTACTCAGCTGGCACATCAAGTGATTGGCATGGAGGAGGTACCAGTGATTCTATAATTGAACTATAATAATGCAGTCCACTATTTATTATAGCATATTTATTGTGCCACTTCATCTATCCTTAACAAGTTCACACTTAATGACTACGCATACATATGTTCTAGTACTTTCATAACAATATTATATCATATAACAAAGAGTGGACTACATGGGTATAGTCCTATTGTAGAATCATTAGCACATCCTCCATGTTAGTCACTTATGTGCTAGTGAGTAAATTCCTACCACATCACCAAGGTGTGTAATGGATGCTAGCTCATGTGGAGCTCAACATTTCACCCATCAACATGTTGAGGCACTTGTAGGGTTGCTTCATCTATTTGCACTTCCCTAAATCTTCTACAAAGGACTAGGTTCCCTTTTAATAGATTTCTTAATTGGGACTATTACATTGATTTGAGTCCATGGTTGCAATGATATTGGATCCATTTTATTGAACTAAAAATTCTTGGTCCTCATGTCATAGCTATGCCATTGTAAGGAGATTACTTAAGATTCCTCTTGGTTAAATGGATCTAAGATAGGCCTTCCAAAGGTGTTGAAACTTGTGGGGATTGATATTGATGCAATGTTGGATAGGTCAACTCCACTAGTGTGCCTACCATTTTCTCTTGCTCTTAAAGGACAACTTGTGCTTCTTGCTTGACTTTCTTGATTGATCCTAATTGATGGTCTACGTTAGTGTACTCATCTATTTTGGTAGTGGTTTTCCTTTCTGGTATAAGGTGTAGTAGTTGCACTTTCTACACTAGAAGAAAATGCATTTTGCATTGTAATTCTATGAATTTTCAAAGGAAATTTGATATCTATATGTTCTTTATTTTCTTTGAGTCTTTTTTAAAGCACTAATCTATTACTGGTAGAAGGGCCAAGTATACTAACTCCTCCTTTCTTACTTTGAGCTCTTGTAATAGCATTCACAAGGATTGAGCTGGTTTCTTCCTTGTTGATCATCTCAAACACAAAGACACTTAATGGTACTGGAGGGATGATTGCCTTATGCTTGCTTTTTGCTTAGGGAAATCTTAGTACATATGGATTATGCCACATTTGGCACATCTTTGATTGGCTCTATTGTTCCTAAAAGGTGTCTATTTTTATGGACACTTTATCAATACATGCCCAAGCTAACCATAATTCCAATACTCAATGGTCTCACAAGCTTGGATAATGCCTCTCCCACATCTTAATATCATCACTTGACTCATCAATAGTCCATAAGGACTACATTGCCCTCTTCATCATATGTGACATTGGAATTCATGTGTTTCTCCTCCTCTAATGATTTTTAAGTGTAAAGTAGTATCACTTTGAGGATGACTTATGATTAGACCCAAAGATCTTAGTGTCACTAAAGGATTGATTTTTTCTCTTGATATCTCTTGTATTTGGTCAAATCGGGTAGTAAGGCCAACCATTGAGGTCTCTAATAGAAGGTCCTATAGTAAGCTACCTAATGGTCAAATCAACACATTCGACTAGTCCTAGGACACTCTGATGGCATATGATCACCACCATAGCGTATGCAATAGCTGTTCTCTCTATGTGACCTTAGTTACTTATAATTTCCATGAGTTTTATAGCCAAGCCTAGAGTAAATGTTATAGATATTTAATAAAAATATACAAAAAAAACATTTTGACCATCCTATTACTATCTTTGATCTCTCTCACATTGTAATATTGATCTTGGTGTTGTGCTATTGTGGTGGTAGCAAGGTATGTCATTATATCGTTTGTAACTAGTTCATCTCAAAATATCCTCTCCACCATTTCTACAAACTAGATCAAAGGCGCGTACGCACGTGCACGTGCACACGCATGCACGCACGCACGTGCACGTGCACACGCATACACGCACGCACACACACACACACACACACACACACACACACACACACACACACACACACACACACACACACACACACACACACACACACACACACACACACACACACACACACACACACACACACACACACACACACACACACACACACACACACACACACACACACACACACACACACACACACACACACACACACACAATCTTAATCTTGAAGATCTTGGAGATGACAAGAGATAAATACTACTCAATCTGTAATTCAAGAAATACAATGAATATAAGCTTAATTTGTAATTTAAGGAGGTAAGTACATTAAAAGGGAAAACATGTTGTATTTCTATAGCCCACAAGTAAATTCTAGAATAATCCCATAATGTTTCAATAAAAAGATATGCTTATTGATTTTTGCATTTGTAGACAACGTATTTTGTGTTCCTTTATAAAGTAAATATAGCTATACAAAAAATGTGAATATAAAAAATCCACATGATGATTCAATGAAAAAATATGAATTTTTACTTTTGCATTTATACAAAATTTATTTTGTATTCCTGTACAAAGTACATATAGCTATACCAAAAATGTGATATACAAAATTCTTCTCTAGTCCACAAGTGTGTTCTACTTAGCACCTAAGCATTTTCAAAGCTAGAGTCCATGCTAATTCCCACAGAGTTCCCACATGCATAGATGCATCACCATGATCCACTAGTCACATTCTTGTGCAAATATATAAATATAAAACATTAACATCAAGAAAAATGTAAAAAAATCACTGTATGAGACTTTTTTTTCACTCAATTTACATAGCAGATAATACTAAAAAAGAGAAAAAATAACGTTCTTTTACCTATCCTTAATGGTTCTTTACAGATTCATTGAAGATCATCCAATCATTTTCATCAATCTTATATTTGTTATTTTTATAATCGTATGTGAAATTTGCAAGGTCAATGACACTTTTAATATCTATCATATCAAGGTTTGTCAAATCATATGTAAAACTATGTGTTCCCTTTGATTTTTGATACCATCCAAGTTGAACCTCCACTCTTGAGGGCCTATCTAGGAGGTTAAACCCTCTCTTGTATTCCAAATAGGCGCCAACAACTTTTCTTCTCATATTTTGAACTTGTCCCATGTAGCACACACTTTGGATTTTATTTTTTCTGATACTTTTTGAAGAGCTTGTTAATGGTCTTGTGATCTTCCCATTGGTATAGTCTTCTTGGAAGAATACAACACAATTTGAACCAATGCCAAATATATTGTCATTTGTTTTGAGTATGATGTTTCTCCTCCTTACTATAGTATAGTCCTTGTTACACCCTTGTAAGCCTATCTTTGGATAATGTGGGATTTCCATTGAGTTGACTTATCAATGTTGACTTAAAAAGAAACCTATTATTGTCAAGCTCCACTACTTGATTTACTTTGTCCTTTTCATCTAACAAAGAATCTACTACATTTCTTATCTCGCTTGTGGATACATCCTCCTCTGAATCCACTCCATCATTTGTAAGAGCTAAAGATTCTTCATCTGTATTAGAATCTTGGAAATTTGAATTGGCATAAGCATTAAAAAAAAAAATTGGACCAAGGTTCCAACGACCATTGCTTATCCTCTTTACCTTTTGTTTTCATTTGTAAATGCTCACAAATGTGGTGAGCACTTTATAATCCCATTTTCAAGGTATCAGTGATCTTCTCATTGGTTGAAACACATCTGTAATCACCCAAATCTACTTCTTTCATAGTCTCTTTGAGATTCAACTATCTCCATACATGTTAGAATTCAAGCTCTACTTAGCTGTCTTTGGTGTGAATGGTCCTATTGTGACCTTAGGTTGTAGTACTCTTTTTGGTTATGACTGACTAGTAATGTAGAAGTGTGTGAGAGTTCTTTGCTCTGCACGATTGGGCTCCAAATCTTCTCACACTTCCATCATGGTATCAGAGTGTGGTTTTGCAGAGAGCAAGCATAACCGGGAGCTTATGGACTACAGTCAATGGCAATCACAAGTAAGGAAGACCAACTAGTTGAGTGTTGACTAGTTAGGAATCAACCAGAGCATGTGCTATTGGTACTTTAGATTTGTGCTAGCATGGACAACAATGTGAGCATCCATGGCGATGATATCTGCACATGAGACAGTCTGTGGACAGGTAGCCTCTAGTCTGGCCTTCACATTATCTATGAACAACAACGTCAATGTGGAGTGAGCAGTCATGTCAGTGTTGGAGCGAGCATCGAGATCAGCATGGACAGCAATGTGGGCAGCTAGGATTAGTGTGGACTACAGTGTGACCAGTTTGGAGCAGAGAGACATCATCATGGATTGCATATAGTGCATGGACTGCATATAGTGTGTGGTCTGATTCATAGCGTGGTTTGAATGCAAAGATGGTGCATGTTTTCCCTTCTGCTTACCAATGTGGACAACAACAACTAAACTGTGATAATGCTTGATTGCATAGTGAGGTCTTTTGTAGAAGAGGTAATGGCAGAAGATAAAGCACTTGTGTATGCTTGTTGAAGTCAGGGCCAAGCAAGGGCAAATCTATGGTTCTTGGGTTGGTTTGACACCTAGTTCAGAAGTAATCCAGATCTGCAATGTACGAGTTCTTTGATTCTTTAGCTGAATCTAACTAGAGTATGAATGGTACTATGCCTTGGGAGCATAAGGCACTAGTTCATGGAGTTATTTGGCATGAGATTGAGAGCCCATGTTTATTAATGGAATGCTAAGTTAGTGATTAGGTTATGAGCTATAACAACATGCTTGCTTGAAGTTTATGAATCATCCTGAGGGCTGAATACCTTCTGAGAATACACTGTTTGCATCTTGGAGGTAGTACTTGTGTTGTCTCCAATGTATGGGCAGCATTACTGTCAATGAATTAAGCTTCTCTTTGTCTACATTGGGTATATGTGACAATAGTTGGTTGGCATCAGTGTAAGCCTGTTAGAGTTTGATGGCTACAATTCAAGAGAGTGACATGATTAGAATCTGAAATGTCCATCCATATTCAATGATTAATGCAAAAGGGAATAGAACTTGGAAGCTGAGCACAAATGTTGGCATTGAACTTGTTATGCAACTTATGTGGTTGAATATTTGGGCAAACAACTTGAAAGAATAGTTGCATGTCATATGCTGTAAAAAATTCTGGACATTGTTGTTTTTACTAGAAATAGCTCACTGTAGCATGCCTTGATGCTTATACATGCGTGAATGCTGCTATATGAATATGCCCTGTGTTTGAGTTGCTATGAGCACAAACTATGAAATAAGGTTGTGCTGAATATTGCAATTTCAGATTGCTAAAAGTTTTTTTTAACATGAATACAAGAAGCTTATATTACTATTATGATCGCCTTAAGTATTGATGCTCAATTAAGAGTATACAACTTGGAACATGTTTGGACAAGTTTGGAAGCTTAAATAATTTGTATATTACATTAAATTTATTGTTGAAAACAAAAGGACTAAAACTATCCTAAACATACAATGAATAGAATAATTGTTTTGAGCAAAGTGTTAATGAAAACTGTCATTACATTGGAAGACTGAAACTGATCAGTCAAAAGGCCTTGGTTTGCAGGGAGTTAGGCAGAGTTTGCAAATGGCAAATGCAGAGATAGAATGGACAACATTACCCAGATTGTGGGGGAAAAGCTAGACAACAACAATTATGCAATATGGAAGTTCTGCATGGAGAACTTCTTGATAGGGAAAGTCTATTGGGAGCTAGTGACTGGAGCAGAGGCTAAGCCCAAGCTGCCTACAGGTGACAGGCATTTGACACAAGACCAGCTGCGAGCTCATCAAGCATGGACGGAGAGAGAGCGCAGGGTTTTTCATTGGCTGTCCCTATGTATATCAGATGCCATGGTAATGCAAATAATGAATTGCAGCTCTCCTAAGGACGAGTGGGACATTTTGATCAAGTACTATGGCACTACTACAAGTGCCAGGAAGATACAGTTAAAGAAGAACTTTACCAACATGGAGAGAAAGGGTAGGTCCATACATGACTATGTGACAGAGATCAAGACCATTGTGGATTAGCTGGCATCTGTTGGTACTCAGGTTGAAGATGAAGTCATGGTTGCTGTGACTTTGAATGGCTTGGGTCTAGAGTATAAGTCTTTTGGTACTTCTGTGTCTGTGCGGGCTGAAATGCCAAATTTCAATGAGCTAGTTGCATTGTTTATTCATGAGGAGGTTAAACTTGGCTTGGGTACAGGCTCTAGTAGTACAAAAGGCAAGGATGCAGTCTTTTATTCCAATCAATGTGGCCGTGGTAGTCGTGGTAGAGGCTATGGTTCAGGCAGAGGAGGCCAGCAAAATGCATCCTATGGCAATAATAACCAACAGGGATCAAATGCAAGAGGAAGTGAAAATTTTAGAAGCAAGGGGAGATCTAGCTCTCATGGTAGAGGCACTTGGAAGCACCAGTGCCCATCTCACAATTCGAATAAGGATAAGGATTTTCATTACTGTGAAAAGTATGGTCATATTGCAAAGGACTACTAGAAGAAGCATGGAAATCACAAGGGCAAACAACATGGACACTTTGCTTCGTCCAGTCAGGCAAGTGATGCTTCAAGAGATAGACTGTTAGCCATGTAGTATGTGAAAGACATGGCTGTTGAAAAATTCATTGATGATGCACTATGGTACATTGAGTCAGGGGCATCCAATCACATGACCCCTCACGGTGATTGGATCGTTGACATGGTGGCTAAGAAAAATGGCTATGTATGCACTAGTGATGACACGTAGCATAGCATTGAGCATAAAGGCAAAGTGCCTCTTATGATTCATGATGGCAAGAAGAAACACTTACATGATGTACTGCATGTCCCATCGATTACGAAGAACTTACTGTTTGTGGGCCAGATGATCGAGAAAAACTTGCAGGTTAGGTTCAATAAGCATGGGTGCTTTATTGAAGAATTTGGAAATGGATGCAAGTTGATTGCTCGCGGTCACAGGAATGGCAGGATGTTTATTCTTGATGCCACTTTGCTAGAGTTGAATTCAGCTATGTTTGCCCATGGTTCTGGGACTGTTAGAGATTTGGAAATTTGGCATAAGAGAGTGGGGCATGTTAACTTGCAGAGGCTGCAAATGATGCATAAAAAACAACTTGTTACAGGTCTACCCAAGTTTGCATATTATGACATTGGTCATGTTTGCAGTGCTTTCCAGTTTGGCAAACAATCTAGGTTGCCATTTGTCAAGCATGTAAGGCAGAGCATACGTTCGTTGCAGTTAGTGCACTATGATGTCTGGGGGCCAGTCCATAATGCATCTATGGGAGGCTCTAGATAGTATGTGACATTTATTGATGATTACAATCGCTATACTTGGGTGTATATACTGAAGGCAAAAGATGAAGTACTGGCTGTTTTTTAGCAGTTTAAGAAGCAGGTAGAGAAAGAGTTTGACTGCTCTATCTCTTGCTTGAGATCAGACAGCAGTGATGAGTATGTGTCAAATGCTTTTAACAGTTTTTTGGCTGGAAATGGCATACACAGGCAGCTTACTTGTAGCTATACTCCACAACAGAATGGAGCGTCTGAACATAAGAACAGAGTGTTGATGGAAGTTGCTCATGCGATGATGAATGAGAAGAGTATGCCATTATATTATTGGGCAGAGGCTGTTTTGACAGCCATGTACATTCTTAACAGGACTCCCACTGCAGGTATTCATGATGTGATGCCTTTTCAAAGGCTGTATGGCTACAAGCTGGATGTAAGTCACATGAAGGTATTTGGTTGCATAGCTTATGTGCACATCCCTAATGAGAAGAGGAGGAAGCTAGATCCTAAAGCACATAAGTGTGTCGTTCTTTGATATTCGTAGGAGAAGAAGGCATACAAATGCTATGATCCCTCTACTTGGGAGACATTAGTGAACAGAGACGTTATCTTTGATGAGATGGCATCTTGGTATGCATCACCTACCACAGTGCCATCTGATATGCCTTCTACACATGTTTCTACAGTTGGTTCATAGCAAAGTACTGTAGTGACAGGCCCTAGTGGTATGGTTGTGTCTCCTTAGACAGGTAGATTGAGGAGGACTATAACACCATCCACTGACGTCATTATGTTAGTGAAGGGGAGACATGATGTATTGGACAACAAAGGGAAGGAAAAATCCTTTGAGGATGCATCAAGTTTGATGACACCTAGTATTATCACTTCAGGCTATGACTCTGCTAGTAGTTTAGATAGTGAGCTTGGCATTCCGACTATCTATACGCCTAGGACGAGGCACAACAGGTACATTCTACCTCATGAGAGAGGGGAATCAAGCAGTGCACCACAGCTTAGACGCTCAGAGAGAGTCAGGTATCTTATTGACAGGTTAACTTACAGTGGTTACTCTATGAAGCACTATGCTTATATGAAAAAGGCGATGGAGATTAAAGAACCAAGTACATATGTTGAAGCAGTGGAAGATGAGCTCTGGTGCACAGCTATGGATGAGGAAATTGATGCCTTGGCTGAAAATGTAACATGGGACCTTGTGCCACTGCCTGTAGGGAAAAAGACCATCGGCTACAAATGGGTCTACAAGATCAAATGCAAGTCAGATGGTAGTGTTGAAAGGTACAAGGCCAGCAGGCTGGTTGCTAAGGGATATGCTCAACAGTACGGACTTGATTATGAGGAAACATTCAGTCATGTTTCCAAGATGGCAACAATATACACAATGATTGCATTGGCTACTGCTAAAGGCTAGAAATTGTAGCAGATGGACATTAACAATGTCTTTCTTAATAGTGACTTGACAGAGGATGTCTACATGGATCAGCCCAAAGGGTATGTTTACCCTGATTTTCAGCATTATGTGTACAAGCTGAAAAAAACATTGTATGGGTTGAAGCAGGCTCTGAGAGCCTGGCATGCAAGGATCAATAACTACTTGTTGCAGAGCTTGGGATTTACTGTTGGCAGGGCTGATCACAGCCTATTTATGAAAAGGACTGATAGTGGCTTAGTAGTGCTGGTCATATATATTGATGATTTGATAATTACTAGGGATGATGACTTGGGCATACAACGTGTTCTGAAAATACTGAAATCAAAATTTGACATGAAAAACTTAGGTGATTTGAAGTATTTCTTGGGCATTGAGGTGGTCAAAGCCGAAAATGGTTTATGGCTAATGCAAAATCACTATGCCATGGAAATGCTAAAGAAGTATGGCATGGCTGAATGCAAATCATTGGATACACCTCTTGAGTAGAATGTTAAGCTAGACATGAGCACTGGAGCTGAAATTGAGGATGTGACTATGTACATGCAGATCGTCAGAAGTGTGATCTACTTGACCATCACTAGGCCTAACTTGAGCTATGCTGTAGGGCTCATAAGCCAGTTCATGAAGAAACCCAGAAAGCCACATTTGGATGCTATTAGGTATATTATGAGATATGTTAAGCCCACTGTAGATTATGGGCTGTTCTACGTGAGAGATAAGCCCTTGAAAGTAGTTGGATACATTGATGCAGATTGGGCAGGATGCTCATATGATCGTAGATCTACAAGTGGTTATGCTTTTGGCTTGGGAAGTGGAATGATCAGCTGGAGCAGCAAGAAATAACCAACAGTTGCTTTGTCGAGTACTGAGGCTGAATATAGGGGTGTTACATTGGTAGCATGTGAGATTGCATGGCTGCTCAAGCTTATGGCTGATTTGGACATACATGAGGATGCTCTAGTGACTTTGCTACGTGATAATCTTAGTAGTGTACTCTTGGCTATCAAGAATTGCGTGGTGGGGGGACTTGCTCAAGATGCTACATTGAACACACACAGAATGCACAAAGAGAAGCTCACTCAAGAGACAAGAAGAGAGATGGAGGCCAAAACGTTTTCTTGCTGGTTTCTTCTTATTCTTCCACACACTTTACAATGTACACAAAGTATAGATAAGATACAACATAAAGGAAAGTGGACTTCTAAGTCAAACAATGCATAATCGACTATACTAGTCGACTGGCGCTATAACTATGCCAGCTGTAAATAGGTGTAACAACCTGAATATAATAAGTAATGAGTCAGTGGCCATGTGAGAGTCATAATGACCACCGATGTGCTAAGTGTAGATGTGTGGACCTGTCACAACTCTATAGAAGCAGAATTTGTATCCTTTTTTATTAATTTGTCTATATAATAATTTATTAAATTTATTTCCTTTGCACTAATTAGATATAAAGAAAAGTGCATTGGAGCTGGCCATTGATGAGTGGTCACAGGTTATGGTGGACCCACGCGGTGGGTTAGAGAAAAGATAGTTCACACTTCCACCTATATGGCCCGATTGGGCGCCTGTGACTAGAACTCATGCATATCAGGGTTAGACTCGCACACAGAAAGGATTGATGCCTTGAAGTGTGGGCTAGATCTACCAGAACAAACAGTTACAATCAACAAGATGGCATGATCATGAAATGCTTGTATAATGTGCATGTGTGGGCTGAAAGCTTGAAATGCACATTTCTTTGCATAGGAAAGTCACATGAAGATTCGGATACCATTTTTGCAATGTACACGGAAAAAGCTTTCATATGACACCCATATTGGGGGGGTCCCTAAATTTTAGGAGATCCATAAAATTTAGGAGCCTCGAATTAGCCTAAAAATGCTAGTCCTAAAAATAGGGATGTCATTCTAAAAATAGTAAGTTCTGTACTTTGACTGTGCTTACTAAATTTGGTTGTTTCTATTCTTGACAGTATTCAACCCAAAAAGGAAGGCCATAGAGAAGAGACAAGTGTCAAGACACTTGTCACACAAGTTTCCAAGTGTCCCACCACTTGTCACATCTCATGACATGTGGCTGGACACTTGTCTTGTGCTACTCCACTTTCTCCTTTTGTACTAGCTCTCCCCTCTCCTATAAATAAGAGCTCGTTTTTCTTCATTAAACATCATTTTTCTTTGCTGTAAACTCATGTACAGCACCCACAGATAGCCAAAAACTGGCCCCATCCATCCCCATCATCATCCCCCACTTCTCCATTATCAAATTCCTCCATATTCCCTCTTCTATCACTGCTGTTTTACAAGAGAGCAAGCCTGTAAATTCATTACAGCACCTCCTTCTCGAGCTCTTTCTTCCATTTTAGCTACAAGAAGCAAGCCCTATCCACGTACTGCTGATCAACGATGGAGAAAGGCTGAATTCCTCTTTTTCTTCTCTCATACTGTAAAGAAATTAGTTATTATCATTGCATAATAGATAATGCATGTGTGTTTGTACATCTTTGCATGATCTTGTGAGAGTGAGAATTACTTTTTCTCACTCTCAGGTTGATTGTAACTGAGCTCTTCCCTAAGGGACTTGGGTTGAGCAGAAATACATTCCTTCGGGGGGGGTTGCCCATCTTCAACCCTCAATCTTGTCTCCATTACTTTTACATTTTCATGGCTGTAATTTTGTGAGTAATTTTCATTTTCAGCTTTAAGTGTTCATTCTCTTTTATATTAAATCTCGAAAACAAGCGAATATCATAATTGTTAAGCATACTACATTGTTTGGGGCGTTTACAGGACCCATCTAACCAGGCGGTCCATCATTAATGTCCGCATGTGTTGAGCTTGTCATCTCAACACTCCCCCTCAAGCTGAACTACATCTTTGCAACTCCAAGTAAGCTTCGAAAATTTTGAAGCTTCTCTGTACCCAATGCCTTCGTGAAGATGTCAGCTATTTGATCCTGTGTGCTGACATATACCAAGTCAATCTCACCTGCTAGTACCTCTCTCTCACAAAGTGGTAGTGTACCTCAATATGTTTTGTCCTGGCATGGAACACAGGGTTCCTAGCCAATTGTATACTACTCATGTTGTCACAATAAATGACAACTGGACCTTCCACCTGCACATCTAAATCAGCCAATAACTTTTGCAGTCATACTACCTCACATGCTGCAACATCAGCACCTCTATACTTAGCCTCTGTACTCGACAAAGCAACTGTAGATTGCTTTTTGCTGCTTCAAGTAACTGCTGCACTACCAAGAGAGAACATGTATCCACTGGTAGATCTTCTATCAGACATACTACCAGCCCAATCTGCATCTATGTATCCAAACACCTATACATCTGTACCTACCTCATAGAAAAGTTCATAATGTAATGTGGACTTCACATATCTCAATATGTGTCTGACTGCATCCAAATGTGGCTTTCTAGGTACTTGCATAACTGACTCACAAGACCAACAGTGTAGCTCAAGTCTGGCCTTGTAATGGTCATGTAGATCAAACTCCCCACTATCCTCCTAAACATAGTAGGGTCTTCTATCTCATCCCCAACATCAGTACTCAACTTTACATTCTGCTCCAACGAGACTAAAAGTGGTTTGCATGCTGTCATACTATACTTGGATAATATATCCAAGCCATACTGTCTTTGGGACAGCCATGTACCATCATCACATCTGATCACCTTAATGCCAAGGAAGTACCTTAGCTCACCTAAATCCTTCATCTCAAACTTCTTCTTCAAAAAGTCCTTGACTTCAGCAATCCCACTATTACTATCACCTGTAATAATCAAGTCATCCACATAGATGACTATGATGACCAAACATGCATCTCCCTTTCTCACATA
Organism: Lygodium microphyllum; assembly: GCF_053477565.2. NCBI lineage: Eukaryota > Viridiplantae > Streptophyta > Polypodiopsida > Schizaeales > Lygodiaceae > Lygodium > Lygodium microphyllum. The sequence continues at coordinate 50,399,338 of NC_141164.1, forward strand.
AAGTGAGTGATCAACATCACAAACATAAAAGCCAATATTGACAAGATACTCTCTGATCTTGTCAGACCATGCTCTAGGTGCTTGCTTGAGCCCATAGAGCACCTTCTTCAACCTGCACACATACGTGGGATGCTCTAAATCTTCATAACCTGCTGGCTGATCCATATATACTTCTTCCTGCAAATCACCATGCAATAAGGCATTCTTCACATCCATTTGTTGCAACCTCCAACCTTTGGCTACTGCCAAAGCAATCACACATCTCATAGTTTCCATCCTAGCAACTAGATTGAAGGTTTCTTCATAATCTATGCCATATGTCTGGGCATAGCCTTTTGCAACCAGCCTAGCTTTATACCTACTAATAGAACCATCTGCATTGTTCTTAATCTTATAAACCCACTTACATCCAATAGCTTTCTTGCCCTTCGGCAATGATACTAGATCCCAAGTCTTATTGGCCTCTATGCAGCCATCTCCTCATCCATTGCTGCATCCCAATGAGAATGACCAACAGCATCCTCAAAACAAGTGGGCTCAACATCCTCAACTAGTTTCACCATATAAGCATAATGGTGAGCTGCATAACCTTCAAAACCAAATCTTTTGACATGGTATCGGACCCTGCTAGATCTGTGTATCACCGGATCACTCAATGGAGCCTTTACATTACTATGAGCTCTCTGTACACCTGGTACCTGACAGAAGGAATACCAAGCTCATCATCCAAGCTCTCTGAGCCATTGGATTCTCCATCAAGAATTGCATCAATGCCATCCGACACTTTATTCTTTCCTTTGTCTTTACCTGTAGTGCTACTAGATGCACCTGAAGATGTAGAGCTACTCCTTAGTCTCCCAGACCAAGGACTACTAGATGATGTCTCTGGTCCACTAAGAGTCCATGATTCTTGCTTTTCAGCCTACACATGAGTTTCATGATCATGATTATCATCCAATGCATCACCACTAGATGCATACCAATTGCTCATTTAATCAAAGATGACATCCTTGCTCACTTTGAACTTACATGTGACAGGGTTATAACAACGATACCCTTTCTGCTCTAAAGAGTATCCAATAAAGACACACTTTTCAGCCTTTGGATCAAGTTTCTTCTGCAACTCATCTGACACATAAACATATGCAATATAGCCAAACACTTTCAAGTGTGAGACATCAGGCTTCTTACCTGTAAAACATTCTTCGGGGGTCATACCATGAAATGCAGCTGTGGGAGTTTTGTTCATAATATAAACAATAGTATGAATAGCCTCAGACCAAAAATGCTTAGGCATATTCTTTTCAGCCATCAAGGCACGTGCAACTTCTGTAATATGCCTGTTTTTCCTTTCTGCAACCCCATTTTGCTGTGGGGTATACTTGCATGTGAACTATCTCTTTATCCCATGAGACCTCAGAAAATCATTGAACTCATTCGAGAGGTACTCTCCCCCTCCATCTGACCTCAAGCACTTTATGTTTCTCTTTCAATTGCAGCCTTGAAAGTTCTAAAGTGCTCAAACGCTTCACTCTTTTGCTTCATAAAATATACCCACAACTTTCTAGAACAATCATCAATGAATGTGACAAAGTATGAACTGCCTCCAAGAGATACATTTTGTGTAGGCCCCCAAATATCTGTATGTACAACATCAAGGATATTTCTGCTTACATCTCTGTCACGTGAAAAGGGTTGTCTTGCATGCTTACCAAACTGACATGCTTCACATACCTTATGAAATTCTGCAACTCTAAATGTAGGCAAACCTGTAACCAACCCTTTGGACTGCATTAATTTCAGCCTTTGTACATTTGCATGTCCAATGCGTTTGTGCCAAATTTTAATATTTGCAACAACACCTTTTCCTTTAGCATACATAGTAGCGTTCATAATAGGAATTCCAGCATCCAGAGTAAACATACGTCCAACTCTACTTCCCTTTGTAACCAACTTGCACTTGTCATTGAAGTCTTCTACAAAGCAGCCCTTTGTATTAAATCTAACTTGTAGCCCTTGCTCTACCATCTGACCGATTGACACCAAGTTCTTTGTAATAGATGGCACATGTAATGTAAAATATTACACGGCGCAGCGAACAGAATCTGAGAAAGAGATAGAGAGTACACAACAGATAAGAGGAGAATCAGTAAAATTCTTTAACTCCAAACAACTGATACAAAGATGGCTCTGTCCACCCGTGCGCTTCCAATGAATGAAGCTTAGATGGCGATCTAGACAGAAGATAGGTGAAGAGCTTAAGGCTAGCTGGAACAACAACTCTGACTGGGTGAAAGATGAGTGTGAGATGGCTGCGAAGGGGTTTAGCTTTTATAGCCCGCGAAGGTCGTTAGGTCGGCTTGCTGACCGACCTACCATATGAGCCTCCACTAGTCGGCCAGGGAATATTCCAGGGAATATTCCCTTTACCATCGGGCCGGGGGCGCTGCCCCCGGACCCCCGCCAGGGGGGCCGCTGGCCCCCCTGGGACCCCCCAGCCAGGGGCCGCTTCCGCGGCCCCCGGACCCCACAATAGGGGCCCCTTTTAACTCCCTTACCACGCAACTCAATGCAATGTGCCTCGAGTTGCTACCAGCTTAACCACTCCGTCTAACCCAAAGATTAGACCCACAACAGTCACCTTTTTGCCATCCGGTCACATAGACCTCATCTGATATACAAGTCAGGACTCAACCAATGTCCGGGCTCACATTTGGCTTCTCCTCATAATGGGGGCCTTACAACTTTGAGCACCATGGATCATTGGTAGCACCTAATGAGGGTGGGGCATTGATCATATCTAACACCCCCCCTCAATGTCCACCCATAGGTGAACTATCTCCTCGGCCCAATGCCGAGTCTCTGAAGATGAACTTGAAGCAGATCCTTCGTAAGTGCTTTGGTGAAGATATCTGCTCCATTCTCCTCTGTTGGACAGTAGACCAATTCCACTATCCCATCCTCCATCAAATCACGCACATAGTGATACTGGATCTCTATATGTTTGGTGCGTGCATGAAACACTGGATTTTTGGCAATGGCGATGCAACTCTGATTGTCACATCTCAGCACAGTTGGTTCTTCATCCTGCACTCCCATATGCCATAGAATCCTTCTCAACCATACGGCCTCACATGCAGCAAAACAAGCTGCCTTGTACTCTGCTTCGGTAGAAGACAATGCCACTGTTGGTTGCTTCTTACTAATCCAAGAGAAAATTCCTGAACCCAAAGAGAAACAATAACCAGAAACTGACTTCCTGGAATCAATGTCTCCTGCCCAATCTGAGTCACAGTTCCCCACAAGAGAAGTTCCGAAACTGTATGTGATACCATAGTCAAGAGTTTTCTTCAAGTATCTGAGCACCCGCATCCCAGCCTTCCAATGACTCTCATGAGGTTTGTTTGAGAACCTGCTCAAAACACCAACAGCAAAACTGATATCTGGTCTGGTGTTACACAAGTAGATTAGACTGCCGACCAACCTCCTATACCTCCCAATGTCTGCTAGTGCTGATGTATCCTCAACGGATAACTTTACATTCACCTCCATAGGTGTAGCTATCTCCTTGCACTCGGTCATGCCAAATGCCTTCAAGATCTCCCATGCATACTTCTTCTGAGAGATGAAGATCTTTCCTGGCTCTTGCCAGACTTCAATCCCCAAACAATAGTGCAGCAAGCCCAAGTCTGTCATTTCAAACTCAAAACTCAAAGCCTTTCGAGTTTGGTTGATCATATCTTCATAGTCACCTGTAATAAGAAGGTCGTCCACATATAGGACAATCACTACAGACTTTTTACCATCCCTGTAAACATACAAGTTAGCATCTGAGGCACATCTTTTGAAGTTTAGGTTTAAAAAGAACCTATCTATCCGCTGGTACCATGCTCTGGGGGCTTGTTTCAGCCCATACAATGCCTTCTTTAGTTTACACACTTTGTTCTCAGAATGGGGGGCCTCAAACCCTGGTGGCTGAGCCACGTACACCTCCTCCTTGAGGTCACCATTTAAGAACGCTGACTTAACATCCATTTGGTACACTGGCCACTTCTTGTGGGCAGCCACTGCAAGTACCGTGCGAATAGTGGTCATTCTGGCAGTTGGGGCAAATGACTCTTGAAAATCAAACCCTTCAACTTGTGAAAATCCTTGGGCAACCAGTCTAGCTTTGTACTTTTCTAAGGTACCATCAGCCTTGTACTTTACCTTCCAGATCCACTTGGTGCCAATAATCTTCCGCTTTGCTGGCCGATCCACTAGCTCCCAAGTGTCATTCTTCATTATGCTGTCATACTCCGCCTGCATAGCAGCCTTCCATGATGGATCTGCAAGTGCTTCTTCTAAGTCAGTTGGCTCCTTTACTTCTCTCATAATCTCAACCATCAAGGCCATGTTGACTATGTGAGCAGAAGCCCTCCTTTGCTCCTCTATTCTCTGAGACCTCCTTGGTCCGTCTGCCTTCTCCTCAACAGATGCAGGCATAGGATTATTGTGGTCATAGAGCTGCTTCACCCAGCGCGGCAATGGCTTTTCCGGTGGGGTGATGTCAGGTTGGTGAACTTTTTCCTCATCATCTGAAGATGATGCTTCCTCCTCCTTAAGGATAGGGATAGCTCTCGGGACAGGTTCATAGTGGACTACTTCTTCGCTTGATGATAAAGTGGAAGACCTTGCCTTCTCCTCCTCCACTGTATGCGGCTCCTCCTTGAACACCACATCACGGCTCGCGATGATCTTCTTTGCCTCTTGGTCATATAACTTGTAAGCCTTCTGCTCATCACTATAACCCAAGAAGATACATTTTCTGCTTTTTGGTTGTAACTTGTTTCTCTTCTCATCTGGAACATGTGCATAACATTCACATCCAAAAATTCTGAAATGTGAAACAGATGGTTTCTTACCAGTGTAAGCCTCATGAGGTGTTTTTCCCTTGAGAGCCTTTGTGTAGCTCCGATTTAGAATGTAGACTGCAGTATTAACAGCTTCAGCCCAAAAATGGTTAGGCAATCCCTTGCCCTTTAGCATGCATCTTGCCATCTCCACAATGGTACGATTCCTGCGTTCCACAACACCATTCTGCTGAGGTGTGTGAGGCGTCGTCAATTGACGCTTGATCCCTTTGCTCTTGCAAAAGCCTTCAAACTCCTTTGAGTTGAACTCACCACCACCATCTGTTCTAAATTTCTTCACACTTTTCCCTGTTTCATTCTCAACAAGTATTAGCCATTCTTTAAACTTACCAAAAGCTTGAGCCTTATCACGAAGGAAGTACACCCACATCTTCCTACTGTAGTCGTCGACAATCAACATAAAATAAGAAGATCCCCCCAAGGCCTGTGTAGGCATCTTACCACACAAGTCAGCATGCACCAACTCTAGAGGAGCATGTGCTCTATTCTTGCTTTCTTGTGGAAATGCCTTTCTCTGTTGCTTGCCCATCATACAAGCTTCACATGGTTCCTTCAATTCAGTTATTGTAGGTAGGTGAGCAACCATACCTTGCTTTTGCATCTCCTTCAATACTGCAAATCCGATGTGTCCAAACCTTTCATGCCAAAGCTTACTTGTGCCCACTCCAGCGGTGGCTGTAAGAGCACTTAGCTCATACAGGTTGTTCCTTCTTTCTCCTTTGCCAACAATTGTGCCAGCACTATCAATAATTTCTGCACCTGTCTTCTTGAACCTCACTTCATGACCAAGATCAGTTATGGCAGCAACTGATAAGAGATTTCTCCTGATTTCGGGAACATACAACACATTTGAAAGCTTTTTGACTTCACCATTTGCAGCAACAAAAGAAATAGTACCTGTGCCCGCAGCAGGGCATTTAGCATCATTTCCAACCGTCACAGTGATGGATTCTTGTAGAGGCTGCATAGAACTGTATAGACCTTTCTTGTTGGTCATGTGACGGGAGGCCCCACTATCCAACACCCAAGAGTCAGTGGTAGATTCTTCTTGCGCCGAGGAGCACACTTCCTCAATGGTCGCCATGAATAATTCCAACTCTGCTTCAGCCGTATTGGCTGTCTCTTTCCCTTTAGTTTTAAGGGTACCATTCTTTTCATCTGCCTTCTTGACACGACAATCTGCAATTGCATGTCCTTTCTTCTTACAGTAGAAGCACTCTCCTTGAAACTTCTTCTTGCCGCCCTTTTTCTTTTTGTCACCATCATTTTTGGTGGAGGAAACACCTTTGCCTTTTGCATTGGCAGAGAATGCAGCATCTCCATTGTTGCTTCCTTCTCGGGCTTTCAGCCTTAACTCCTCCTCCATTAATAATGCACAAAACTCCTCAAAAGTCAAAGCTTGAGGTCTCACCTGAGTATTAAGGGCAGTTACTAGTCCATCAAACTTTTGTGGACAAATCCGAAGACACCTCCGAGCTAGCTCTTCGCTAGTCTTTTGTATCCCAGCGCCAGCCATCTGGTCGCGCAGATTCTTAATCCGAGTGATGAATGCTTCAACCGTCTCTCCTTCAGCAAACTTCTCCGCTGCTAGTTGATTCTCCAAGTTTTGAATCCTTGTTTGGTTTCGTGTTTCATACTGACTCCTTAGTACATTCCAAGCCTCTGACGCTTTGGTTGTATGCTGAATCAGAGTCAAAACACTGTCAGAACAGCTTGTAACTAAGGCACACAATGCATCTGCATTCCTTCGTTTCCAAGCTCGTAGAAGATCTGCATTCGGAGGAATCATCACACTAGGATTTGATGGGTCGGGGGTAGGCTGTGGTTCTGCGTCAGTCCCCAGCACAGTCTCCAGAAGCTCATAAGAATCAAGGATAGTAGTAATTTTGAACTTCCACAAGGTGTAGTTTGTACCATCTAACTTGCCTTCGCTGAAGGTTGGTGGACGAATCCTCAGTGTTTGAATAGCCGGTACAGCAGCACCACCTCCTGCACCGCTTCCTGATGCGCCAGAACTGCTTCCCGGAGACGACATCGTTTCTCTTTGCTGTTGAAGCCTTTGCCTCTTGCACGCTCTCCGATCTCTAGAGCCCCCTGGGCTCTGATACCATGTAAAATATTACACGGCGCAGCGAACAGAATCTGAGAAAGAGATAGAGAGTACACAACAGATAAGAGGAGAATCAGTAAAATTCTTTAACTCCAAACAACTGATACAAAGATGGCTCTGTCCACCCGTGCGCTTCCAATGAATGAAGCTTAGATGGCGATCTAGACAGAAGATAGGTGAAGAGCTTAAGGCTAGCTGGAACAACAACTCTGACTGGGTGAAAGATGAGTGTGAGATGGCTGCGAAGGGGTTTAGCTTTTATAGCCCGCGAAGGTCGTTAGGTCGGCTTGCTGACCGACCTACCATATGAGCCTCCACTAGTCGGCCAGGGAATATTCCAGGGAATATTCCCTTTACCATCGGGCCGGGGGCGCTGCCCCCGGACCCCCGCCAGGGGGGCCGCTGGCCCCCCTGGGACCCCCCAGCCAGGGGCCGCTTCCGCGGCCCCCGGACCCCACAATAGGGGCCCCTTTTAACTCCCTTACCACGCAACTCAATGCAATGTGCCTCGAGTTGCTACCAGCTTAACCACTCCGTCTAACCCAAAGATTAGACCCACAACAGTCACCTTTTTGCCATCCGGTCACATAGACCTCATCTGATATACAAGTCAGGACTCAACCAATGTCCGGGCTCACATTTGGCTTCTCCTCATAATGGGGGCCTTACAACTTTGAGCACCATGGATCATTGGTAGCACCTAATGAGGGTGGGGCATTGATCATATCTAACATGTAATACATGTGAAAGACTTTGTCTTACTATCATGCAAGGACAAGGGAACTTTTCCAATGTGTGAAATTGGGTGGCATGAATCATCACCCATCTGCACATAACCTGCATTTTGCAAATCCTGTATCTCTCCAAACCATTCTGCATGGCTGGTCATATGATTGGATGCACTTGAATCAACATACCAAACATCATCATGTGTTCCCTTTTCTGTAACAGCATTCAGCATATGCTGCATAACAAACAGATGTTCATTTTTGTCTTTATTCTGCCGTGAAGACGATGCATAGTTTCCTTGCTGCAACTTACCATTGCGAATATCATCTTTCTTAGCATAACATTGGGCAGCAATATGACCTGTTTTGCCACAGTAGTGACACACAATACCAGAGTTGTTAGAACCTCTGTTCTGTCATCTACCTCTTCCTCTGAAGCTCCCCCTACCTCTAAAGTTACCACGACCTCCCGAAACCTACAGATCGCCAAATTGCTAATTCAATCTGTTTTACTGGTTGTCACTACCATGTCCTGTACCACGGCCTCTTGAAGAGGACCTGCCACGTCCCCTTCCTGAACTGGAGTAGAAAGTTTGGACCTATTCACCACTTTTTTCAGATGTCTCACTCTGCATGTTGATCTCTTCAGTGATCATAAGGGAGACCAACTCATCGAAATATGGAAATGGCTTTCTGACATATATAGAAGTTACAAAAGACTTCCAAGCCTTTTCATTGTTAAGTCCACCTAAGGTAGACAACACCAAATCATCATCATCGGGCATTGCATCAATCGCTGCCAGGGCATCTGCAATGCTCCTTACCTTCAGTGCACACTCATTGATAGACATCTTCCCTTTCTTCAATGTATTCAACTCTTGCTTGAGTTGAATCTTTCGTGCCTTTGTATTTATGGAAAACATACTTTCAAGTATGGTCCAAGCTACATATGAATTCTCTGCATTTCTAATATGTCCCAGTATATTATTGTCAATTACTGTAGATAGCCAATACATGACATTTTTGTCTTTTGTATTCCATTCATTCCATGCCTTTGTCTCTTCTGTAGTTGGAGGATCACTCACCTCCGGCTCCTTTTCTTCACCTGAAATAAACTCGTAGAGGCCTTTTCCAATAAAGAAGTTCGTGACACGGAACTTCCATGAAGGGTAGTTTGATGGGACCTTAAATGGGCCGGCACTGACTATGGCACTAGCCGGATCTCATGCTCACGACAGAAAAATGCACCCTCACAGCCTCGCGGGCCAGGAGCGTTGCTAAAGGACGAACTGTCCTGAAGCCTAATCTATGCATTTATAGTTTTGTAGTCCAACGTTTCCCTTTCTATAAACTCAACAGAGGGAGAACCCATACAGACTGGCCATAAATGCCACGATAATCACATACATGGGAGGCAACCACTTGGTGGAATCACCGCGGCCCCACTGTAGCTCTCCTACATCACAGGGATTAGCCCCTTGATGCGCTGCTCAACATATAGAACCAACGAACAAACTCTGCTCTTTCACTCTGAAAGTATTCCAGGAGATGCCATGTGTCCTTACCAAATAATCCCCCAAGAAACAAACAACTATACTATAGCTTAAGTTGCCTTTCCACACTCAAGCGTAGGTCATCATAATCAAAAACAGGTGCTACGTATCCAGTCCTTTGTATTCTGATACCATAGTTGACATGCACATGAAAAGTGAATGATCCTAAAGTGCTCAAATATAATTTTCAATTAGAGACGTGTTGTGCATAACCATGCTTTCCAATGCTCATTCACTAACTCGTTGCAGCGATGCAAGGATAGCACCGAGACAACACCTGTGCTACTATCCTCTTAATTAAAATACAAAAATCTCTATGTCATGATACGCATCAAAAAATCAGCAATAATCAGCACGCAAATCATACCATTCAAACATCCCAACCCCCTACGTTTAGGTATTGCTTTCGTTGCATAGGTGTAGAGGTTCATTTGTCATGTTTTGATGTATAAAAAGTGATAAATAACAAACTTTGACAAGGAGATAGGACAAACCGAGGCTAAACCTCATGCTTTGCCACTACCATACATCCACAAACAATCATTATATTTTTCCTTATTTTTGTGAGACGTATTTCTATTTTTCCCCTTATTTTTTCCATTTTCTTATTTTATTTGTCAATAAAATATGCTATTTTCTAATTTTTCTTATTTCAATCACTTCAGCATACTAACATTCAATTTATCTTCCATTTCCCCCCCCATGGGAACACCTTTCACCCACCCGAAACGGAAAAACTACAATTTTACCGCTTAAAAATCGCATTTCGGATTTTTGGGAATTAAATAGCGCATGTAAATCATTGCAAAATAAAAATTTTCTAATACACAACAATTAATCATGATGCAACCAGCACTCAAATAAATTTTCATCCAACACGAACATCATTATCATCATAAAATACCAAAACCCTTCATTTTCTTCATAAAAATGGTCATACCGTGTTTTTACGAAACTCAAGACGCCTTAAATGACTACATAACCAGCAGACGGAGCCTCCATTGCTCTCAATCCAATGCTGCACATCAATCTTCAGCATCTCCATCAATCTCCATCACCATTTACTTCAACCCCCTTCCCGGTTCCTCCTTCAAGATGGTGCACATGAACAGCCCATAGAGAGGAGAGAGAGGGAGAAGAGAGAAAGACTAGATTGTGATCTCTTCATCCAGACAGCCATATCTCGCATGAAGACCGGTGATAGAATCAGGAAAGAGGGAGGAGTTGATGGGTATTGTCGGTTACATGGGGTACTTGCAGCCTAGAATTCATGATTTGTGAAGGGGGGGCGAAATTTGCGCCGCCTGTCTGATCACGCCATCTTCATGCCATGTCCATGAAAAATGTGGGGGGGGGGGGGGTTAAAGTCCCAAAGGGCACCCCCCCTTTGTCTTAAATTTTATCCACCCTTTCAAATCTTGGCCAATTTTTAGCCTCTTCCGCGTCCGGGCTCTGTTTCAGCCTCTGACAAAACCTGCGTGTCCGTCTCGGCATTCCGTATGGCAGTTGAAAAAATTATAAAAAATCCACAAGTGTCGCTCGGGCCCCTTTTAAAAGCCGTCTTTCACTTGGTGCTTAAAATCGTCCTCCCTGAATTCTGGATATTTTGGTAAATTTTAGGCACATCCCAGGCTCAAAACTCCACTCTCATTGGCGACCACAGGATAGGGTGACTCAGCCCATCGAATTCCACAACAGATCTGCACAAAATCAACCAAAGGAAGTATCAAGCTGATACAAAATAGCTACATGTTAAACCACAGCACAATGCTCACCCTACCCCCTGACAAAACCAAGGCATAAAATCCACAAGGAGTAGGCCTAGCATAATCTGATAGAAGGTCCGAAGCTAGTCACTAATCGACAGCTCCAACACGGCTAAAGTAAAAAGAACTATCAAAGAGGTCGCCCTAAATGGTGGTCTGAACTACCTACCTAACTAAGGACAACACAACCAGGAGCTCCTACTAGGCGAGGACTCCTATAGCATGATCAAGAAGTATTTTCTTTTAGCACATTTCTTCTTTTAGGTTTTTAGTTTCCCATACTCGGGCATGTAAAAAGGAGGGAGCTGAGCGTAGTGACCTAAGGAGAACAGGGCATTGGCCTCAGGTCCTGTCTCGGTACCCAAGAACCTACCAAGCCCTCGCGAGGCAACACTTAATCCTTTTCTGATACTCACTTTTATTTTCGCTCCAACCTTCCTTACTTTCTTCTTTTCTAGCGAGACGCCACCCCTAGGAAGACAAGGCATCGGCCCCGGGTCTGACTCGTCCCCAAGAACCTACCAGGCCTCCGCAAGGTGATGGGCAACTGCTTATAAATTTTCCTTTCTTTTCTTTTCTATTTTTATAGGGGTTAGAACCCCTTTTTACACACCTTTGTATATATTTATTTTTATTGAGATATTCAGGGTTTTTTTCCTCTCTATCATCATCATTTTTCCTTCGCCAGGTTTCTCTAACTGCCTCACAACTAACAAGAACTCCTAGAATGGCCGCCTAGTAGGCTGGCAGAAAAATAGGGCTCGTAGCCCTAAGCTAAATGCATAAGATTATGACCCATCCCTCCTACATATACAGCAAGAGGCATACGCATAACATGTTGTCTAATAGGCCTATGGATCTAAGATAACAACGGTAGATGGGTCTCGGCTACTCTTTGCATCACCCATATCAACCATCGCCTGCCATATATTGCATGCTCTGATAACATTCCCCACAAGCGACCGGGTCGTGTCTCATTATTGATAGCAATATCCAAACTAGGACCACAGTTGAAGAAAAGGTCTTCTTCATAAGCAAGATTTGCCAGTGAATCTGCAAATTGATTCCAGTAATGTGGAATTAGCTGAAGAGACACTCTCTCAAACTCCTCAAGTAGGGTCATGGCAGTTCGATGATACATACAAAGGATGGGATTCTGCAGTGTGTATGTCCCATCTAGCTGATTCAAGATCAACTAGGAATCCCCTTTCACTAACAACCACCGAATACCACCTTGCTTGGCAGTATGCAGTCCCATAATCAAGGCTTTATACTCTGCCATGTTATTAGTAAATCCTACCCTGAGATAAGCAACTAACTTCATCGTATCTCTATGTCGGGGATCTTGGATTACTACTCTAACACTCCCTTTTTTATTAGGGCCCCTGGACGCTCCGTCAAAATATAATGTATACGTCCATAATGGGTTTACATAGCCTGCCATCACGAATTCCTCTATTCGTAATTATGATAGTCAAAATTTAGCATGTTTAGAGGATGAACCGACGGCTCCATCCCGCCTTCTTCATTAAACTCCACAGGGATACTTGTCAACATTCGTAAGCAGTGATGGCAGAAAACTTTGATTTCCCACACAAAGGTTCTGTTCTCTTGCTCAATCACTTTGTATCCTTTGCTCCACCAAATAATTTTCCCCTGATGGTATCTCTGCTCCAGATATGGGTGCTCCAAATAAGAGATTAACCGCCTCATCAATCAGCTTAAGCTCCTTTTGCAGGTCTCAAATCAGCCCCAGCATGAACCTGCAATGCATTTTTCCGTGTTAGCATACTTAGAAATAATAAGGTTTAATCTTATTAAGATTAACCTTATTTTTAAATTCTACTCCCTGCAGATTAGCTAGTAGAGCCGTAGACCTATTTTTCCCCATCCTGACAATCTTGTAGGGGCCATCCCATCTAGGTTCCAGCTTCCCTGGAAATAGCTCCCTATGCACATCGTAGTACAGAAGTAATTGCCATTTTTTAAAGGTATACTTCTTTGCTTTAAGGTCGTGCAACTGCTTCATCCGACGTTTAGCTACCTCCTGGAGTAATAAGCTCTGCAATTTCAGTTCATCCAGGTGGGCTATGGTCGTAAAACGTTCAAAGAGTGCATCCTCATCTCCCAAAGAGTGGTTAATTGCAAACCGTATGGTTGGAAACTTAATTTCGAGGGGTAACACACATTCTTCACCATAAACTAATTTAAATGGAGAATGGCCGGTAGCTCGCTTGAACATTGTATTGTATGCCCATACTGCCACATACAACTTCCTGTCCCAGACTCGTTTCTTCTCAGAGACTATTTAAGACAAGATACCCACAAGCTGCTTATTAGTACTTTCGACTTGCCCATTGGCTTGTGGATTATAAGGGGTCATTTTATTATGCTTGATTTGCCAAGCTTCAGTCAGGCTTTTGATCACTTTATTCAAAAAGTGGGTTCCACGGTCCAACACTAGTTCCTTCGGTGGACCGAAACGGCAAAAAACTGCTCTAAAAGGAAACTTATAGTCTCTTTTGCATTGTCCTGCCTCGTCGCCCGCACTTCTAACCATTTTGTAAAATAATCAGTTATGTACCTCTTCTGAGTAGTAGATGACGGGGTGATAGGACACACAAAGTCAATGACCCACTTCTCAAATGGAAGGATAGCCATGATAGGCGTAAGTGGGCATTTCCTATTCTCTCTGCCGTCATGTCTTTGACAAGTATCACATCTCTTAACGTACTCAAAGGAATCTTGGAAGATGGACGGCCACCAATATCTAGCTCTTAAAGCTTTCTGTGTCGTCAATCGTCCAGCGAAGTGCCCTCCACATGCAGAGTCATGGCACTCTTCCAAGATGAAAGGAACCTCATTAGGCATCACACATCGGCGATAGATATCATCAACACCCTGCCGATATAGTGTTCATGCGATCAAGGAAAACTTCAAAGCCTATTGTCTGATTTTCCTCTTTTCAGATTTTGATAAACCAGCTCCAGTCTCTCTCGTTGATAGATAATGCGTAATAGCAGCATACCAAGATGGAATAGAAGCTGTATCAATTTTAAACATTTCTTCAATATCACTTCCTTCAACCAGAGTCTCTTTCGGCTCCCCCAAATCCACAAGGCATTCCACAATCCCCTGCAACCTCGGTGGCTTACTCTTGATCTCATAATCGAACTCCTGCAAAGTGATTAACCACTTTGCCAGACGATCAAGCGGTTGCAGCTTGTTCATAAGCAATCTAAGCCCTTCCGCCTTCGTATAGAATACTACCTTCTCATAAAGGATGTAGTACCTGAATTTCTTAGTCGCAAAGACCATCACCAGGCACAACTTCTCCATGTAGGTGTAGTTGATTTTTTATGTGCCCAATTTTCGACTAGCAAAAGCTATCGGATGATACCACTTTTCCTCCCAGTTTTGGGCTAAACAGCATGCATGGTGGCTGCCAAAAATATGTAAAATACCTCGCCTCTTTTAGGTGCTTTTAAAACTGGTGCTTTTACTAGCTCCTGTTTCACATCCTTGAAAGCTATCTTACAAGGGTCGCTCCATACAAATAGACAGCTAAAGGATAATAAGTTTGTTAATGGCAACGCCCTTTCTGCCAAGGCATTTATAAACCTCCGATAGTACCCTATCGATGACAGAAAGCTATGTACCTCTTTCGGAGTGCATGGTGGACTCATAGCGACTATAACCTTGATCTTTTCAGGGTCAGTTGCGATCCCTACTGAACTGACCATATGCCCTAGCAATAGCCCATAAGGCACTCCAAAAACACACTTCCATGGGTTAAGAGCGATACAAAATTGTATGCAGCACTCAAAGCACTTTCTTAAAATAACCAACATCCTTTCCCTCACAGTGGTGGCTGCTCCCAGGTCATCGATAAATACTTTCAACTCATCTAGGGAGATGTCACCAAAGGTCTTGTCTGCTGTTCGTTGCCATGATCCAGGTGCATTGCACAAACCAAAGGCCATCACATGGTATGCAAAAGTACCAAAGGCAGTGATGAAAGTTGTTTTCAACTTGTCCTCTTCTGGAATTGCCATCTGGTTGTATCCTGCAAAGCAATCCATAAACAAGTATATTTTCGTACCTACTAATTGATCCAAAATCTGGTCAATAAATGGCAACGGATAGTAATCCTTAACCGTCTGCTTATTCAGCTCTCTAAAATCTACACATAGTCGGATCTGGTTGTTTTTCTTCTTCCTGATGACAACTGGTGAACACCATTCTGTGTGATGTACAGGGAAGATTAAACCAGCTTTCCGTAACTTCTGTAACTCCTCAAACAGCCCGTCCCTCAATTCAAAGGGCATATGCCTTACTTTCTGACACACAGGACGACTGCCTTATTTTACAAGAATAGTATGAACAGCCAGGCTGGGAGGAATGACTCTCAGCTCATCATAACTCCAAGCAAAGATATCACGGAATTCCTGAATCAAGGACACATAGTCCTCCCTTTCTGCTGAACTGAGCATGGAACCTAATTTAATTGGCCGTGAATCATTCGGCGTGCCAAGGTCCAACTCAATCACATCCGCGTCTCTTATCCTATCTTGTGGCTCTATCGGCTCATTTAGAGTTATCTGATAAATATCCTCTATAGTGGACCCCTCTTTAGATTCATCACTGGATGATGTCTCACTACCAGATGGATCATCTGCTATTTCTAATTCAGTAGAGGATAAAGGAGCTCTCTCACTCTGAGGTGACTCAGGGTAAGCATCGACTATTACTCGATTAGCACCTCTACCTAGAACCACTCGACCGGTGGGTATATTGACTCGACAGTCTGTTCGTAAGATCCGAGGCCTACCTAGCAAGACTCGATAGCTAGGACGTCCTGCAAATCTTATTACCCTAAAGTCCAAGAAGCATTCTACACTTGCAACTGTAACATGGACTTTAGTAACGCAACCTTCTGGTTGCCTTAGACTATCATCAGCCATTCTAAGAAGGGTGGAGCCATCTTTTTGGATGCCTAGACCCAACCTCTCCATCAACTCTGAACTCATGATATTGACGGAGGACCTGGTGTCTACAATAGCATGCTCCACTAATATCCCATCCACGTATGTTGGAACCCTAGGGCAATTCTTTTCAGCATGATCAAACCAATCTTCCCCTACTCGTGCTATGCCCAAAGGTTCTACAATATACCCAATACGCAGGATCTTCTTAAATTCCTTGCGTACTCCTAGAGATAATTTAATCAACTGTAAGAGGTTTACATCTGGTTTGACTTCGCAAAGAGAACTTGCTAAATAAAAATCATGATAGGTAGCCAAAGCTCTCTTTTCTTGCCAAACCATCCTTTCTTTTGGTCTCAGGACTGGCTTTGGGGCTTCTTTTTTGGCTCTTGCCTTCTTTCTTGGCACTTCCTCATCCTTCTTAGGATCGACCTTTCTGTCAACTGGCCTTAGAGGTCCACCTTCCATGCCAGGATTCAGGACTTGCATCCCCTTATCCTCTTGCTTAGGGTTTTCCTCAACCGGTTTTGCATTATCTCTATCACCCTCTTTAGCCTTTTGGCCTCTTGTCACGGCTCGTAGGTTAGAGGTTTCAGCGCCATTGACGCGTATAGCCTTGATAAGGCTAACTCCATTGCCTTGTGGCAACTCCTCTACTGTGGCCTTTCCCCTTGCAGTATTTGTCGTGGTCCATCATTTTGCTAGAGGTGATTACCTTGCGCTCTATGATTAACTGGACCTGGCTATTTACTCCCTTGTTGGAGCAAACTAATCTTACTCCAACAGGTAGCGGCTAAGTGGCCCGACTTCCCACAAATATCACATTTAACATTTGGACAGTTTCTAGGGAAATGTTGTCTGCCACACCACTTACAGCTGAATCTTGAGGGACCACCCTCTTCAAGGTGTCGACTCCCTATCAGATTCTGCTACTTTTTCAGGAAATTGACGTCAACAGTTATTTGCTGATATTGTTCAGAAATCATGTCGGTGTAGTGCTTCATCATATCCTTAACTTCGCCAAGGACATTAGATGTACTCAACTCATA
The DNA here is from genome assembly GCF_053477565.2 of Lygodium microphyllum. Lineage (NCBI taxonomy): Eukaryota > Viridiplantae > Streptophyta > Polypodiopsida > Schizaeales > Lygodiaceae > Lygodium > Lygodium microphyllum. Next base: position 50,416,442 of record NC_141164.1, read on the forward strand.
GCCTTGATCATCTATTCATCGTTCCATTGGCCTAACAATTTGATTGGGCATTGGTTGTTGACTCACAGAAACAACATTAGGGTTCGAAACTTGGCCTCCAACATTTGATGGAGCCAACTGACTAGCATAGGCATAGTCACATTGGAAGGAGCTGCCAGTAAAGGTATATTTTGAACCATGCTTCCTCTCCCATTAGGGTTATTCATAGGCATTCCTTGACTTCCATTCATCAATGGTAAATTTCCTCCAGGTACTAGACCCGCATTAAGATTTATTCGAGAGGAGTAGGCCATTTGTAATCGTGACTCTACTCCTTCTGCCCACGTGATGGCAGTGTCTATATCAGCCAAAGCCAACTGCTCAATTGTACCTAAATATTGAAATCCAATCCATGCAAGAAGTCTTGCAATTGGGCAGCCGGCGGAATAGGAATGTAAGTTTGTAACTTACGAAACACTTCCTTAAGCTTCTTGGCATAGGCTTTCACATTCTCATGGGGGTCTTGGCGTGTTACATTCAAAACATGCAACCAGCATTGGCCACCTCTTTCAGTGGCATATTCTCCTCGGAATGGTGCATAAATTTGGTCGATTGTAGTGATGGTTCTAGTCTCTATGCTATGATACCATACTGTAGCCCTACCTTTTAACGTCATGTTAAAAAACATCATAAGATGTCCCTCATCTTGGATGCGGTAATTAAACATTAATCTTTGGAATTCACAAATGTGAAACTCCGCATCTTCTTCGGCTAACCCATTAAAAATGGGCAAAGGCACTCCTAAAGCTGGCAGATCCGGCGTCCCTGCAAGAATTGCAATGGGTTGTGCCATGACGACAATCAGATTGACAATGGGAGTTTGAACTGATGGGATCACACCCCCACTTGAAGTGGGTTGACTTGGTGGAAGAGAGGAAGAACTTACGCTTCCTCCTACACCTAAAGGACTATGTGTAGTAGTTGGGTTACTAAGACCACTGCCTCTTATGCGTATCGGGCTACTCCTTTGAGGAGAATAGCGACTTACAATCTCCAACCGCCGTCTAGCCCTCTCAGCACGTTCTGCTTTTTATATTTTGGCTTGACGGTCCTTGTCAGAGGACATAAACCAACTTTCTTGGTCCCTAAAAGCCCTAGATTTGAGAACCACCACTTGTTGGCAGCTCCCGGTAGACGCACGATTGATGGGACCTCAAATGGGCCGGCACTGGCTATGGCACTAGACCTCATGCTCATGACAGACAAACACACCCTCATGGCCTTGCGGGCCAGGAGCGTCTATCTGCTGCTAAAGGACGAACTATCCTGAAGCCTAATCTATGCGTTTATAGTTTTGTAGTCTAACGTTTCCCTTTCTATAAACTCCACAGAGGGAGAACCCATACACACTGGCCATAAATGCCACGATAATCACATACATGGGAGACAACCTCTCGGTGGAATCACCACGGCTCCACTGCAGCTCTCCTACATCACAGAGATTAGCCCCTTGATGCGCTGCTCAACATATAGAACAAACAAAAAAACTCCACTCTTTCACTCTGAAAGTATTCCAGGAGATACCATGTGTCCTTACCAAATAATCCCCCAAGAAACAAACAACTATCCTATAGCTTAAGTTGCCTTTCCACACTCAAGTGTGGGTCATCATAATCGAAAACAGGTGCTATGCATCCAGTCCTTTGTATTCTGATACCATGGTTGACATGCACATGAAAAGTGAATGATCCTAAAGTGCTCAAATATAATTTTCAATCAGAGACGTGTTGTGCATAACCATGCTTTCCAATGCTCATTTACTAACTCGTTGCGACGATGCAAGGATAGCACCGAGACAACACCTGTGATACTATCCTCTTAATTAAAATACAAAAACCTCTATGTCATGATATGCATCAGAAAATTAACAACAATTAGCATGCAAATCACACCATTCAAACATCCCAACCCCCTACGTTTAGGTATTGCTTTCGCTGCATAGGTGTAGAGGTTCATTTTGTCATGTTTTGATGTATGAAAAGCGATAAATCACAAACTTTGACAGGGAGATAGGGCAAACCAAGGCTAAACCTCATGCTTTGCCACTATCATACATCCACAAACAATCATTATATTTTTCCTTATTTTTGTGAGACGTATTTCTATTTTTCCCCTTATTTTCCCCATTTTCTTATTTTATTTGTCAATAAAATATGCTATTTTCTGATTTTTCTTGTTTCAATCACTTCCCATACTAACATTCAATTTATCTTCCATTTTTCCCCCATGGGAACACCTTTCACCCACCCGAAACGGAAAAACTACAATTTTACCGCTTAAAAACCGCATTTCGGATTTTTGGAAATTAAATAGCACATGCAAATCATTGCAAAATCAAATTTTTCTGATACACAACAATTAATCATGATGCAACCAGCACTCAAATAAATTTTCATCCAATAAGAACATCATTATCATCATAAAATACCAAAAACCCTTCATTTTCTTCATAAAAATGGTCATACCGTGTTTTTATGAAACCCGAGATGCCTTAAATGACTGCATAACCAGCAGATTGAGCCTACATTGCTCTCAATCCAATGCTGCACATCAATCTTCAGCATCTCCATCAATCTCCATCACCATTTCCTTCAATCCCCTTCCCAGTTCCTCCTTCAAGATGGTGCACATGAACAACCCATAGAGAGGAGAGAGGGAGGAGAGAGAAATACTAGATTCTGATATCTTCATCCAGACAGCCATATCTCGCGCGAAGACCGGCGATAGAATCGGGAAAGAGGGAGGAGTTGACGGGTATTGTCGGTTACATGGGTTACTTACAGCCCAGAATTCATGATTTGTGAAGGGGGGCGAAATTTGCGCCGCATGTCTGATCACGCCATCTTCACGCCGTGTGCACGAAAAATGAGGGAGGGGGGGTTAAAGTGGTGCGCAGATCGGTCGCAGATAGCTCACGTAGTGAATCCCTGAAGGTCCCCAAGAACAATGAACTCTACCTTTTTGCACAAAAAACAATGTAAAAGCATGCACGACAAGAGGCAAGAGACAAATTGGGTTCAATCTCCCCCATGCCTTGTGTGAGCGCTTCACAAAGCATGTATTTAATGTATATTTCCAATCTTCATGCTCAATAATAACCCAATTATAAAAATATAACAAGCTTTTAGCTTTTGAGTTTGCTTTCTACAAAAATAAGAAAATAAAGCTAATGGACGGTGCCCATAGAGTCTGGCACGCCCAATCTCAATGTCCAAATAGAAATAACATATCCGGGCGCATAAGCGCATACAAAATAATAATCAATAATCAATGTCTCAATAGACATAACAAAATATAGGCGTGGCGCCTATCAAAATATAATCCAAAGGTCGAATACTCGCTAAACTCCAATGCTTTCCTCCGCCACTGCTGCTATCTCTACACATCAACTGAAGCATTCACAATCGTTAGTAAAATAATACAATTAAACCGACAAAAGTGAATACCTAGCAGTCTTCAGCTACATAAATAAATCAACTGGTTAGAAATAAATCCTAACCTTAATTTATTACGAGTGCGCACTCTAAACTCATAAACGTTTATTAATTTAATATGCATTTTGCGGAATCACCCGCTATGGAATCACCCATGTACACACTAAATTAATGAAACGCCCGAAAAGGACAGGCGTCCCCATCAACTTCTCGCACAAAGAATCCTCTTTGTGTATGAGCCCCGGTCATCTAAGTTTACGGAATCCACCGTAAAACCTCACGGAATCCACCGTGGAATATGCCTCTTGGCATCATACCCCCGGGGTGGGATAGCAATTGACCTCAATTGCTATTAGCTCAATGTGGAGCTAACAGAGTGGGGAAAGCATTTAAGTCTCTAGCGTGCATCCATTGTGCTTCCTCTACAGGATGGTTCTTAAATTTTACTAGATATCTAGAATACCTTCGGCCAGTTCTAGTGGTCATGTAGTTAGTGTCTATGATGGCTTCTGGTTCAAGTATTTCAGTCTCTTCTTCTAGTAAAGGTGGGTTTTCATAGACAGGGTGGATAGGTAATTGGCCTCTAAATGGTCTCAATAAACTAATGTGAAATGTATTATGAATTTTCCAATGAGATGGCAATTCTAACTTGAATGCATTATCATTAATCTTATGAATAATTCTAAATGGTCCATAAAATCTAGGAGCTAATTTGACAACTGGATGTCTATCTACACTTTGCAGTCTACGCTTTTCTATTCTAAGCCAAACATAATCATCAACTTTGAAATTCATGGCTTGTCTTTTCTTGTTGGCTTGTTTGGTATATGATTGTTGGGCTTTAGCAATCATATCCTTGACCTCATCAAAAATATATTATGCATAGTAGCAATATCATCAGCACTCTGAATTCTATTAGACAAAGATGCAACAGGTGTAGATAATCTATATCCATAAATAACTTCAAAAGGTGCTTTCTTTGTAGATGTGTGCGGTGTATTGTTGTATGTAAACTGTAATAAATGCAAATGAGTATCCCATGTCTGAGGTTTAGAGATAGTATATGCACGTAAAAGATCTAAAATGGTGCTATTTGTGGCTTCTGTTTGTCCATTTGTTTCTGGATGAAATGCAGATGAGAAATAAATCTTTGTGCCTAGATTTGCAAACAGTGTGATCCAAAAATTATTACAAAATCTAGAATCACGATCTGAAATAATCACTTTCGGCAATCCATGGTTAGTAAAAACAGTTTTCAAAAATAACTGTGCTGCTTGTGATGCTGTTAAAGTTTTCTTACATGCAATGAAATATGCTTGCTTACTAAATCTATCTACAATTGTCCAAATCATGTCATGGTTAGATTTAGTATTTGGTAAACCAGTAATGAAATCCATAGATATATGTTCCCAAGGTTTAGATGGAATAGACAAAGGCATTAATAATCCATACTGTTTACCATGATGTCTCTTTATTCTTTGACAAATCAAACATTCAGAAACGAAATTAGATACATCTACATCCATATGCGACCAATAAAAATCTTCAGTTAACATGCATAATGTAGATATGATACCTCTATGACCTTGATATGGGGGACAATGAATTTCATTCAAAACAAAAGATCGGAATGGAATAGTAACACACAGTCTCTTTTCAAAAAACATAAATCCATCATTATATGACAATGAATCAACATGAATGAAATTATTTTGAACTAATTTTTGCCAATCAGAATGAAAAGTAATATCCTGGTGATATGTGTCTTTCATAGCAATCAAAGAATCAAAAGATATGATAGAAATATTATGAATTGCAGGTCTTCTACTCAATGCATCAGCAACTACATTTTCTTTTCCAGGTTGGTATTGAATGATAGGATGAAAACTTTGAATGAAGGAAGCCCATTTGATATGACGGTCAGAAATTTGGGGTTGGCTAAGTAGATGTCTAATGCTTTGCTGGTCGGTCTTTATCATGAATTCTGAACCCATTAAATAATGCTTCCATTGTTTTAATGCTTGTACAACTGCTAATAGTTCTTTGTCATAAGTGGAATATTTGAGCTCAGAGGGTTTCATCTTAGAACTAGAATATGCTATTGGATGGTTGTCTTGCATTAGTACGGCTCCTATTCCTGATCCGCTAGCATCGGTCACAACTAGAAAGAATGGTCTGTTAAAATCAGGCAATTGTAAAACAGGGGCATTGGTTAATGCACGTTTAAGTAAATCAAAGGATTTCTGCTGAGTTTCAGTCCATTGATAAACAATTCCTTTCTTAAGAAGTTTGGTTAATGGTAAAGCAAGTAATGAAAAATTACGTACAAACTTCCTATAGAAACTAGCAAGACCAAGGAATGAGCGTAATTCATGTACATTTTTAGGAACCGGCCAATGCAATATTGCATCAATTTTCTTAGGATCAACTTTAATTCCTTCTTTTGATACAATATGGCCTAAATATTCAATTTCCGTCTTAAAGAATTCACTCTTGTCAGGATTTGCAAACAATTGATTTTCTTTCAGTAATTGAAAAACTAATGATAAATGCTCATAATGCTCTTTTTCACTTTGACTGAACACCAAAATATCATCAAAGAAAACAATCACACAATATTGATATTTCAGAAAGATACGGTTCATCATTCTACTGAAAGTAGCAGGTGCATTAGTTAATCCGAATGGCATGACTAAGAATTCGTAATGGCCAAACTGTGTCCTGAATGCAGTCTTAAATATGTCGAACCTATCTAGCCTCACCTGATGATATCCAGACTTAAGGTCAATTTTACTAAATATAGAAGATCCTTGCAGTTTGTCCATAAGGTCATCAACTCTAGGTATAGGATACCTATTCTTTACAGTGATCTTATTTAATGCTCGGTAGTCAATACACATACGATAGGTATTATTTTTTTTCTTGACTAAGAGCACAGGTGCACCGAATGGAGAAATGCTAGGTCGAATTAAGCCTCTATTTAGTAATTCTTCAACTTGACTCTGGATTTCTTTTTGCTCTATTTGATTGTGCCTATATGGTGCTTTGCAAGGTGGTTGTGTGCCAGGAATTAAATCAATCTTATGGTCTTCTGGACGTGATGGTGGTAAACCTGGTGGTAGGTCTTCTGCAAAACAGTCCTTAAAATATGCAAGAAATTCCTTATGCCTAGGGTGCATATGATTTTCCTTTGCGTGCAATTCATTCACCCAAATGAGATATGATTTAGTATTCTTGCGTAGTGCACGTTTTGCTCGAGTATGCGAAAGCAGTGGAAAAATATGAGATGCATGCATACCATATAATGTAATAGATTTTCCTTGAAAATTAATATTCATTGTGTGCGTGGAATAATCTATATTTGGATTATGGTGGTGTCTCCATGGCATTCCTAGAATAATGTCACTTGACTGTAATGGGACAACTAAGAAATTTCTTCTTTCAATATATGAACCAATTTGAATTTCTAAATCTTGAACTTCTTGTGTGCCATTGTACCTAGTGCCTAAAAATGCAGCTTTTATGCGATAATGCATAGGTACAGTATGCAATTTCAATTCCTTTACCAATTTTGTTGAAATAAAGTCATGGGTACTACCGTCATCATGCAATATAGTTCTTTATTTTCTATGCACCAAACATTTCATAGTCAACAATGAATGTGGAGTAGGCATACCTGGTAAAGTGTCGAAAGTAGTAATAGGATCATCCTCATCTTCAGTGAAATCTGGCATATCCTCATGCTCGTCTTCATCCATGGCTCCAAGGTAGTTGATATGTGCTGGTGGCTTCTTTGAATGACAATTTGCTGCGAGATGCCCTGGCTGGTGACACTTGTAGCATACTATTGGCTTGGCTTTTGTTACATTATTTGCAATGGCTGGAAGTCTGGGTACATTTGGATTTGCTTGTAAAATAGGCTTAGGATTTGGATTGACAGTGGATGGTAATGCAGGTGGTTTAGGCCAATTCTTGCGGAAAGATGGTGATGAGAAACGACCTGGATTAAACCTTCTAAAATTGGAATTGAATTGTTTAGATCCATAATTACCGTTGGCTTGGAATTGCTATGGTCATCTATCTCTTCCGCATAACTTATCTTCAGTGTCTTGAGCTAAGGAGATGGCGTCTTCAAGGGTAGCAGGCTTGAACATGTTTACTTCAGCGTAGTAATGTCCAAGAAGTCCAGACATATACTTCCGCTTATGTGTCATCTCTGGTACGTCTTCAAGCATGCGTAGCTGTAGGAGTGCATTCCAAAAACGCTCTGTATATTGTGGAATAGGCTCACGATCTCGCTGTTGAAATAAATCCCATTGCTTAATAGCCTTCTCATGAAATTGCAGTGGAAGGAAATTTTGCATGAACTTCTTCTTGAAATCTTCCCAAGTAGCAGGACATTCTATCCTCTTGCGGACTACAGTCCACCAAAGTGATGCTCTGTCTATCAGATGATTAGTAACACACTTGATTTTATCTTTTTCGGGATAAGTTTCCTCATGGAAATAGTCATCAAACTGGCTAATGAATGATAAAACAGTCTTTCCTTCTCGTATACCATTGAAAGTGCGAAACTTGAAACTTCGTTTACTTATCTTGGATTCCTTGCGAATGGTTTGTGCTTCAAGAGTGGCGTCGATGGTACGGCGAATCAAATCTTCAGCTTGAGGTTCTTCTTTATCGGTGGACGATCTTTGTAGTTTTGTCAATTGTGCTTGCAATGCTTGCCTAGCCCTTAGCTCTTCTTCCAATTGTAGCATGATTAGATCCAGCTTTTGTTCCATGGTAGGCTCAGGTAAGTCGTCTTCAGTCATAGGATCATCCATATGTGGGGTAGTCATCCTGTAAAACTCAACAAACCTTTCTCACTCAAAATCAGGTTAGCGGGATGAGCGTAGCTCAAATTTGGGGTTACAAGGCTATGTATTTTTGGGTATTTCTTCTTCAATTTTTAGAAATTCTACAATATTTCTGTCTCCGTTTGCTGAAAGTACTTCAACGAACTTGTAGATAGGTGGAACAGCTTGCTGCGAACAACTTTTCAGTTCAGAGTTTTTGCATACGAACAAGTCTTCTAGGAGTTTTGAGCACTAGTCAGTTCTGATTTAGTCTGACTTGCAGAGTTGCAGACTTAGCAGACTTGCAGAGTTGTTGACTTGCCGAACTTAGGCCGACTTGCAGAACTTGATTTCAATTGACTTGTTGAACTTGACTTCAGAAGTGCGAGACCAGGAGTATATCGACTTGTCTGCCCTGTGCAACTTGCAGAAAGCCTTAAGCTTTAGTGATTAAGCTTAAGCTTTAATAGCTTAATGGAGGACTAGCAGGCGGCGTCGATTTCGTGGGGGGGGGCGTTTTTTATCGCGCGGATTTTTCGGGGCCACACTCTGACACGCCGAGGTGATTTGGAGAAGCCTTAAGCTTCCTTTAAGCTTATAAAGCTTTATAATTAAGCTTTTAATTGAGAAGATTAAGAATTTTTCTCACTGTTTTCAACGACTTGATGAAAGAGATGTATGCGTGGTCCTCCGCCTGCAGAGCCTAGTCCTTCGCGATCTGATAGTGGAAACAGGGGTTCTTGATCGCCAGAAGTCTGCCTGTATCGACGGTTCGCGATGAGATTGACTGTAGAGCCCGTTTGTTCCTGGAGCTCCGCCTTCGCCCGAGATTGGTAGCGATTGGAAGCTCTTGATCTCTGCTCCGCTCTGATACCACTGGTGCGCAGATCGGTCGCAGATAGCTCACGTAGTGAATCCCTGAAGGTCCCCAAGAACAATGAACTCTACCTTTTTGCACAAAAAACAATGTAAAAGCATGCACGACAAGAGGCAAGAGACAAATTGGGTTCAATCTCCCCCATGCCTTGTGTGAGCACTTCACAAAGCATGTATTTAATGTATATTTCCAATCTTCATGCTCAATAATAGCCCAATTACAAAAATATGACAAGCTTTTAGCTTTTGAGTTTGCTTTCTAAAAAAATAAGAAAATAAAGCTAATGGATGGTGCCCATAGAGTCTGGCACGCCCAATCTCAATGTCCAAATAGAAATAACATATCCGGGCGCATAAGCGCATACAAAATAATAATCAATAATCAATGTCTCAATCGACATAACAAAATATAGGCGTGGCGCCTATCAAAATATAATCCAAAGGTCGAATACTCGCTAAACTCCAATGCTTTCCTCCGCCACTGCTGCTATCTCTACACATCAATTGAAGCATTCACAATCGTTAGTAAAATAATACAATTAAACCGACAAAAGTGAATACCTAGCAGTCTTCAGCTACATAAATAAATCAACTGGTTAGAAATAAATCCTAACCTTAATTTATTACGAGTGCGCACTCTAAACTCATAAACGTTTATTAATTTAATATGCATTTTGCGGAATCACCCGCTATGGAATCACCCATGTACACACTAAATTAATGAAACGCCCGAAAAGGACAGGCGTCCCCATCAACTTCTCGCACAAAGAATCCTCTTTGTGTATGAGCCCCGGTCATCTAAGTTTACGGAATCCACCGTAAAACCTCACTGAATCCACCGTGGCACGGAATCCACCGTGGAATATGCCTCCTGGCATCATAAAGTCCCAAAGGGCACCCCCCCTTTTGTCTTAAATTTTGTCCACCCTTTCAAATCTTGGCCAATTTTTGGCCTCTTCTGCGTCCGGGCTCCATTTCAACCCTCTGAAAAATCATGCGCGTCCATCTCGGCATCCTGCACTGACTGGCAGCTCCCGGCATTCTGTACAGCAGTCGGAAAAATTATCAAAAATCCACAAGTGTCGCTTGGGCACCTTTTAAAAGCCGTCTTTCACTTGGTGCTTAAAATCGTCCTAGCTGCAGCCGCGCTGCCTTCGATGTTAAATATTTTTCCCCTAAATTCTGGATTTTTTGGTAAATTTTAGGCACATCTCGGGCTCAAAACTCCGCTCTCATAGTTGTTCATGTCGAGCTTCTCAATGATGGGGTTTCCATTGTTCTCTGCCATTATCACAAAACTAATACCAAACAGCAAGCAAATCTTCTACAATCCTCGACCTGTAGTACACAACAATACACCAGACAGCCTTTTTCACTGTCTGCTCAACAATACATGCAATCTGCAACCAGTTTGTAGATAAACCTTGTGTTTATTTGCTGATAAACACCTTTGAACTTACATATCTGAAATCTGTAACTTGTGCACTTGTATACGACAGACACAGCTAAAATTACAGGATACCTCGAACTGCTGTCCGCAACCTTGCGAGTCTAAAACGGGGCCTGAAATGACCTCGGATGGCCAAAATAGTAGCGGAAAAGGCCTAAAGGGCCTATTTGAAGAATACACAATGCTCTTCGTGCACACTAAATCTCACTGTAATCTGAGATTTTTGCTTTGCCATGCTTCCCGTACCTCCACAGGCACTGTTCAAGAGAAGAAGTAGAGAATGGAAGAGCTTCTTACCCGTTGCTTGCTTGCTTGAATCCTTGGCTCCTCTCCTTCGCTTTAGCCTTCAAAACCAACCTCAATCAGTGGTGTAGCTCTGATACCATGTCAAGAATCATGTGCTGGGAGGACTTGCTCAAGATGCTGCGCCGAACACACACAGAATGCACAAGGAGAAGCTCACTCAAGAGACAAGAAGAGAGATGGAGGTCAAAACGTTTTCTTGCTGGTTTCTTCTTCTTCTTCCATACACTTTACAATGTACACAAAGTATAGATAAGATACAACATAAAGGAAAGTGGCCTACTAAGTCAAACAATGTATAACCGACTATACTAGTCGACTGGCGCTATAACTATGCCAGTTGTAAATAGGTGTAATGACCTAAATATAATAAGTAATGAGTTAGTGGCCATGTGAGAGTCATAATGACCACGGACGTGCTAAGCGTAGATGTGTGGACCCATCTAACCACGCGGTCCATCATTAATGTCCGCATGTGTTGAGCTTATCATCTCAACATTGGCTACAAATCCAGTATACCATGCTTAAACTAAACACATTGAAATACACTACCACTTCATCAAAGAGATGGTTCTTGTAGGGAGAGTTGATCTCATGCATGTGAAGACTGATGAACAAGTTGTAGATATCTTTACCAAGTGTTTGGGTAAAGATAAGTTCAGTGTTTTCAGACAGCTGCTTGGTGTACAAATGCTATCTTGAGCTTGAGGGGGAGTGTTAGAATTCAAGCTCTACTTAGCTATCTTTGGTGTGAATGGTCCTATTGTGACCTTAGGTTGTAGTAATCTTTTTGGTTATGACTGACTAATAATGTAGAAGTGTGTGAGAGCTCTCTGCTCTGCATGGTTGGGCTCCAAATCTCCTCACACTTCCATCAATACATGTTCATGTTTCTTATGGGCATATGTAAATTTCACACTATTCTCCTTGCATTCAAAATATGAAAGCCTATTCAAGATCCCTATATTGTATAGCATGTTCATCAAATTATAAGTGCACTCTTGCCCAACCATACTTCCAACTTTGTTAAAGAAGATCAACTGCATCAGATTTGGTCAAATTCCTCCTTACTAATAAATTTTTTGACAATATATATGTGGCATGTGCCATAATCCAAGATCTCTAGACTTGAAAAAAGAATGCCACTTTTGCTACTAAATGGACTCCCTCCACCAAGCTGAAGTGCGGAGACAAGAAAATATTAACGTAGTCTCCTACAATTTCAAGATAAGCTAATTGTGTTCCCACCATGCTTCTTCCTTTTCTATGTTTTCCATTATTTGCTAGCTTCCCCAAATACCATTGGACTTGCTTGCTATATATTCTTTGCATTGCATCCCAATTTTGATGATCATCTCATCTAATATCAATTTCCTTGAGCATACGCTTGTCAATTGGAAAACAATGATAAACAATGGCAACATGATTCAAGGTAACCCAAATATCACCAAGAGCTAGTTGACGCTTTGATTTGTTAAGAATATTGACAAGATTTTTTCCATTATGTATAAAGTCTTGATCGTGTACACCCAAAACCTCTCCATTTGATAATTTGGTTGAGAGAGGCCATCCATCCCATTCAATCTTGTATCTAGTGTCATGTTTGTGAACATAATCATCTAACATTAAATTTCTTTGTCAACTATCTCCATTGGATGCATGCCCAATAATAGGACTTATTGTCAAGGCAAGCTTCTCATCCCACAATGTTGTGATTTCACTCCATTGTCTTTGAACAAAACTTGCATCAAATCGATTACATGTGCAATGAGCAGCCATAACTAAGCATGAAAGTGCTTCATGAAGTGGATTTGTAACAAATATTTTTGCATAATCACCAATGATAAGAGTCTCAAGAGCATCAACAATTACATCGTAGGTTGCTTTTCCTTCTCCAACCTTAATCAGGGGTGAAGTCCCCTCGTGCTCTAAATACTTGTATCCATCAAACCCAATAAGCATATCATCTCTATGGTTCCACCTACAATCAAAACAACAAATGCCATAAAATTTAAAAGTTGATTGAGAATAAATTTTGCAAGTCAAAAAAACAAATATTGTAGTATGTTTACCTTATTCACTTATTTATGGTAGTCTCATCTTCCACCAAAATAAAGGGAATCTTTCCTGCAATGCCATGTTTTTCTTTCTCCTTTTGATATATTTCAACAATGGCATAAAAATATACCCATGTATACCACACATGAAGTGGGTGGGTTGTTTGTGGTCTCTCTTTGTCATTAAGAGTGAAGGGCCATTGAAGTTAGTAGTGAGGAAATCATGCAACCTTGGTCCACAACCCACATCTTTGCAACCTTAAACAAAGCTTTGGTATTTGCATATATCGTTGGCCTCCCTTTGATTGTAACATATTTGTAGCTATGTCTTGTGTTGGGGTAAAAGGCCCTTGGGCCTGCTCGTGTATAGTGACCGCCCATATTCTTTATTCATATATATATGATAGTGTAATAAGGCTATCTATACATTGTTGGATAGCATCTACATTGTGTGTGCTCTTCTCTCCTGCATCTTCATCTTCTCCTTCTCCACTGCCATTGTATCCCCTTCAACTGGTATCAGAGCTTTGGATCAGAGCTTCATCGTGGAGCTTGGCTCGGCATTACTTCAGCCCGGATTGAAGACCTAGAGCTTAGAGCTTCAATGCCAGCCATGGCTTCTTCCTCCTAAGGTAAGATTTCATCTCTTGCCTCTCCCCAGTCCTCATAGGCTCTTTGTAGGTGTTCCTTGGCTTCATTGGGCACCTTGTATGCCCCCATTTTCCCCCTTATCCTCAAGATAACCAACATGCCCCACAGTAGCAGCTCACATTTTTTTACGCCAGTTTCAAAATCTAGCTTAAAAATTCCATTTTTTCTCATATCTCGAGCATCCAGAACCCGATTTAGGATAGATAAGAGTCTAACTTGGGGTTTTAGCACGCTCCAAATGCAATGGCAATGTCAGATCTGCCAAATTCTAATAAAAAAATGTTCTACAACAGATTTGGGTTGATTTACAACAAGAAAATGTCATGCTCTTAGCTTATGTGATACTCCCGAGTCTTGGTATTTGATGCCCAGATGCTTTGGGGATATTTGCCCAATGTTTTGAGATGCTTTGGGACTTGGTTTAAGCTTCCAGAGCTCAATTTATGCAGGGATTTACTGTTGTACATTGTTTGGGCAGTAAGGTTTTATCAGGGACGGCTTATGCATAATGCTCTTTGTTGACATTCGGGTATCTTGTTAGATGTATTGATGCTTGATCATCATGGTTTATGCCCAGATATGCTATTTGAGAGCTATTGAGCCTTGACTTGGATGCAGACACTTTGTTGTTGGTTGGGATTTATGCTACCTTGGTTGACACGTTATTTTACCTCCAGTTTGGTTATGCATATGGTCTACGGGTGCTCGCGACTACTCGGGATGATATACTGATGTATTTGGATGATGCTACTTTAATGTTTATGCTCCCAGATTCTTCTTGAGAAAAGATCAGAGCTCAATTCTTGGTTCACTATCATTTTCTTTGCAGCTGGCATTTAACTTAACAAGGTTTATGCCCCGTGCTACCCTTTATGGGACTGATGTCTGATGCGGATGCTTTTGGGTTTGTTGACTGCAGTATGACAGATGTTTGGGCTTGAATCGACTTGCATTTGCAAATTTTGTGGAGCAGTTTGCATTTGCTCATTTTATCACTTATGTAGCTTGGATGCTATTTGGCCCTTAATGCCTCAATTATGGATCTTGGATTTACTTGGATGCAGATACATGTTTGAGCAGTGCTTGCTCCATTGTCTTGGCAGTCGGTTATTGAGCTTTCATTGCTCATTGATGCTTGGTTCTTTGCGGGTTACTCCTTGATTAGTGGACTTATTGACAATGCTTGGGTTTAGCAGTTATGGCTTTGTTGCTTCTGTGTTGCCTAGCTTCTATGCTAGTTGGGTTGCTTTTGCCCATACATGTTAGAGAGCAGTTGCTCTTGATGCTTGCCCGGCTATGTACTTTGTCTACTGTCATGTACTTTACAGAGCCACTTATTTGGATGTTGTTGTACAGATGTTTGGGCTTCTTGTGGAGCTTAACTCTTGCAGGATGCTTTGCCACTTGTCAGTCTTTACTTGACTTGGATGTTCCTAGGTGGCATGATGTACTGCAGAGCTATGCATATACATATGGTTATGGGCTAATTTCATGTTTCTACCAACTAATGTACTTGCATATGAATGTCTTCATGAGCAGGTTCCCTCCATTGGGATAGCCCTCGACTCCTTAAGCTCCGTGGATGCTATGGATAGCCCTATTCATGATGACTTGGATTCCTTGTCGTCTTTTACAGGTTCTTCACTTTATAGATGTTGTATGCTTCCATTGTGGAAAGTAGAGAGTCAGCAATGCAACATGGTTACCACTCTTTTTAGTGGTGAGGTACATGCAGTTACCCATGATGATTTGGCTGAGCATGTACTCTTGTCATCTAGTTTCCCTATAACTTTCTTGCTCAGTGATATGCCCTACACCTCAGATTGGCTATTGGATTCTATGGCATCTTGTCATGTTACTCCACATAGAGCATGGTTCTCTACTTACAGGGAGTTTGATGGATGCATTTCTTTGGGCCTTGAGTAGACTTACGCTATTCTTGGTACATGTGATATACACCTAGCTTTGCCTGATGGGACTTCTCTTATGCTCCATGATGTCTTCCATGTTCCTATGCTCAGTAAGAGCTTGATGTCTATCCGTCAGTTGCATGATGCAGGTTTTAGTGTCTCTCTTACAGATTGATCTTGGAAGATCAGTTGTGGTTGCTTGGTTTTGGCTAGAGGTTCTAGAGTCAATTCTCATTACCATGTGCATGTCTCTCATATGGGAGATTCTATGGTAGTTATCCGGATACCACATGCATTGTTATGGCATTATCGCCTGGGCCATATGCACCATAGAGAGATGGAGATCTTGTCTCATTCAGACTCCATGCTGCCTCCTATGTCACATGCAAATCTTGATGCTTGCCTCGATTGTTCTTATGGTCCTTTGCAGAGCCCCTTTGGATCATGGTGATCATGAGAGGCATGATCCTCTAGATCTTCTCCATTGTGTAGTTTATGGACATATGCCTACCCAGTCACTTGGTGAAGCTTTGCATTTTGTGACATTCGTGGATCATGCTACCCACCGTGTTTGGGCTTTTCCCTTGGTACGGATTGAGAATACTGCAGTTATGCTTGACAGGTTTATGGATTCTGCTGGTTGCAAGCCTAGGTGCTTGCAAATGGATTGTGAGAGTCATGCTATCTCTCCCAGATTTCAATACTATTGTCAGCAGTCTGGCATTGATTTCCTATGCCCACTGTATTACGGGATTTCTCATGGCATGTGCCTGACTCTATAGGCAAAGGTTGCTTCTATGCTTACCACAGCTGGGTTATCTTATGGCTTTTGGACTGAGGCCCTTATGACGACAGTCTACTTGCTTAATAGGACACCGTGTCTGAATTTGGATGGTATTACACCACACGAGGCATGGAGTGGCATGAGAAGCTCCTATGATTACTTGAGGATGTTTGGCTACTAGGCATTTGTTTGTATGCCACTTATGCATATGTCACAGAGATATATCCTCCTTGGTTATGGAGATCGTGACTTTCAGGCTTACAGGTTATGGGATTTGGATGCCCAGCAGGTTATTTGCAGCCTTCTTGCTATCTTTTATGAGACGCAGACATCTCTCAAGCCTCTTGATGCGCGTTCAGTATGCTTTATGGTTGATGCTACTGTCGTACGTCAGTCTTTCACTTCATTGAGGCTGCATACTATCTTGAGACCCCGTTTGACATGTGTTTGAGATGTTGGCCCTTCTTCTATGATTGAATTTGGAGAGTCTATGTGCTCTCAGCTGTCTTCTATGCGTCACGCTGATGCTATGCGCTACTTTGATGCTTATGCATTACAGCCTTGCACTCATGAGTTGTGCTTGCTTCATGAGAAACATTCTTGGATTGCTCCGCTGTATGGAGCTGCGGGATCGCTTGTCTCCTAGATGTCATGGACTCGAGGATGCTTGACTCTTCTTTCACAGAGGTTCCCGCTTATTGCATAGCTCACTTTTTGATTGGGAGTTGGGTGAGATGCCATGATTCCTCACCTTGCCTCTTTTCCTTTTTCTTTGTTTTTTCACTTCGTGGCCCATTGGCCTTTTAGTGGGAGGTTGTTGGGGTAAAGGCCCTTGGGCCTGCCCGTGTACAGTGACCGTCCATATTCTTTATTCATATATATATGATAGTGCAATAAGTCTGTCTACACACTTTTGAACAACACCTACATTGTGTGTGCTCTTCTCTCTCGCATCTTCCTCTTCTCCTTCTCCACTGCCATTGCATCCCCTTCATCTTGCAATAAGTCCCATATAGTAAGTTTTACAAAAAATATTCCCAATCTATGGGCTTCTATTATATTGTTACAAAATCTCTTTATATCTTTTTGATTAAGAGACTCCATGTTGGCTTCATGTAAGCTCCTTATTTTCATTTGAAAGAGCTGCAAGCCGAAGCTTATACTTGCATAATTTAAAAGTGAGTTCTCTTATATGCTTTTTGGCAACAAGTGTTGTTTGTTTGAGCTCTTGTCTAATGAGATACTCTAATCTTCTACTAGATCTAGTTTCCCTATTTCCTCTCTTCTCTTGGGCTAACTTCTCTCTATATAGTCTCATGCTAAAGTCAAAAAGCTTAGATATACCTTTGTAGTGAGTATAAGAGAAGTTTGTGAATGGTTGCTCATTATTTGAAATATGTGGACAATCAATGTAATGAAAGCAACTGTCTATTTGAAAGCATGTATTTCCATAATCTAGATTTGCCCTAGTAAAAGGCTTTGAAAACCAAAGTTTGCCACTATATTGATCATCTAACAAAATTTCACATTAAAACTCTTATTGTTCACCTCAATTATGTGACTCCATAAACCCCAACATAACAAGTTTAAACTTACCAATGAATTTCCATTGTCTTCATGGTTATTTAGAGATGAGGCCAATGGATCACCTTGAGCTGAATTTTCGGCCTTTGTAGAGACCATGAACTTGCTGAGAGATGTTTGCTTTGGATCAAGCACCATACCCTTGGCTTGGATTTTTCCTTCTCCTTCAAAAATTCCTTTGTGTGCAAGATTGATTTTGTATGTTCTATCAAAATTGTATATAAATCAGGGACACAAATATAGCCACGTGTTAGTGTACTTGCACCTTACACAATGGGCAAAGCTTTTGTCTTTGAAGTCATGTAGCATAGCTTCAATGACCTAAAAATCCCAATCTACATGAAAAGTATATTTATATTATATAATTATTTTGATATTAAAAAACCTCATCTAATGTACAACCTATTTTTTCAAAAGAAAAATTTAGATATATAAACTCAAACAAAGAAAGAAATAATACCTTCATGTTTCTCCATGTAAGAATGGAGCTTATCTATCAAAGTCTCTATTTCTTTCCTATCATTTGGTTCTTGATCCACTACAGTATGTTGTATATCCACTTCCATAAACCCTTAAAATATAAGACAATTCTTTTCATAATGTTTATTCTACATGATGTGTGTTCTCATGAAGTTAGAAAGACAAGTATATGTGGCATGCTTCCCTTCCAATGAGCCCTTCCTATACAATGAGTTACATTCGTTACACCAAACTCGAACTCAATATTCTCCATTGATATCTTCGTTGTGTAATTCAAACATCATCCCTTGAGATTGTTGATTGCTTTAAACTTTAGCCTTATTCTATTGCATTCATATTTTCGAGTCTCATGAAGAGCACCCTACCACGGCACAAATCGAACCACGAACCGGCTAAGAGAGGCTGCAAATACATTTGCTGGCCATGAAAACCTGCAAGAAAACTCTCATTCTCACCAAGAATCCATATCCTCAAGACACACAAGAGGAAGGCACACAAGAAATTTGACAATTCTTCCATCCTCACCCTCTTCCTCTTCCTCAGTCTCCATTAGATTTGACAAAGGAGCACAAGAGAGAAAAGCAAGAACAAGAAGGCAAGTGTTGTGCCAAAATGAGAGAGAGAGAAATGAACCGTGAGAGGAGAATATAAAGGGAGATAGAGGTTGTAACCACCTTAGTCTCCCACCTCCCCAAATCACCCGATAAACCTCTTCCTTTTCCTTTCTTGATATATAAAAATTGAATTGCATACATCTTGGCTAAGGTCTAAGGGTTTGACCTTCTCTTTTCCTTTCAACATTTTTTAATGTGAGCCTTTTTGGACTACACATTTTACATTGCTTCATATTTGAAATTTTGACAAAGGGGTACAATTGCAATGAGTTATTTTACAAAAAGTTGTTTCCACGTGAGCACATTTTTGTGCCTATGTTTGCACTGATTTCCTGGTCATCATCTCAAGAGTGCTTAAACTTAACAATTTTCTTTTTAGCTTTGAAGTGGGATTGCTTAAAGTTTTATTTTGTTCCTCTCTAACTTGTTCTAAACATTGTGGCTTATTTGGAGAATGAGGTTCATTCATCATACCAACACACCTCTTTATGCAAACTTGAAGATTATCACTAAGAGTCCATCACTCCTCTTGTCACTTTTTAATAATATAATCGTCCTCAATGAAGTCAAAAGATCTATCTATGAGCTCATCACTTTCAATTTGTTCATGAGTTTGAGCAAAAGTAGGTTCATATTTTCTTGAGTATCATCTAAGTTTACTTGAATCTTGTAAAAAGATCCCATGAAATCCAAATGAAAAGTTCCTTATTCAATTGTAAAACAACTTGCATTCAACGTTAAAAGATTTTTACAAGAGCATATCTTGGTTGAATGAGAAAACATGATATTTCTAAGTGTTATCTTTATTAATTATATTATGATAAACATTGTGGAATGATTATGGATCTACAATCTAAATATCAAGATGTGATTAATAATAGTAAAATTCATATACGAGTCAAATGGCTTGAAGCAACCAATACAAATATTGCTCGAGCACGTGGAGCATTTACATTCTGCATGATGGTGTGGGGATAGAGTATGATGCCCATGAGATGGTATTCCATATTACAAATTACAAGTCATATTCCATATTGCAGATTAGAAGTCTACTCCATAGAGTTTTACAAAAAATGGTGGTCCTTTTTGAGGCACCTTTGGATTCATGAGTTGTCATAGAAACTAGTGAAATTGGATTAGTTGTTTTACAAAATGTAGGAAGAGATTGCAAGATAGGACTATTCAAAAGGGGTGAGCTAGTGGTCTTTGTACCTTTGTAGAATGAATGCCACACTCCACCCTTAAAAAGTCATCAAGATATGCAAATGACACTTACATGACCCTATCATTGATCATCATGCACTTCCTTGCCTTAAACTCCATTAGGTGCATGATTGCTTTATCTAGAGCATCCCTTGGCTCCCTATATAACCACAAGCATTGGCCTAAGCACCAAAACTCAATGAGGCAAATGATGAGCTAGCCAATTGCATACACATTTGACTCCTTGCCATATGCAGACTGGCATAGTGGATCGTCGATCTCAAGGAATGTGCATGGGCTCATCTACCCCCCCACATTGCCAATTGAGGGCTGGTCTTGTCACGTTGGAAATAAGCATTAAACCCCAGTCTATGATACTGTCCCTAGGGGTGTTATCTCTAGTGAAGTCTAGTACCATATTGTTAGCATACAAATCTAAATGGATGACACTAGCACTATGCATGGCCTTCATTCCATCTACGAATGCATGAATAATATTTGTCATAGTATTGATGACACCCATAATTTTGGTCATCTCCTCTGCATTGGGCACCATGTCATGATCAGGTCTGAATACCATCAATGGCTTATGTAGATGCTTGATTATTCTTCTATATGTACATTCCTTAAAAAGGGGCCCCATATCAATATATCATTTAGTGTACCACCATTGAAGAAGGGAAAGACTGTGAGCCAAGGGGTCTCAGAAGTAAAGGCCATGCATTGCACAATCGATGCATTAATCTTTTGCATCCCATGCTCAAGTTGAAATTGTTGTAGTTTGGCATTATTGGAGCCCTTGTATATTTTAGCGCAATATTTTAAATCTGAAGAAAAATAAGTAATATTGTATGTGGTAGCTTCAATGTCCAAAGGCACCTCGGCCAATAACTCTCCCTGGTTTGATAGCATCGAAGGGAATGCCAATTGTTGGTGCACATTGGTGATTCCTTATTAATGTGCGCAATATAGTTCCTACCCCTAATAAATCACCTTGCTACCTGGTGGGATCTAAATTGGTGTAAGTGGTCTTAAGTCACTTTGGCAAAAAATTTGTATCAAACAAGTCCTTCACCCTCTTTGAGCATGCCACCTCATCTCTCCACTTTGTGTTCCATAAGACTAACTTCTCCTTTGATGTAGATGTTGGTGCTAACTCTTTAAGATCTTCTAACATCTTGGGTGCATTTTCCAACAGTGTGTGACAAATATGCAAATTTTGATGTGGATCCCAAAGCACATCACATCTAAGTGTGAAAGCCCTTGTTTGCTACAATATTGTACGCATGCATGGTTGCACATGCCCGATTGCAAAAGTTGAAAAAATCAACAACACTACTATTGACAAGGGATATTTACACTTCTATGCAGGATAATATGGCCTCTATCTATAATGAGTAGGATACAGGGAAACTAGGGGTTAGATACCTAGTCACACTTATTGGGTTATATGAGGTGTAAGAGACCCAATTTAGGGATCTAAATATAATCAAGAACCAACTCTTCATCTTCTCCTTCAGCTTCCATGGCTTCTTTCCCCCTTTTCCCCTTTTTTTGTCTTTCTCTCTCCTCTTCTAGTCTTTCTCTTTCTTTTTCTTCCTCTCCTTCTCTCTTTTTTGCTCATTCTCCTCTCTCCTCCTAGCCTCATTCATTAGAAGTGGTATTAAAGCATTAGGCTTTGATCATTTTCTCATATCCTCTTTCTCTATCTAGTTCCCTTTTCGAATCTAAAAACCCTAGTCACTAAGGTCACAGATACTGTGTGGTGGATTTTGTCCCAGGAAACATGCTCAAAATTTGCCAAAAAATCCGAATTTCAAGGGAAAAATAGACTTCATCGAGGTGGCATAGACAATTGAGTCGATTTTAAGTAGCAAGTAGCCAACGGGTTGTTCCAAAAGTGCTTTATAGATCCACCGAGTGACAGTTGGGGAATTTTCATAATTTACCATGATGTCGGATGAGATCCCAAAAAGAGCCAGGTAGTGTGGGACCTCGAGATAGATGCCCAAAAAATTTCAGAAGTTGATTCAAAGGCCAAACATAGGAGGAGTGCTAGAAAATGGCCAGCCACTTGAGAGTTGTGTTAAAAATATGCGGGATCTAGAGCATGGCTATGGCAGCTTGTAAGCATAGACTAAACTCATGATGACATTGACTGAATTCCACGACTGTTACACAAGTGAATTAGGTTCCAAGATGGAAGCTTGGACTCATAAACACAATCTTGTGTAGGACTGACAAGTACAAGACTGACACTAACTAATAAAGAAAAGCATCATCATGTATTCATTCATCTATCAAAAGTGGTAGTCAAGTACAATGCTTTATAGTTGTTGGATGGGTAAAATTTTCCCTTTCTATGCATATGGGATTCCTGCAGCTTGCATGTCTTCATCCCAAACTGCCTCATACAAAGAGGCTACATTAGGTGTGATTGCTAATATCTCAACACCCCTCAATCAAAACCAGAAAGTACAAAGTGTGTGGAGGCTTTAGTGAAAGTAACACCTACAAATCGTGGGCACACCATAAACATGGAAAAACACTGGAGGCTGTCGCAGAAAAGGCTAAGTGTGGGTACCACAAACATGATAACACAATATTAGTTAGTTTGGGAATCTCCCAATTCCCATTTTTTGAATACTAAAAAGGTGGCACCGAATAACATGCCCATATGTTTCTCAAAACCATATGATGTGACTATCATTGGAAAGCACTTGAAAAATGGAATCTATTGAGCTTTAGAGCGCTCGATTTGGAGTTATAGTGTTCGAGTTATGACAAATCCAAAGATTTGACCATGTGTCCAAACTTATGGGAAATTCCCATTTTCCCCAATATGGTGTTTGATGGACATCCAGAGGCTGTAGCAGGGGTCTTACAGAGGCTATAGTACAAGGCTACATGAGGAGTTTTACAAGCTTATGATAAAGACATTTGGGCTAGACATTACAAGGCTTAAAAATTCAGTAAAAAATAGGATCGAAGACTGTGAGGCCTTGCGGTTTTTAGCACTTCTTTTGACATAGATCTTTGATTCATTGTAGTTCTTCTTGTCTAGCTTCATGTACTTGTACTTCACTTTGTTTGCCACTTCAAAGTCTTCATGATTTTTCTGCTTCTTCTTTTTATTCTTGTTCTTTTGGTCCTCTTGATCTGCTTCTTCATTGACTTTGCTTGAAATAGTTGCATCAGTCTTTACGTCCATGTCCCCCTCAAGCATGTTGAGATTGCGGGAGAGAAGGAAGGAGTCTCGCTTGTAGCTTTCTTTCTTGCACAATGGGAGAATACACACAAAGGTGGAGGCTGAAAAACAGTTTTTCTCTTCTTACTTGTGTAAGCCAGAAAGAACTCTAGTACATAAAAATAGAAGAACCCTATATATGGGTCTCAAACCAAACTCAACTAACTAAGGTTGCATACTAACTGAGCCACGAACTAGAGTAGATAAGGATAGCTGTCATCTAGCTATTATTCATGGGCGGTGTACCAACCGCATCTGCCAACTAACAAGTCGGTGACATAAATGCACAACGGTCACCCTGGCATATCACGAGTGGAGCTCGATATCTCAACACTCCCCCTCGAGCTCAATCCCAATTCCTGCATACCAAGCAGATCTCTGAACTTGCGCAGCTTCTCTACGCCCAATGCCTTCGTGAATATGTCAGCTATCTGATCCTCTGTACTGACATAAACTAGATCAATAAGACCTAGTAAAACCCTCTCCCGCACATAGTGATAATGCACCTCAATGTGCTTTGTTCTAGCATGATAGACTGGGTTATTTGCCAAGTGTATACTACTCATGTTGTCACAATAAATGACAACTGGCCCATCTGTAGGCTGATGCATATCATAAAGTAGCTTATGCAACCAAGCTACCTCACATGCAGCCATTGTTGCACCCCTGTACTCAGCCTCTGTGCTTGATAAGGCAACTGTAGGGTGTTTCTTGCTGCTCCAAGTGACTGGAGCACTCCCAAAAGAGAACACATATCCACTGGTAGATCATCTATCAGAAATACTACTAGCCCAATCAGCATCAGTGTATCCATACAACTGTATCTGAACCCCAGTCTCATAAAGTAGTCCATACTGCAATGTGGACTTCACATACCTGAGTATGCGTCTAGCCGCATCCAAATGCGGTTTCCTTGGAGCCTGCATAAACTGACTTACCAATCCAACAGCATAGCTCAAATCTGGCCTGGTAATAGTCATATAAATCAAACTTCCTACTATGCGTCTGTACATAGTAGGGTCTTCGAGAAGCTCACCTGCATCTGCGCTCAGCTTCACATTCTGCTCCAAAGGAACTGAAATAGGCTTACAGCCTGTCATCCCATATTTGGACAATATGTCCAATCCATATTGCCTCTACAAGAGCCGTATCCCACTTGGTGATCTAATCACCTCAATGCCCAAGAAATAACGCAGCTCTCCCAAATCTTTCATCTCAAACTTCTACTTCAATAGCATTTTCACATGAAGGATATCTTCATCACTGTCACCTGTCATAATCAAATCATCAACATAAATGACAAGTAGCATAATACCTTTCTCTATTTTTCTCACATAAAGTGAGAAATCTGCCTTGGAAATCTGAAAGCCAATAGTGACAAGATAATGTCCTATCTTGTCAGACCATGCTCTAGGTGCTTGCTTCAAGCCATACAAGGCTTTCTTCAACCTGCAAACAAACTCAGGATAAACAGCATGCACATAACCTGGTGGCTACTCCATATATACCTCTTCTTGCAAATCACCATGCAAGAAGGCATTCTTTACATCCATCTGATGTAAAGACCATTCCTTTGATGCAGCCATAGCAATGACTGCTCTTACGGTTGCCATCCTTGCAACCGGACTGAATGTTTCTTCATAATCAATGCCATATGTTTGTGCATACCCCTTGACTACTAATATTGCCTTGTATCTGTTCACAGAACCATCTGCATTGTGCTTCACCTTATAAACCCACTTACAGCCAATTGCATTCTTACCTTTAGGCAAAGGTACCAATTCCCATGTAGCATTTGCTTCCATGGCATCCATTTCTTCATCCATGGCTTTCTCCCATTTTTCTTTTCCCATGGCTTGCTCAAAAGAAGTGGGTTCTGGTTCCTGTATCACTTTGACCATATAGGCATAGTGAATGGTTGTAAATCCATCATATTTCAGCCTATCCACAGGATACCTAGCTCTGGTAGACCTACGCAAAGTAGGTTCACTCCCAGGTGCTCTCAAAATATCCCTGGTCTTCCTTATTCCAGGTGTAACAATAGAAGGAATACCCAACTCATCATCAATGCTCTGTTCTGAGCCACTGGATTCACCATCCACATAAGAGTGACCTGCATTCACATCAAACATGGGCTGATCTACCTTCTCTTTTCTTTTTTGTGATACCTGAATACCACTATCTGCATTGCTTTGAGAAGATTCTCCTGATCTCAATCTGCCTATCCATGGCGAAGAATGTGAGCCACTGCTAGAGGATGTTCCAGGTCCACTAATATTTTGTGACTGTTGCTGTGAATTCTGTGCAGCATTACCATTTTGTGCATCTACATCATCAATCACATTTACTGGTCTATACCAGCTACTCATCTCATCAAAAACAACATCTCTGCTCACTGTAAACTTACAAGTAGAAGGGTTATAGCATCTATACCCTTTCTGTTGCAGAGAGTAACCAATAAAGATGCACTTCTCAGCTTTTGGATCCAACTTGGATGTCAATTCATCTGGCACATGAACATAGGCAATGCAACCAAAAATCTTCAAATGAGAAATATCTGGTTTCCTACCAGTATACCTCTCCTCTGGAGTCATCCCATGTATTGCTACAGTGGGAGTCATGTTCATTATGTAGACTGCTGTAGCAACTGCTTCAGCCCAGTAAAAATCTAGCAAGTCTTTTTCGTTGAGCATGGCACGAGATACCTTTCCAATATGCCTGTTTTTCCTTTCTGCAATTCCAATTTGTTGTGGGGTATGACTGCATTAATATTGTTGCTTTATGCCATGCTCCTGCAAGAACCTTGCAAACTCATTTGAGAGGTACTCTCCCCCTCCATCTGACCTTAGGCATTTTATTTGCAGACCTGTTTCTTTTTCAACCATAGCTTTAAGAGTTTTGAAATGCCTAAAAACTTCACTTTTCTTTTTCATAAAATACACCCAAACTTTTCTGCTATAGTCATCAATAAAAGTGACAAAATAATGACAGCCTCCAAGAGATGCAGCTTTAGTAGTCCAGACATCAGAGTGGATTAATTCCAATGGCTTCTTACTCTCTTGAACATGTCTAGGAAATGGTTTCCTTGCCTGTTTTCCAAATTGGCAGGCTTCACATACCTTATGCATTTCTGCAACCTTGAATTTAGGCAATCCTGCAACAATATTTTGGGCCTGCATTGATTTAAGTCGTTGTACATTAACATGACCAATGCGTTTATGCCAGATATCAACATCTGCAAATACACCGGTCCCATGTGCAAATATTGATGCACTCAATTCAGACATGTCTGCATCCAACGTAAACATTCTGTCCTTCTTCTTTCCTTTTGCTATCAAGCGACCTTTATTTTTCATATCCTCAACAAAGCATCCATGAGGATTAAATCTGACCTGCAAGCCCTGCTCAACCATTTGACCAACAGAAACCAGATTCTTGGTGATATTCGGGACATGAAATACATCGGACAGGTATTTCTTTTTCCCATCCTGCATAGACAAATGAATTTTTCCAATCTGCACAATAGGATGTGTAGTATCATCACCAGTCTCCACAAATCCTGGTTTTTTCATTTTCCTTGCATCCTCCATCCATTCTGCATGACCTGTCATGTGGTTTGATGCACCTGAGTCAACATACCATACATCATTGCTTTCTTCTGCACTTGTCACAAAATTGTTCATGTGCTCCACCATAAACAAATGCTCATTTCTGTCATCACCCTGTCTACTAGAAGATGCATAATTCCCTTGTTGCAATTTTCCATTCATGATGTCATTCTGCTTTTTATAACAGTCTTTAGCCATATGATCCATTTTACCACAGTAGTAGCATTCAACATTGATGTTTGCATTTTGGCCTCTTTGCCATCCACCACAACCTCTTTGGCTCCCCCTGCCTCTAGAGTTACCATGTCCTCCTCCATAGGACTAGTTTTCTTGAGTTTGCTGCATATTTTGATTTCTACCACGGCCTCCAGATCAGCTTCCTCTACCTCTGGCTCTACCTCTTCCAGCATTTGAGTGGAAGACAGCTTCTTTTGAAGTTCCTCCTGAAGAAGATGCACCACCATTTCTCTGCTCCTCAGAAATTAGAAGAGCAATCAACTCCTCAAAATCAGGAATTCTTTCATGGACGGAAATGGATGTTCGGAACTGTGTATAATCCTTTCCTAGACCATTCAAGGTCACAGAAACTAAATCATTATCTTCCACTGGCGACCCAATGGAAGCAAGTGCATCTGCAATCTTCTTCACCTTCATGTGGTAGTCATTGATGCTCATATTTTCTCTTTGCACATTATGCAACTCTTGCTTGAGCTGCATTTTCCTGGCTTGCGTATTTGTGCTATACATTTTTTACAAAGTATCCCATGCCTCCTTTGGCGTACTTGCATCTTGAATATGCACAATCAAAGAGTCTGAAATGCTGATAGACAGCCAGTACATAACTTTCCTGGCTCTCTCATGCCATGCTTTAAATGCCTGCATTTGTTGTTGATTGGGAACATCAGGAAGAACTGGTTCTTCTTCATTTCCTGCAAAAAATTCCCAATATCCCTTTTCCATAAGGAAATTCGTCATTCTAAACTTCCATGCTTGGAAGTTGTTCTTGTTAAGCTTTTCAGTGACAATCTGTGAAAGAGAATCAGATGCCATTACAGAACACTGCAAAAAATTCTGTCACTGCAAAGAACACAGTTTCAGCCTCACAAGGGCAAATCTGCAAAACTGACGAAAGTGGTATTTGACCACACAGTTACTTCCTAATGACAATTTTGCATCAACAGGCAACAAGGATGATTCTGTAACTCCCAATGTCTCTGCGCACAGGTATACGATGCAATTTCTACATTAACTTTTCACCGACCTGTAGAACAATGGTCGCATAGCATAAAACTGGGCCTTTTCCTGAGTGTGTGCAGAAAACTTCCGCCTCCAAAACAGGCCCCGAAATGGCCTCAAATCAAAAAAACAGAGCAACCAAGGGCTAAAGCCCCGACCCGTAGTATATACTGCCCTCTTGCTACACCGCGAAGGGCATCTCAATCTGAGACAATGCACTCTTGCACTTTCCGGCTGTGCTACCTGCAGAGACTTGCTCTCAAAACAGAAAAATGAAAGCAATACTGGTCCTCTTACCAGAACACCGCGAACTTGGTTTGCTTTCTTGAGCTCCTTACCACGAACAAGGCTCTGATACCATGTCAAGATTGTGGGAGAGAAGGAAGGAGTCTCACTTGTAGCTTTCTTGCTTGCACAATGGGGGAATACACACAAAGGTGGAGGCTGAAAAATAGTTTTTCTCTTCTTAGTTGTGTAAGCCAGAAAGAACTCTAGTACATAGAAATAGAAGAACCCTATATATGGGTCTCAAACCAAACTCAACTAACGAAGGTGGTATACTAACTGAGCCACGAACTAGAGTAGATAAGGATAGCTATCATCTAGCTATTATTCATGGGCAGTGTACCAACCGCATCTGCAACTGACAAGTCAGTGACATAAATGCACAATGGTCACCCTGGCATATCACAAGTGGAGCTCGATATCTCAACAAAGAAAAGCTATCATTGTCTTTGAGGCAGCAGAAATTTCTTCAAAATTTTCAAATAAATTCATCGATTGTTCTTCAAAACAAGTAAATCCATCCATCCCTGCAAGCGAAATAAACAAGTTTTCCATGTAGTTGAATTGAG
Source organism: Lygodium microphyllum (assembly GCF_053477565.2). Lineage (NCBI taxonomy): Eukaryota > Viridiplantae > Streptophyta > Polypodiopsida > Schizaeales > Lygodiaceae > Lygodium > Lygodium microphyllum. Next base: position 50,445,610 of record NC_141164.1, read on the forward strand.
CAACAAGAGTAATGTTACTCTTCATGAGAAGCATCTTCATAAAAGACATGATTTTGGTCATTCCCATGATGGAAACCAGCTTCAAATGACTGAGAATAACCAGCAAAGAGTGGATCTTTGTATGTATCAAAAGACACAAGCAATGGCAGTGAAGTATCAAAAGATACTAGTTTGAAATTTGATGTTTGTTGCTTGAGTTTGACTTGATGATCTTCAAAAACTCTTCATAGCTTCCCCTCCTTGCTGATTTGATGGTTGAATACTTGCTGAAAACTTTAGATTAGAGTGGCCTTGGCTTGGTTTAAGTGGCAAAAGAGAGAAAGTGAAGGAAAAATGAGCTTGAAGGTAAGTGGCTATGGATGTCCTGTCAAAACAAGGACCAATGACTGGTAAATGAGCTCCCACAATCTCCACAGGTTGAATTTTCTCAAACCCTTTAAGATGGAGGACCCTCACTAATGGATTTAACTCTCCCTAAGAGGGTTTGTACTTATTTTTCCCGAGTTGAGAGATCTGCCTTCAAAGTGATCACTGTCAAAACTACACCCAGATTTGGGAAAATGCAAATGTCAGGCATGGTGTGCATCAATCTCCTTGATTTTTGTGCCAAGAAGTTGCGTCTTGATCTAAAGAATAACTCTCGAGAAGAAATCTTGAAGATATATGGCTTGGTTGATGAGATATGGCTGCTCCAACAGAGGTAGGTAGGTGTTGTTCACAGACACAGTTATGCAGCGACTCTGAAAAGAGGGAATGCTGAAGCTATAGTTGCCCAATCTCAATGATTGAGGTGCAACGAGGAGCTCTAGAAGTAGAGAAACACTTATCTAGATGGAAGTTCAGATAGATTTGGCCTGTGGAGAGAGATATGAAAGCTTCAAGCTAACAGGGTGCTATTGGCTATGGCTGCCATGGAAGCTTCATTGAAGGTAGGAATGCAAATGAAGTTGGAGATAGGGTCCAGTACTCAAACTGAGCTGAGCTGAGATGGAAAGGAGCTAAGAGGAGTGAAAGAAGAGTTGGGCTATGCTCAGTTGAGCTCTGATACCATGTTAAAATACGCGGGATCCAGAGCATGGCTATGGTGGCTTGTAAGCATAGACTAAACTCATGATGACATTGACTATGAGACCACAACTATTACACAAGTGAATTAGGTTCTAAGATGGAAGCTTGGTCTCATAAACACAATCTTGTATAGGACTGACAAGTACAAGACTGACACTAACTGATAAAGAAAAGCATCATCATGTATTCATTCATCTATCAAAAGTGGTAGTCAAGTACAATGTTTTATAGTTGTTGGATGGGTACAATTTTCCCTTTCAGTGCATATGGGATTCCTGCAGCTTGCATGTCTTCATCCCAAACTGCCTCATATAAAGAGGATACATTAGGTGTGATTGCTAATATCTCAACAAGTTGAAGGGGTGCCACCCTTTGGGGGGCCTTGGGAACCCCCAAATTTGATGAAGGGGGGGGCATTTTTCGTGATGGCATGGAGAAAAAACGATGTGTCTGCATAGGCGCCGATTTTTTGAGGGAGAGGGGGGCTATGGAGGTTCAATACAACCCCCCCCCCCCAACTGACTGCATCCTTGATCTACACTTTGGTTTCTCTCTCCAACACCATTCTTCGCTCATCCAATGGCTGCCCGGTTGCTAAGAACAGAAACTAGTCTTTCTCTCTCCTCCCTCTCTCTCCCCTCTATGGGTTGTTCATGTGCATTACCTTGAAGGAAGAATCAGGAAGGAGATTGAAGCAAATGATGATGGAGATTAATGGAGATGCTGAAGATTGATGTGTAGCATGGAATTGAGAGCAATGGAGGCTCCGTCCACCACTGGTCACACAATCATTCAATGCGTCTCAGGTTTCATAGAAACATGGTATGAAAATTCTTTATGAGGAAATGAAGGTTTTTTTATATTTTATGAGAGAAATGATGTTCTCATGCGATGAAAAATTGTTTGAGTGCTATTTGCATCATGTTTAATTGTTTTCTATCAGAAAATTCTGATTTCAAAATGATTTACATGTGCTATTTAAATCCCGTAAAATCCAAAATGCGGTTTTTAAGGGTAAAATGATGGTTTTATCGTTTCAGGTGGGTGAAATGTGTGCATATGAGGGAAAATAGAAAATGAATTGAATGTTAGTATGTTGAAATGATTGCTGTAAGGAAAATAAAGAAATAATAGTAATTATTATCAAATAAATGCTAAAAAATAAGAAAAAATAGGAGAAAAATAGAAATACGCTTCATAAAAATAAGAAAAAATATAATGAGTATTTGTGAACGTATGGTAGTGGCAGAGCATGAGGTTTAGCCTCAATTTTTCCTATCTCTTTATTAATGTTCGTGATTTATCACTTTTCATACATTGAAACATGACAAAATAAAACCCTACACCTATGCAACGGAAGCAATACCTAAAAGTAGGGGTGGGGTGTTTAAATGATGCAATTTGAATGTTTTTTATTATTGATTTTGTTGATGCATATCATGATATAGGGTTTGTATTATTTTAATTAAGAGGATAGGAGCATGAGTGATGTCTCGATGCTATCCTTACATCACCGCAATGAGTTAGTAAATGAGTATTGGAAAGCCAGGTTGTGCACAACACGTTTCTAATTGAAAATGATGTTTGAGCATATTAGGATCATCCACTTTTTCATGTGCATATCAACCATGGTATTGGAATATGAAGAACTAGATGCATAGCACCTGTTTTCCATTATGATGACCTACGCTTGAGTGTGTGAGACAATCTAATCTGTAGGCTAGTCGATCATTTTTGGGAATTGTTTGGTAAGGACACATGGTATTGTTGAGAAATCAAATGATGTATGCCTAGAAGAGGCTTTGTATAAGAGAGATGACAAAAGTTGTATGCTCCAGAAGAGATGTCCAAAATCCCATAAGCACAGAGAGGAAGAGTCGTACTATCCAAAAAGGCTATATAAGCATGTACTTGACACTCATTTTATATATGGAACTATCAATTTGAGTTACTCAAGACTGTCTTTATGAGTCCAAGCTAATCTATCTTGGAACCTAATTCACTTGAGTTACAATCTCTCAATCTGATAATGTATCGTGTGTTTGATTTGCATCCACCATAGCTAACTAGCTCTAGATCCGTGTTTATCAACATGGTATCAGAGCCATGGCTGAGCTAGATAGTTCTAGATTCCTAACATTGCCTTCTTCCTTGCATATTCTAAACCCTTTCCATCTCGTTCTTCTCCTTATACATGCATGTGCCTATTCCAATTTTTCAAGCCAACATCTAGTGTTGTGTATGAGGTGAAGCCCAAGAAAGAAGGTGTTGCTCAAGAAGCTCAGTTTGGAGTTCACATTAGAGGTATTAAGGTTCATTTCCCATTTCAGAAGCTGTCATTTGGAAGAAGAAGAAGAGGGCCCTTCTTAAGACCAAGCTAAGGGCTTGCTTTCAATTGCAAGCAAGGGCTTTTGCGCTGAGGAAAAAGGAAAGGGTGTGTTTCTTGGTTTGACAGAGAGAAGAGGAAGAAGAAGTGGGTGCTGTAGAGAGCTTAGAGCTCTATTTTCAATTGAATGGTACCAGTGGTGTGGCTGCAACATAAGCGAACAATAAAAAGCACTGAGCAATATCGAATAGCTGCTTTGCATGGCCTGATCTAGTTTGCAATCTTACCGAAGCACTCAGCAAGATTGGATCTGTTGCTAATGTTCTCTGTTGATGGGCATGGTGAAGAAGGGGAGATGAAGAATCGACAGCTGCCACAGCTGTCCATAGATAGCCGGTCACAGAAGGAAAAAGAGTAGACACAAAAATTTTGACAACCAACATCACGATAGGTAAGGTAGTGAAGGACAGCGTTGGCGATGGAGAGGGAGCAGAGGTCCCTGTGATCGAATGTCATCTCCTCCATCGAGCAGAAGAAGAAAAGGAGAACAAAGCAACGAGGCTGACGGCCACCTGTGGCTCCTCTTGCAACACAACCAAGCGAAGAAACAGATCATTGCCTTTGCACACACGCGAGCAGATCCACTCAGGACTCCTTGAAATTCGTAAGCCTTGCTAAATCCGACCCAAGGATAGATCTGACGCTCTGGCCAATAGCTTTTTCATTTCCCTCACGAGGGGGGGAGGATGCCATTGCTTCTGGTCTCGGCTACCAATTCAAAATTAGAGGAAGAAGACGAATGGAGAATAAGAGATCTGCACACGGGCATGAAGAGGCCGCCGACAAGTTGTTATAGCAACGTATTTTTAGTTTCTATTATCCTGTTTTTTTTCTCTAAATTCTAAGGCTTTAGGTTGACCTAACTAAATCTCCTTTTTCACACTCAAGCTAAGTTTTTGTGTGTTCACACTATTGCTCTCTAAAGTGGTCCAAGTACCCCTATTCACACACTATCCTTTGTCTAGACTTGGCTTGAACTAAAAGAACGGATTGTTAATACGCTTGACAATTAGTTATAAAAAAAATCCTAAGAGGTTACTTGTGATTAGAATTTCTATTCTTGTAAGGGATTAGACACTGCCATTGAGCAAGATTGCCAATTGGTAAGACCTTCCTGGATGAAATTATTTGCTTGCACAATTATCTTGTAAATCTCAATCTTCTTGTAAAAGGATAGACACTGCCCGAGAGTTCTCGTGGTAAGACCTCCTACTAAGGATGACTGAAGTGGAACATATAGCAAAATTTAATGGTGAAGGCTTCCATGCCTGGAAGGAGAAGACCATGTACCATCTTATGCGGAAAGACTTATGGGACTTGTTTGAAGATGATGCAGATAACAAGAAGGAAGATGATGAAGATGGGTTCGTTGAAGAAGACCAGTTCAAATCCAAAGAATGGAGGAAGATGAATAATAAGGCACTAGGCATCATTGCCTGGGGACTAAGCGATGATGTGTTGCATCATATATCTGGCATTAGAAATGCTAGAACCGCCTGGGAGGAACTTGATAGAATGTTTGGTACTCAAGCAAAGAATTCAAAGGTAAAACTTCTCATGCAGTTTTATAAACTGGATATCAAAGACAACACTTCTATGACCATACACATTAATAAGTTTAAGAGTTTAAAAACTCAACTTGCATCTCTTAAAAAGAATATTGAAGAAGATGAAGCAATAGCTGTACTACTTGCAAGTGTAAACAAGGATCCATGTGAGAACCTTGTATCCACTCTAAGTAATGTTCCGAGTCTCTCACTCAAAGATATTGAGCACTCACTGCTTGATGAAGAAAGCAAGTTTAAAAGCAAAGATGTAAAAGAAACTAGCCCAAGGGAAAACCTCTTATACACTAGAGGAGCTACTGGACCCAAAGGAAGAGGTCGAGGATTCAACACCGACAACAGGAATCGGATGACATGTCATTATTGTGGTAAAACTGGCCATATTGCCAGTGAATGCTTCCACAAGAAAAGAGCACAGCAGATGCAGAATAACTACCACCAAAATCAATTTATGAATGAAGAAGAAGAAAAAGATACTTCTGCTACCATCAACAACTATGACAAACTGTTTTAAGGAATTTGTTCCCATAGTGGATATTGTAAAAAACCCTACCAAGATGTAAAGTTTCAAGCCTTAACTTGACTAGGCTGCCAAAGAGCTAGTCTCCTGGTCCATGTTTACATGCAGGGGGGGCAAAAGCCAGCAAGGGTAGAGACTCATCATTTGAGGGGGGGGTGTTGAGAAATCAAATGATGTATGCCTAGAAGAGGCTTTGTATAAGAGAGATGACAAAAGTTGTATGCTCCAGAAGAGATGTCCAAAATCCCATAAGCACAGAGAGGAAGAGTCGTACTATCCAAAAAGGCTATATAAGCATGTACTTGACACTCATTTTATATATGGAACTATCAATTTGAGTTACTCAAGACTGTCTTTATGAGTCCAAGCTAATCTATCTTGGAACCTAATTCACTTGAGTTACAATCTCTCAATCTGATAATGTATCGTGTGTTTGATTTGCATCCACCATAGCTAACTAGCTCTAGATCCGTGTTTATCAACAGGTATCTCCTGGAATACGTTCAAAATGAAAGAGTGGAGCTTGTATCGTGTGTCCTTTATGTTGGAGCGATGCATCTTGGGGCCAATCCTCGAGGTATAGGAGAGTCACAGTGGAGTCGCGGCAATTAGCCGAGAGGTGCTTCCCTATGTTTGTGCTACGAGGTATTATGCCTATATGTTATGGAATCTCCCTATGAGGAGAAGGGATGGTAAACGTTGGTCTATGATCTAATACAAATGCAGAATTGACATTAGCATTTAGTGTAGAGTGAATCTTAGACACTACGCCATGTGGTGGGGTTGTCTGTTGTGTGCATGAGGCCTGGCTGGTGCCATAGCCAGTGCCAGCCCATTTTAGGTCCTATTAGTGGTGTGTGTGCCGAGAGCTGCCAATAAGTGATGGTTCCAAATCTAGGGTTTCTAAGGACCAAACAATCAGTTTATGTCATCCTCTGACAAGAACCGTCAAGCCGAAATACAAAAAGAGGAACGTGTTGAGAGGGCTAGATGGCAGTTGGAGACTCTAAGGCATTATTCTCCTCAAAGGAGTAGCCCACTATGCATAAGCGTATGCGGTAGTGGTTCTAATAACCTAAGTGTCACAAGTAGCCCTTTGAGTGCAAGACGAAGTCTTAATACTTCCCTTTCTCCAGCCAATCAACCCACTTTAAGGGGGGGTGTAGTTTTACCTACACAAACTCCTATTGTCAATCCGATTGTAGCCATGGCACAACCCATCGCAATTCCTGTAGGGACACCGGATTTACCGGCATTAGGAGCACATTTTTCCATCTTCTATGGGTTAGCAAAAAAAGATGGAGAACTCCATATTAATGAGTTTAAAAGGCTCATGTTCAACTATAGGATCCAAGACGAAGGACACTAAATGATGTTCTTCAATATGACATTAAAAGGAAGGGTAGCAATATGGTATTATGATCTAGAGGCCAGAACCATAACTAGCATTGACCAATTCTTCACGGCCTTGCGTAGAGAGTTTTCCCCTGAGAGGGGTGGACAGTATTGGTTGCATGTCTTGAATGTAACATGCCAAGAGCCAAATGAGAATGTCCAGGCCTATGCCGAGAAACTAAAGCAAGTTCTTCGCAAACTTAATACTTATATCCCCATTCCACCAGCTACACAATTGCAATATTTTCTACATGGATTAGATTTCAACATCCAGGTGTAGTTGAGTAGTGTTGCTTTGGCCGACATTGACACTGCTATTACTCAAGCAGAAGGAGTAGAGTCGCACTTGCAAGCAGCTTATGTAGCAAGGATAAATTGGAATGGTAATAATTTAGCACTGACCAACGGGAGTCAAGGGGACCCCATGTCAAATGCGAATGGAAGAGGGAGTATCATGCCAAATTTGCCTATGTTACTAGCTCCTCCTAGTCTGACTATGCCTATGGCTAGTCAGATGGGCCCACTAAATGGTGGAGGCCAAACAACAAACTCGAATGTTGTCCTAGTAGGTCAGTGGCCAATTCCTAATCAAGTGGTTAGGCCAATGGGATGACAGACAAATGATCGCGGCTATAAGTCGAGTGCCTCTAATGTCCTTGGCAAAGTTAAGGACATGATGAAGCACTACATCGATATGATTTCTGAGCAATATAGACAAATAGCTGTGGACGTCAATTTCCTTAAGAAGCAATAGAATTTGATAGGGAGTTGACACCCTGAAGAGGGTGTCTCCTCAAGATTCAATTGTAAGTGGTGTGGTGGCCAACATTTCCCTAGGAATTGTCTAAATGTCAAATGCAATATTTGCGAAAAGTCTAGCCACTTTGCTGCTACATGTTGGAGTAAGATCAGTTCTCTCTAACAAGGGAGTAAACTACCATGTCCAATTAACAATCGTGTATAAGGGAATAATCTCCAGCAAGATGAGGGACCAAGAAAAATACTGCAAAGAGGAAAGGCTAATGTAGAGGAGTTGCCTCATGGAAGTGGAGTCAGTTTTATTGAGGCTGTACATGTCAATGATGCTAAAACTTCTAATCTACAAGCTGTAACAAGAGGTCAAAAGACTAGTGACAAAGGAACTGTAAAACCTGTCAAGGGAAACCCTAAGCAAGATAGGGGAAGGTAAGTTCTGAGAATCGCAATATGGAAGGTGGACCTCTAAGGCCTGTTGATAGTAAAGTTGATCCCGAGAAGGATAAAGGATTGGCAAAAAAGAAGGCAAAAGTTAAAAAAGAGGCACAAATCCAAAGACCAAAGGAGAGACTAGTTTGGCAAGAGAAGAGAACTTTGGCTAACTATCACGACTTTGATCTAGCAAGTTCTCTTTGCAAAGTTAAACCAGATGTGAATCTCCTACAATTGATTAAACAATCTCTAGGAGTATGCAAGGAATTCAAGAAAATCTTGCATATTGGGTATATTGTAGAACCTTTGGGAATAGCACGAGTGGGAGAAGATTGGTTTGATCATGCTAAAACGCATTGTCCCAGGGTTCTAGCATACGTGGATGGAATATTAGTGGAGCATGCTATCATGGACACTAGATCCTCTGTCAATTTCATGAGTTCAGACTTGATGGAGAGTCTACGTCTAGAAATTCAAAAAGACAGCACGACACTTCTTAGGATGGTTGATGATAGTCTAAGGCAACCAGAAGGTTGCATCACTAAAGTCCATGTTACCATTGCAAGCGTGGAATGCTATCTGGACTTTAGGGTGATAAGGTTTGCATGACGTCCTAGCTATGGAGTTTTGCTATGTAGGCCATTGATTTTATGAACAGATTGTCAAGCCGATATACCCACTGATCAAGTGATTCTAGGTAGAGGTGCCAATCGTGTAATAGTGGATGCTTACCCTAAGTCTCCTCAGAGTGAGAGAGCTCCTTTATCCTCTACTGAACTAGAAACAGTAGATGATCCATTTGGTAGTGAGATGTCATCGAGCAATGGATCCAAAGAAGGGTCCACTATAGAGAACATTTATTAGATAACATTGAATGAGCCGATAGATCCTCAAGATCGAATAAGAGACGCGGATATAATTGAGTTGGACCTTGGTACACCAAATGATTCGTGGCCAATCAAATTAGGTTCCATGCTCAGTTTGGAAGAGAGAGAGGACTGTGTGTCCTTAATTCAAGAGTTCCCCGACATCTTTGCTTGGAGCTATGATTAACTTAGGGGCATTCCCCCCAAGCCGCCTATGCATACCATTCCTCTAAAGGAAGGAAGTCGGCCCATATGTCAGAAAGTAAGGCACATGCCTTTTGAACTAAGGGATGGGTTGTTCGAGGAGCTACAGAAGTTGTGAAAAGTGGGTTTGATCTTCCTTGTTCAGCATACTGAATGGTGTTCACCAGTTGTGATCAGGAAGAAGAAAAATAATCAAATCTGACTTTCCGTAGACTTTAGAGAGATAAATAAGAAGATTGTTAAAGACTACTATCCATTGCCATTTATTGACCAAATTTTTGATCAATTAGCGGGTAGGGAAATATATTCATTCATGGATTGCTTTGCAGGGTATAACCAAATGGCGATTGATGAGCAAGACAAGCTGAAAACGATATTTATTATTGTCTTTGGTACCTTTGCGTACCATGTGATGGCATTTGGTTTATGTAATGCACCTGGTTCGTGGCAAAGAACAGTCGACTTTGGTGACATCTCCCTAGAGGAGTTGAAAGTATTCATTGATGACCTGGGAGCAGCCACCATAAGAGAAAGGCAGTTGATTATTTTGAGGAAGTGTTTTGAGCGTTGTAGACAATTTTTCATAGCTCTTAACCCACAGAAGTGTGTCTTTGGAGTGCCTTATGGGCTATTGTTAGGTCATGTGGTCAGTTCACTAGGGACCGCGACTGACCCTGAAAAGATCAAAGGTCATATTCACCATGAGTCCACCGTGTACTCCAAAGAAAGTGCATATCTTTCTGTCAATGGTAGGGTATTATCGGAGGTTTATTATAGCCCTGGTAGAAAGAACATTGCCACTAATAAGCCTATTGTCCTTCAATTGTCAGTTTGCATGGAGTGATGCTTGCAAAGTATCTTTTGATGATGTGAAGCAGGAGCTTGCCAAAGCACTTGTTTTAAAAGTACCTATAAGAGACGAAATGTTCTATATATTTTCAATAGCCACCATGTATAGTATTAGTTATTGCTATTTATCCCAAATTTGGGAGGAAAAGTGGTACCATCCAATAGCTTTTGCTAGCGAAAGTTGGGCATATCAGAAATTAACTATACCTATATGGACAAGTTGTGCCTCGCAATGGTATTTGCGACCAAAAAGTTCAGGCACTACATTCTTTATGAGAAGGTGGTTTTTTATACGAAAGCGGAAGGACTTCAATTGTTGATGAACAAGTTACAGCCGCTTGATTGGTTAGCAGAGTGGTTAATCACTTTGCAGGAGTTTGATTACGAGATTAAGAGCAAGCCACCAAAGCTACAGGGCATTGTAGAATGTCTTGTGGATTTCGGAGAGCCAAAAGAGGTCTTGGCTGAAGGAAGTGACATGGAAACGTTGTTAAATATTGATACAATGTTTATTCCCTCCTGGTATGCTGCTATAACACATTATCTATCTACAGGAGAGACTGGAGCTACTCTATCAAAATTTGAGAAAATGAAAAATTAAACAGTAGGTATTGAAATTTTCCTTGATCACAAGAACACTATATTGGTAGGGTGTTGATGATATCTATCACCGATGTATGATGCCTGACGAGGTTCCATTTATCCTGGAGACTCTACTTGTGGAGGACACTTTGCTGGACAGCTGATGACACAAAAGGCCTTAAGACCTAGATACTAGTGGCCGTTCATCTTCCAGGATTTATTTGAGTATGTTAAGAGATGCGATACATGTCAAAGACATGACAGTAGGGAGAATAGGAAGTGACCACTTACGGCTATTACGGCTACCCTTCCATTTGAGAAGTGGGGTATCGACTTTGTGGGTCCTATTACCCCGTCGTCTACTACTCAGAACAAATATATTATAGTAGCAATTGATTATTTCACAAAGTGGTTAGAAGCACAGGTGATGAGGCAGGCAATGCAAAAGAGACTGTCAGTTTCTTACTTGAGCAGATCATTTGTCATTTTGGTCTGCCAAAGGAAATAGTATCGGACTGTGGAACTCACTTTTTAAACAAAGTGATTAAAAGTCTAATTGAAACTTGGAAAATTAAGCATAAAAAGACAACCCCCTATAATCCACAAGAAAATGGATAAGTTGAAAGTACCAACAAGCAGCTTGTGGGTATCCTATCCCAGATAGTCTCTGAAAAGACATGGGACTGGGATACAAAATTATATGTGGCGGTATGGGCGTATAACATGACATTTAAACGAGCCACTGGCCACACCCCATTCAAATTAGTTTATGGGGAGGGGTGTGTCTTGCCCTTAGAAGTTGAGTTGCCAACCATAAGATTTGCAATCAATCATTCTTTGCATGAAGAAGATGCCATATTCGAGTGTTTTATGACTATACCCCACTTGGATGAGCTCAAACTGTAGAGTTTGTTGCACTAGGAAGTAGGTAAACGTTGAATGAAGAAGTTGCATGATCTAAAAGCGAAGAAATATACCTTTAAGAAAGGACAGTTAGTTCTATATTACGATGCGTGTAGGGAGCTATTTCTCTGGAAGCTAGAACCTAGATGGGATGGCCCTTACAAGGTAGTTAGGATAGGTAAAAATAAATCCACAACTTTACTAGCTTATCTACAGAGAGTGGAATTTAAAAATAAGATTAATCTTAATAAGATTAAACCTTATTATTTTTTAGTATGCTAATGCACTAAATGCATTGCAGGTCCGTGCTAGGGCTTATTTGAGACCTGCAGGAGAGCTTAAATTGGTTGATGGGGTGGTTAATCCCTTATTTGGAGCACTCATATCTAGAGCAAAGATATCATCAGGGGAAGCTTATTTGGTGAAGCAAAGGATACAAAGTGACTAAGCAAGAAGACGGTACCTTTGTGTGGGAGATCAAAGTTTTCTGCCATCTCTGTTTACAAATTCTGACAACCATCTCTATTGAGTTTAATGAAGAAGGTGGGATGGAACCGTCAATTCATCCTCTAAATATGTTGAATTTTGATTATCATAATTACAAATAGGGGAGTTCTTGATCTGGTTGTATAAACCCATTGTGGACATACACATTATACTTTGATGCAGCATCCAGGGGCAGTGTCCAGGGGCCCTAATAAAAAAGGTAGTGTTGAAGTAGTTATCAGATATCCCCGACGTATAGTTACAATGAAATTAGTTGTTTATCTTGATGTAGGATTCACTAACAACATGGCGGAGTATAAAGCCTTGATTATGGGACTGAATATTGCCAAGAAAGGTGGTATTTGGTGGTTGTTAGTAAAAGGGGCCACCTGCAGTGTGCAGTGGCGGGTACTGCCAGTGTAGTAATACACGGGGCGGCATGGCGGAGGCGCCTTTACCCCAACAACCTCCCACTTAAAGGCGAATCTGCCCCAGTGAGAGAGAAAAGAAAAGAAAAAGATAGTACAACTGTACATAGATACAAGGGATGAGGAAAGGCAACATCTCATCCAATGCCCATCAATCTCCTGAGGAAGGCAAAGCGCTCAGTAGTGAGACTTTTCGTGAGCAGATCTGCAGGATTCTCATCAGTGGAGATCTTGACAAGGTCAACAGACTTGTCCTCCACAACACCACGTATGAAGTGATACCTCACCTCAATGTGTTTTGTCTTCGCATGGAAGACCAGATTCTTAGCCAACTGAATGGCACTCATAGAATCCGAATGCAGTGTAGGTATAGTATCAATCCCAAGGTCAGCAACTAGACAGCCTAGCCATATGGCCTCCTTGCAAGCCTCAATGGATGCAACATACTCGGCCTCAGTGGTAGACAAAGCCGTACACTTCTGAACCCTGGACATCCAAGAGACAGCCCCTCCAGCATAGGTGAATACATAGCCAGAAGTGGACTTCCTACTATCTGCATGTCCTGCATAATCGGAGTCAGTGTACCCCAGGACCCCTGTATCCTGGCTGCCATAGAAAATACACATATCTGCTGTGCCCTTCTGGTACCTCATGATACCCTTCACGACATCCCAATGTCTGCTGCCAGGTGTAGCCATATAGCGTGCCACAACACCAATTGCATGCGCAATATCTGGATGAGTGGCTATCATGGCATACATCAAACTGCCCACGGCTGAAGCATAAGGGATCTTGGCCATCTCGGCCCTCTGCTCATCTGTCTGCGGACAATCGGCCTGTGATGCCTTCACATAAGAAGGTAATGGACAGCCAATAGGCTTTACGTCCTGTATGCGGAAGCGCTCAAGGACTTTATGAATGCACTCCCACTGTGAGAGATACAAAAGCCCCTGATGCCTATCGTGCTTAATGCGCATCCCAAGTATATGTGAGGCCTGTCCCAAATCCTTCATCTCAAAGCTCTTCTTCAGCTGAGATTTAAGAGCATCGAGCTCATCATGAGCTTCCCTTGCTATCAGCATATCATCAACATAGAGTACCAAGATAAGCAAACTGCCATCACGGGCTTTCTTCGTGTAAAGACACGGATCCATAGCACTCCTGCTGTAGCCCTGTGACTGCATAAAGGCATCAAACTTATGATACCATTCCCTAGGTGCCTGCTTCAAGCCATACAAGTTCTTCTTCAACTTGCACACTAGGTGCTCCCTGCCAGGTTCTGCAAAGCCCTTAGGCTGATCCATATAGATCTCATCATGCAAGTCCCCATGTAGAAAAGCCATCTTGACATCCATCTGATATAGATCTAAGTCAAGCTGTGCAACCAAAGCCAAGACTAAGCGCAGGGTGGTCATCTTAACCACAGGAGAGAAGACCTCATCAAAGTCCACACCATGTTCCTGCTTAAAACCCTTTGCTACCAATCTAGCCTTGTATGCCGGCTTGGGGTGTCCAGGGGTACTTTTCAGCTTGTACACCCACTTGCATGGCAAAGCCTTCTTGCCCTTAGGCAAGGCAACCAAATCCCAAGTCTCATTCTTATGCAGGGAGTCTATCTCAGACTGCATAGCCCTCTCCCAGGAGTGACTGTCACCCCTGCGCATAGCCTCATCATAAGTGAAAGGCTCTCCTGCATATGTAACCAAAACATAATGCATAGAGGGCTGAAATTTGTCAGGTGGACGTCTGTCTCTAGCAGACCGTCTCACCGCAGGCTCTGCTGCCTGTCTAACTGCCTGTCCAACACCCTGGCCCTGTGGAGGAACTGCTGCAGGCTGTACTACTAGCTGTGCTGGAGCTCTAGGCTCCTCTTGAAAGATCACTCTGCGGATCTCAACCACCTTCTCAGGCTGCCTGTGCATCTTGTCTTCATGGAAGACGACATCATGGCTGCGTACTATTTTCCGCGCCTGCGGATCCCATAGGCGATAGCCCATCTCTCCTGACTCACCATAGCCAAGGAATATGCATTTAATGCTCTTTGGATCCAATTTACTCCTCTTGTCCTTGGGCACATGGCAGAATGCCTCACATCCAAAGACACGGAGATGCGCATAAGAGGGTGGCTTACCAGCCCAAACTTCCTCTGCAACCTGGAAATCCAATCCACTGGAAGGCGATCGGTTTATGACATGCACTGCCCTACTAACTGCCTCAGCCCAAAAACTCTGGGGTAGGCCTGCATGGCTAAGCATAGAGTGCACACGCTCCTGAATAGTCCTGTTCATGCGCTCAGCCAAACCATTCTGGGGTGGGGTGTAAGGGGCGGTCAACTGACGCTTAATACCCCTGTCATCACAAAACTGCTCAAAAGCATGCGAGACATATTCTCCCCCATTATCTGTCCTAAGGCATTTCAGCCTATACCCAGTCTGGTTCTCAACAAGAGCAAGCCATCTCTGAAAAACTGCCAAGACATCGGACTTCTGCTTTATGGGATAAGCCCACACTTTCCTAGAAAAATCATCAATGAAGGTAACGAAGTACTTTGCGCCACCCATAGACATGCAAGGCATAGGCCCACAAACATCAAAATGCACCAATACCAAGGGCTCACTCATGCGTGGCCTACCCAATTTCTTATGCGTAGACCTATTCTGCTTACCATAAAGACAATGATCACACGAGTCAAAACGTGCATAGTCCAAAGGCGGAAGATACTGCAAACCAGATAACATTTTCATTCCCTTCAAAGACATATGCCCCAAACGGGCATGCCAAAGTGATACATGTGGGATAGAGCCCACTGCCAAAACATGGTCGACAGAAGACCCAGATACAACAAGAGGATAGAGGCTGCTAGCCTTGCCACCTCTAGCAAGCACAAGTCTGCCTTTGGTAATCTTCCAAGCAGAATCCCCAAAACAGACATGAAACCCTGCATCATCCAACTGTCCTGCAGACATAAGACTACGCGTAAGCGCAGGTACATGACGTACATCCCTGAGCAAAAAGGAACTGCCAGTGGAAAAATGCAACTGAATATCTCCACAGCCCACAATATCAAGAGACCTGTCATCTCCAAGTCTGACTAATCCAGATACAGTACGGTAAGAGTGAAACCACTCACGGTAAGGCGTCACATGGAAGGACGCACCTGAATCCAATAACCAGCACTGTGCATACATACTAGGTGTCTCAGTCAAGTGTGAAGCATCAGAAGAACTAGCTGCAAGTATGAACTCATCACTACCATCGGAATCCTCGGTCTGCATGACATTAATTTCTTCAATCTTGGCGCTGGACTTCGCAGGTACTATGCTGCGATCAGAGGACTTCTCCTGCACTTTCTCTTTGCCCTTATCCTTGTGCTTCTCATTGCGCAACTCATGACACTGTGGCCTGATATGGCCCTTTTTCCTAGAATGATGACAAGTGACATTAGCGTTGCGCCCACACGACTTACTACGCGACTTTCCATGAGATTTAGACCGACCCTTCTGCGAGTCACGGCCACGGTTATTACCACGATCATTCCTGTCATTCCTACCTCTAACTGTTAAAGCATGTGAAACATGAGAGGCATCCAAGTTTTTGCGATTAACCTCTTCCTGCAGAAGAGCACTCTCAACATCATTCAGTTTCAGAGTAGCACTAGAGGCACATAGGGCAGTGCGGAATATATCCCATGACTCATTCAGAGTCCCAAGCAAGAAAAGAGGAGTTACTTCCTCTCCAAAGGTGATATCCTGCAAAGTCAGGTTCTTCAGCATGGAACTGGCTCAAGTGAGCAGACATAGTCGCATTATCCTTCATGCGCAGATCCATAAGCTGCTTCAACCAGTACATCTGACTCGTCGGACTTTTCTTATCATAAAGATTCTTGATCTTATTCCATAGATCCCATGCACTCTATGCTTCCTCAAATACATTATAATGTACCTGTTCAGTGAGAGACAATACAATCGTGGACTTGCATAGCTCATCAAGTTCAAGCCAGTCGTCATTGTCCATAGTTTCAGGCTACTCCCCACTCAACCGAAGTGGCTTAATCTGAGATTTCTGCACCAAGACCTACCAAATTTGACTCTTCCAATAAGAGTAGTTGGTACCATCCAACTTTGTGATGTTAAATATGGCATTATCAGTCGAAGAGGACGCCATAATGCAGGCTGGAAATGCACAGACAATGTAAAACTGCTAGCTGTTTTACTGCAGAAAATGCCCAAAAAATGACCAAAACGGGGTCCAAAGGGCGAGCAAAGTGTGCCAAAAGTTACTGCCCACTTAGTACTAGGTGCAGTACACCAAATCAGGATATTTCAGCATGAAAAGTACACCTCAGTCCACCAATAACTGCTTGCTGTAATAAATTGCAGGTATGCAGTCTAGAGAGCAAACTGTCCCAAAATAGGATCCAATGTCAAGCAAACAATGCTAGGTCCAAAGCCGGCATGAAACGGACATAAGCAAGGCCAATGACAGTGAAAAGAACATGAGCTCAACACCGAAGCATGTCAAAATAACATCTGCCAGTGAAAGGCACACCCCTAGACACTCTAGGCAAAGTGTTCCTGTAACTGCCAAAACCTGACACAAATAGGTGTCTGCTCAAAGAGAAAGATCCAAATATGAGACTCAGCTCATAAGCATCCTGTGAACCAAGAGTACATCAATGCATATCCATAAAGATCGGAGTATGATCCCAAAGTCTCAATGCGTATGTAGCTGCTCAAGACATAAACTGCTCCAAATACATGTAAGTGCTCCAATAGCATGCAACTATCAAAGGTCAAGCAAGCATGTAAAATGCTCCCACTGGCACAAAAGGCGTACAAAGTGAGCTCAGAAGCTCAAACAACCCAAGAGAAAGCACCAATGATAAGTGACCCTGTCAATGCATCAAGCGCATCCAAGAGAGCATGACATACATGAAGCACCGGTCGTATTAACCATGAAGCAATACATAAGCCCAAATAAGCTCTCGGTCAACTCAATGACATCCAAATAGCAACCAAGATCGGTGATCAAGTAAGCCGGGAATGCTCAAATACATCCAAATCCAAGCTCCAAATGTCGATATGGCATACACGAACCAAATAGCATATGTCACGAACCAAAGCATGTAATGCAAAAGCCTAACTGTCAAGCAGAGACATGAGGCATAGGCTGTCCATGAGCATGCCAAGTCGGTCCAAATGCCAGTGAAGACGGAGCTAATACGAAGCTCAAAAGCATCCCATAATCTCATACATATGCTCCAAGTCGTCCCCAAATGTCAGAGACATCATGCCAAAGCTCAAAGCATGCATCCAGTATCGGTAGGTAAGTGCCAAAGCATGTAAAGTACCTTCAGCCCACTGTTATTCCAGCATGTATTTACTACTTTAAACAGTAGATTTCAGCCCCGAATTCAAGCTAAAATCATGGTCAAACCAAATGCATACATCCCCAATACATCCGGGTAGGAAGTAGACCGCATACGGGCATCAAATAGCTCCAATGGAATGAGGCATAAGCAACAAATGTCAGTGTCAGGGGTGCTGCCCTGTTTCTAGCACTGTTATGCAGTGAATGACAATTTCAAAACTGAGAATGATGAGCTCCCAACCTCAATGTCAAGCCAAAGCATCAAAATGACATCCAAAAAATGGCTCAAATGCCCTCCAAATAGGCCAATGATGAATGCTCCATGAGCAACAAAGCATTCAGCTATAAAACATGGAGGTCAAAGTCTAAAAATGGGTGCCATATTCAGCGTGTTGAGGCCTGGAGTGCTGCTGCCAATCACGTGGAGTTATGATGGTTGGGGGGCTCCAAAATAAGCCCCAATAGCCCACACACAAGGGCTTGATGAAGATCAAGTGGCTGCAGCTTCAACACGTGAGGAGGGGAGGGCTGAATAGGTGCGCTGAAATCAGTGTGAGTTGCTGGAAAATGGCTGCTGATCAACGTGGCTGAATGTTGAGTGTGGGGGGGCTCAATGATGGCCCAAGGTAGGCACATACCAAGCCATGAAGGCCCAATGCAAAGGGGAGGGAAGATATGAGCTATGGAGCTCAAGAAGAGTGGCTGCCCTTTGTTCCTGCCCTGTTTCAAACTGAGAATACACTCAAACGCCTACAAATGCTGAAGCAATACCTCAAGGGCAAGGCTCTAATGAAGCTCAAGAAGGCCGGGATGGAGCTCGGGAAGCCGGGGAGAGTCGGGAGCTCGAGAGGTCGGCTATGGCTGCCGGGATGGAGACCCAATGCGTGAAGCGAGTCTATGCGAAGGTCGGGAAGCACCAAGTCGAGCTCGAGCAAGAGAATGCCAAGCTTTGATACCAGTTGAAAGGTGAGAGGGATCGAAGCTTGCACACGCGCTATGGCGGGAGAGCAAGAGTAAGAAAGAGAGAGACAAGAAATGGGAACTCCAATAGTCACAATGTGTGACCGGGCCTTCCTTTATTTACTAGTCACTAAAATGAATGTAAAGAATAAAGTGACGTGACGGGTGCCTGCCACCTGCAGTATGGAGTGGCGGGTACTGTCAGTGTAGTAATACACGGGGCGGCATGGCGGAGGCGCCTTCACCCCAACAGGAAGCTTGATTTATATGACTATTACCAGGCCAGATTTGAGCTATGCTGTTGGACTAGTAAGTCAGTTTATGCAAGCTCCAAGGAAACCGCATTTGGATGCGGCTAGACGCATACTCAGGTATGTGAATTCCACATTGCAGTATGGACTATTTTATGAGACTGGGGTTCAGATACAACTGCATGGATACACTGATGCTGATTGGGCTGGTAGTATTTCTGATAGACGATCTACCAATGGATATGTGTTCTCTTTTGGGAGTGCTGCAGTCACTTGGAGCAGCAAGAAACAGCCTACAGTTGCCTTGTCGAGCACAGAGGCCGAGTACAGGGGTGCAGCAATGGCTGCATGTGAGGTAGCTTGGTTGCATAAGCTACTTTATGATATGCATCAGCCTACAGATGGGCCAGTTGTCATTTATTGTGACAACATGAGCAGTATACACTTGGCAAATAACCCAGTCTATCATGCTAGAACAAAGCACATTGAGGTGCATTATCACTATGTGCGGGAGAGGGTTTTAATAGGTCTTATTGATCTAGTTTATGTCAGCACAGAGGATCAAGTAGCTGACATATTTATGAAGGCATTGGGCGCAGAGAAGCTGCGCAAGTTCAGAGACCTGCTTGGTGTGCAGGAATTAGGATTGAGCTCGAGGGGGAGTGTTGAGATATCGAGCTCCACTCATGATATGTCAGGGTGACCGTTGTGCATTTATGTCACCGACTTGTCAGTTGTAGATGCAGTTGGTACACCGCCCATGAATAATAGCTACATGATAGCTATCCTTATCTACTCTAGTTCGTGGCTCAGTTAGTATGCCACCTTAGTTAGTTGAGTTTGGTTTGAGACCCATATATAGGGTTCTTCTATTTCTTTGTATGAGAGTTCTTTTTGGCTTACACAACTAAGAAGAGGAAAACAGTTTTCAGCCTCCACCTTTGTGTGTATTCCCCCATTGTGCAAGCAAGAAAGCTACAAGTGAGACTCCTTCCTTCTCTCCCACAATCTTGACAAAGACATCAAAACTATCTCCCGCATCATGAAGGCTCAACTTCAAACCTGTCCCCACAGGAGTAGCAATAGGCTTGTGGGATTCAAGACCAATAATGTTTGCACTAGCCACTTTGGCATAGTCCTGGGTTACTCAATCTCTACTCTCTCATAAAAAAGAAGAAGCACATCATTCACATCCATATCAGAAGTAGGATGGTGTGTTATCATGAGATGAGACCTGTATAGGCTTAAAAATGGTGTAATTTGGTACTGCATCTAACTATACACCATTTGAAAGAGGTAACAAAGTGTCATAGATATCATGTGAGCATACATCTATCTCTTTTATACATGAAAGTAGAGGATGAATGGGATCTTCCACAAAGAGAATGTCATGATTGACTAAGATATGCTTACTTTGTGGATGGTATAACTTGTAATCTTTACTCTCATTTTTGTACACAAAATAATACATTTTGCACCCTTGTCACATCAAACTTCTAGTGTTGTTGCACTAGAACCAAAGCATAAGCCAAGCAGAGGTCCATTATGCATATTGCAGACCAAGATGGCTAGTCTAGCAAAAATTTGCAAATGCTACTCAAACAAAGAAGACTTATAAGGATGAGAAGAAAAAAAAGAATCATATTTTTTACATGTATTGTAAGGTAAACTTTTCCTTAATGGGCTACAAAAGAGGCTAAGAAGAAAGAGGCTAGTATGGCTATTGTAGATCCCTCTCCTTCTAGGAAGTTAAGATCTACAAACATTGTGCAAGATATAGAATGAGCACTTAGTGTCCAATGCAATTATGATTCTTCTTTACATGATTATTGCATGTCTATTATAGATTCACATATATGATACTTTGATAGTGGTCCTATGAGGCATATTACTTCTCTATGCATGCAGTCTACTTACCTCTCTTAAGCTTGCTCCTAAACTGGGACATTTGCCAATAACTCCTTTTATCCTATCAAAGGAGTTGGAAAATTTGTGTTGAGACTATTGTTAATGGTAATACTTTCATAGTTAGGAATGCTTTATATGTATCAAAGCTAAAAAAGAATTTGCTATTAGTTTTTGTACTTGCGAAGATTCGCTTGATTGTGAAGTTTGTCAATGATAGATATATAGTTGATGATCTCTCTTGCCATGTGATATGATTATTGCATTTGGTTCACTATATCATGGGTTGTATAAGCTCGATAACTATGGGAGATATGTGGAAGACATGCCATGTGCTATTGTAGATTCATAGGCAGTTTTAAATGCCAAACTTTGGCATGCACATTTTGATTATTTAAATTTTGTTAGTTTTTTGCATCTACAAAAATCTAATATAGTGCCTTCATTACCTACTCTCTTGAGACACCTAGGAAATACATTTGTGAAGGGTAGATATTGGATAAAATGTAGTGTGCTTTACTAACTAAAGATGGTCCGTGAGAGCTATTCACAAACTATAGCTTATACACAATGATGTTTGTGGTCTAATGCAAATAGCATATTTTGGCAACTACCTTGACTTCATGACTTTCTTTGATGTCTATTCCAAGCATGCATGGGTATATGGTTTAAAAGCTAAGTCCAAAGTGTTTTTGTGCTTCAAGCAATTTATTAAGTTGGTTGAAAATTTGTGAGGATGTAAAGTGGGCACTAAGAAGGTTTATTAGCATGGATAAAAAGTTGTTGGGATTGAAAGTGATGCATGGCCCGGGTACTCAGCATCATTACCTATCAGTTTGTGGTCATTTTGCCTTGGTTTTGGTGGTATTTTGGCTATTTATAACAGAAAATAGCAAGCAATTTTGACCTGTCTGCACCGTTTTGGACTACAATATGGCATCTTCTTCCACTGACATGGCTATCTTCAACATCACTAAGCTTGATGATATGAATTATGCCTATTGGAAGAGCCAAGTTTGGCAAGTATTGGTGCAGAAATCACAGTAAAGCCACTAAGGATGATTAGCAAGCACCTTGAAACTATGACTAATGACGAATGGGATGAGCTTGATGAGTTATGCAAGTCCACCCTCATCTTGTCTCTCATTGAATAGGTGCATTACAATGTGGTTGAGGAAGCACAGAGTGCTTGGCAACTTGGGGATAAAATTAAGAACCTCTATGACAAGAAAAGTCAAGCAAGTCAGGTGTGTTGGCTAAAGCAACTTATGGACCTGTGCATGAAGGAGAATATGACGATGTTTGCTCATTTGAGCCAGTTCCATGCTATTCTCAAGAACTTGACTTCGCAGGGCATTACCTTCAATAACGAGGTTACTCCATTGTTTTTGCTTGGGACTTTGAGTGAGTCATGGGATGCATTCTGCACTACCTTATGTGCTCCTGCCACTATTCTGAATTTGCCTGATGTAGAGAGTTCTCTTCTGCAAGGAAGAGATCAACCGTAAGAACTCAGATGCCTATCGTGTGTCACATACTTTGATTGTTAGAGGTAGAGATGGTAATGGAAAGAATGACCGTGGGTATGGACATGGCAGAGACTCGCAGAAGTCTAGGTCTAAGTCACGTGGTAAGTCGTGCAGCAAGTCTCGTGGAAGAAATGCTAATTTGACATCATCATTGTGGCAAGAGGGGTCACATACACCCACAGTGTCATGAGTTGTGCAATGAGAAGTACAAAGAGAACGGAAAAGACAAAGTACATGAAAAGTCCTCTAATCATAACATTATGCCTGTGAAATCCAGTGCGAAAATCGAGGAGAAAAATGTCATGCAAACTGATGACTCCGATGGGGAGTACATACTTACAACTAGTTCTTGTGATGCTATGCCGTTGACCGAGGTTCACTCTATGTATGTGCAATGCTGGCTTTTGGATTCTGGTGCTTCATTTCATGTTACACCATACTGTGAGTGGTTCCATTCCTACCGCACTGTCTCTGGTTCAATTTGCTTGGGTGATGGCAGGTCACTTGCTATTGTTGGCATTGGGGATGTATGATTCCTGTTCTCTACTGGCAGTAGTTTTCTATTACAAGATGTACATCATGTATCGGTGCTTACACGCAGTCTTATGTCTGCAAGGGTAGCTTGATGATGCTCGATTTCATGTTTCATTTGGGGATTCTACCTGAAACTCGTGGCAGAATTGTGCTTGCTAGAGGTTACAAGGCTGGCAGCCTCTATCCTCTTGTAGTTCATGGGTCCTCTGTTGACCATGTTTTATCCATCAATTCCATCCCACATATATCTCTTTGGCATGCCCGTTTGGGCTATATGTCCTTGAAGGGAATGAAAATGCTTTATGGTTTGTAGTACTTACCGCCCCTTGACTATGCATGTTTTGATTCATGTGAAAATTGTCTTTATGGCCAACAGACTAGGAATACGCATAAGAAGTCTGGTAGGACATGCATGAGTGAGCCCTTGGCATTGATACATTCGAATGTTTGAGGGCCCAGTCTATGGATGGTGCAAAGTATTTTGTAACGTTCATTGACAATTTTTCATGTAAATTCTAGACTTACCCCATTAAGCTTAAGTCAAATGTCCTGGCTATGTCTCAGAGATGGCTTGCATTGGTTAAGAACTAGACTAGGCATAAACTAAAATGCCTTAGGACTGACAATGGGGGACAATATGTGTCACGTGCCTTTGAGCAGCTATGTGACAAGAGGGGTATTAAGCGTCAATTGACCGCCCCCTATAACCCACCCCAGAATGGTTTGACTGAGCGGATGAATAGAACCATCCAGGAGCGTGTACGTAGTATGCTTAGCTATGCAGGCCTACCACAAAGCTTTTGGGCTGAGGCAATCAGTACAGTTGTGCATGTCTTAAATAGATCACCTTTTAGTGGTTTGGATTTCCAGGTTGCAAAGGAGGTATGGACTAGGAAACCTCTACCTTATGCGCATCTATATGTCTTTGGATGTGAGGCATTCTACCATGTGCCCAAGGACAAGCAGACTAAGTTGGATCCTAAGAGTGTCAAATGCATTTTCCTTGGCTATGGAGATGCATGTGAGATGGATTTCTGCCTCTGGGATATCTGCAAGCGCGGAAATTCATCCGCAACCATGACGTAGTCTTCCATGAAGATAAGATGCATAGGCAGCCTGAGAAGGTGGTAGAGATACGCAAGGTTATATTCTAGGAGGAGCCACCTGCTCTTGCACAACTAATTGGACAGCCTGCAACAGTAGTTGGTACACATGACCAGGATCTTGGACAGGATGCTAGACATGCAGCAGAGCTTGTAGTGAGATGGTCTACTAGAGCTAGATGTCCATCTGATCGATTTGAGCCCTCGATGCATTATGTCTCGGTTATAGATGCAAGAGAGCCTCTCACCTATGACAAGGCTATGCACAAGGGTGAAAGTCACTCCTAGGAGAGGGCTATGTAGTCTGAGATGGACTCCGTGCATAAGAATATGACTTGGGATTTGGTTGCATTGCCTAACAACAAGAAGGCTTTGCCATGCAAATGGGTATACAAGCTGAAAAGTATCCTTGGGCACCCCAAGATGGCTTATAAGGCAAGACTTATTGCTAAGGGTTTTAAGCATGAGCATGGAGTTGACTTTGATGAAGTATTTTCTCCTGTGGTCAAGATGACCATCCTATGCTTGGTTTTAGCCTTAGTCACGCAACTTGACTTGGACATGTATCAGATGGATGTCAAGATTGCATTCTTGCATGGGGATTTGCATGATGAGATTTACATGGAGCAGCCTAAGGGCTTTACAGAACCTGGCAGGGAGCACCTAGTGTGCAAGTTGAAGAAAAGTCTTTATGGCTTAAAGTAAACATGTAGGGAGTGGTATCATAAGTTTGATGCCTTTATGCAATCACAGGGCTACAGTAGGAGTGCTATGGATCCGTGTCTTTACACCAAGAAAGCCCATGATGGCTCATTGCTTATTTTGGTACTTTATGTGGATGATAAGTTGATAGCAAGGAAAGATCATGATGAGCTGGACACTCTCAAATCTCAGCTAAAGAAGAGCTTTGAGATGAAGGATTTGGGACTAGCCTCTCACATTCTTGGTATGCGCATTAAGCACGACTGGCATCAGGGACTAGTTTACCTCTCATAAAGGGAGTACATTCATAAAGTCCTTGAGTGTTCCCGCATGCAAGACGTCAAGACTATCGGCTTTCCATTACCTTCTTATGTGAAGGTTTCACAGGCTAATTGTCCATAGACAGATGAGAGGAGGGCCGAGATGGCCAAGATTCCTTATGCATCAATCGTGGGCAGTTTGATGTATGCCATCATAGCCACTCATCCAGATATTGCCTTTGCAGTTGGTGTTGTGGCATGATATATGGCTACACCTGGCAAGAAACATTGGGATGTCGTAAAGGGTATCATGAGATACCTGAAGGGCACAACATATATGTGTATTTGCTATGGTAATCAGGATACAAGAGTTGTGGGGTACATAGACTCCGATTATGTAGGACATGTAGATAGTAGGAAGTCCACTTCTAGCTATGTATTCACCTATGCTGGAGGTGTTGTCTCTTGGATGTCGAAGGTTCAGAAGTGTATGGCTCTCTCTACCATTGAGGCCGAGTATGTTGCAGCCATTGAGCCACTGAGGCTTGCAAGGAGGCCATATGGTTGGGCCATTTGGTTCATGACCTTGGGATTGATTCTATACCTACACTGCATTCGGATTCTATGAGTTCTATTTAGCTAGCTAAGAATCCGGTCTTCCATGCAAAGATGAAACACATTTGAGGTGAGGTATCACTTCATACGTGGGGCCGTGGAGGACAAGTCTGTTGACCTTGTCAAGATCTCCACTGATGAAAATCCTGCAGATTTGCTCACAAAAAGCCTCACTACTGAGCTCTTTTCCTTCCTCTGGAGATTGATGGGCACTGGATGAGATCATGTTTTTTCTCATCCTATTATACATATGTACATTGTACTATCTTTTCTTTTTCTTTTCACTCCTCACTGGGGCATATTTGCCTTTAAGTGGGAGGTTGTTGGGGGTAAAGGTGACTTTCCCTAACTACCCGTGTATTACTACACTGATAGTACCCGCCACTGCACACTACATGTGGCGGGCGCTCGTCACCATCACTTTATTCTTTATTCTTTTAGTGACAGTTTAAATAAAGGAAGGCGCAGTCACACATTGTGACTGTTGGAGTTCCCGTTTGGTCTCTCTCTCTTTCTTGCTCTTGCTCTCCCGCCATAGCTCTTCCAAGCAAGCTTTGATCCTTCTCACCTTTCATGACTATCGTAAGGGCAACATGATCTATGTTGTCAGACTTATGAGTTAATTTATGCAAGTACCTAAGAAGCCTCATTTGGATGCACTTAAACAGATATTGAGATATGGAAATGCACCTTGCCTTATGAAAGTTTTTATGAGACAAGTAAGGATGTGTAGGTGTTTGGATACGCAAATGCAAATTGGCCTGGTAGCATGTCCAATAGAAGATCTACTAGAGGATTCATGTTTTATCTTAGTAGTGTAGTGGTTATTTGGAGTAGCAAAAAGCAACCAATGGTTGCTTTATAGAGTAAAAAGGCTCAATATAGAGGTGGTGTTATGGCAGCATGTGAGGTGGTATGGCTGTAAAAGTTATTGGGCGGTATGGCATCATGTGAGGTAGTATGGCTATAAAAGTTACAAGGTGATTTGGATATGCAAGGAGATGGTCCATTTTTCATTCAATATGACAACATGGTACTATATAATTATCTAGGAACATTGGGTTACATGCTAGGACGAAACACATTGAGGTGCATTACCACTTTGTGAGAGAGGGGGTACTTGCATGTGAGATCAACTTGGTATATGTCAACACATAGGATTAGGTAGCTAAAATTTCCTTGAAGACATTGGGTACAAAGAAGCTTTGAGGATTTTGAAGCTTACTTAGAGTTGCAAAGTTGCAATTGAGCTTAAGAGGGAGTGTTGAGATGGCAAGCTCAACACATGCAGACATTGATGATGGACCACTTAATTTGATGGGTCTGCATGTCTACACTTAGCACGTCAATGGTTATTATGATCCTCACATGGACACTGACTTATCACTTACTATATTTGGTTAATTATATCTACCTATAGTTGGTATAGTTATTGCATTAGAGAATTAGTATAGTAAGTTATACATTGTTTCACTTAGAAGACCACATTCCTTTATGTTGCATATGATCTATACTTTGTGTACATTGTATTGAGTGAGTAAGAAGGAAGAAAAAATAGCAAGAAAATGTTTTGTTCTCCATCTATCTTCTTATGTTCTTGAGTGAGTTTCTTCTTGCATGTGTTGTGTGTGTTCAATGATGGAGTTCCCCCACCACATGATTTGTGATAGATCTCCCCTCTATACTTTTGTTGTCAATCATTTAGGTATGCTCTATCTCTTTGATTTGAACTCTCTCTCTCTCTCTCTCTCTCTCTCTCTCTCTCTCTCTCTCTCTCTCTCTCTCTCTCTCTCTCTCTCTCTCTCTCTCTCTCTCTCTCTCTCTCTCTCTCTCTCTCTCTCTCTCTCTCTCTCTCTCTCTGTGGCATTGATGTGCTCTCTCTCTCTTTTATGTATTAGGTGATATCAGGTTCTTGACATTGTTTGAAGTGAACAACACTCTTATAGAGTGTTAAACAATAAAACTAGTAATGGACTTGGCAAAGTGGGACTTTCACTTTTGATAGTAATGCATGGAATTGGGCTTATGTCATACATACAAAAAGTAGCAATAGTTTGTTTGTACCATAATAAGCGAGTTCCTAATACACCTATTCTATTGTGATCCTTTATTTTGGGACAATAGCCATGGTTCAATCTATCATACTTGGATTCCCAATCCTAGAAGCTACTCTTATGTTTCCCTCAATCACCTCAATGCACCTCTATGTTTGCTAGCCCCTTGATATGTGTGATGCTTTATGCTAAGACCCTTGGTACTCTGCCCTATGCCAAGATCCTTGGCAATTGGAACCTTGGCTACATATTGTTTGCACAATAGCATTGGTGTGCAAAAGAGGTGTTTGGATGTGCTTGTTTAAAGCAATGAGTCAACAAACAACTTGGACTTGATGCAACTATAATCTTAATGTTGATAATTGAATTCACATAAAACAATAAAGGTATGTCTTGAATTCACATTGATTTTGCACTTATTTTGAAGAATTATGTATTGTCATGCCCTTCCATTGCTAGTGATGTACATGCCTTTCTAAACCACCTCGGGACTAGACTATTTGATCTCTCCAATCATAATACACTACTATGTCTCTAAGTGAAAATCCCATGTATTCCCCCATGCATAGATTTCTTGAAAAACAAAAAACTAGTTCAGAAAGAAAGTAGTTATAAGATATTGCCTTGACATCTCTTGGGTGCTAGCAAAACCCCCATGTATTCTACCATTTAGAAACTTCTTCAACTATGAAAATTTCCAAAGAGCACGAGAAGGGTGTCCTAAGGCATGAGACCCCATATGATGATTGATTCTAAAGAAGGATAGGAAGTAGTACAAAGTCAATAAGCCTAACTTTAAAAAGCTTATTAATATAACTGAAGTTTTATGTAAATCCAAAGTTTGCTAATATTATTAAAATTCTATGTAAATCAAAAACCCCCATGGAGTCTTGAAAATAACTCCTCAAAGTAACGGCACCAAGTCTAGAAAATCTAGGGCTACTTCAAACCTTTTACAAACCTTACATCATATTTTAGTATTTGAGTTGACATCTAAAGATGGATAATAATCTTTCAAATTTGAATTCCCAAATGAACACCCTCAAATGCTCATTTATGGTCGTTAGGCCACATAGGGCACACTACAATGGCCTTTCGTAAGTTCCTTTATCATGGAAATAAGAACTTGATTAGTTTTATTCACAAACATAGCTCTAGAAAGCCATCCCTTGCATTTTATTGAGATCCTACAATTTAGTTATTTGCAAGACAATGGTGAACAATATCAATTCTACAAGACACTCATTTGATTGATTACTATCTTGCAAATCATGTTTTATTGGGAACTTGCAATGTTCTTCTTTGCAATGAAGTAGTTTTGCCCCTTATGTTGGAAGTCATGCAACTCTTGCTAGCTCCACTCAAGTAAATATTTTATCTTAGATGGATGTTTTACTCTCTTGGTAGCTTTGAGGGATGTGCTTAAGCAAAGGTTGTGCAAGAGCACATGATAGAAATACTTTATGAATTAATTGATTTACTTCATTTCTTTCCTTTTGTAGAGGGAGTAATGGCTCACTAATACAAGTGTTCTCAAACATGAGGAGGGTAAGTAGTCAAATATGGTGATGGTGACTACGTTTGATCTCCAAGTTGTCTCAAAGATTATGATGGTAGAGACAATCCAATAATAAAGGAGAGAGAGGCACACATGCATACACACATATCATGGATTGTGATGATGTGATTATGATTTTATGATTTTGTAACTTATTGTAATGCTTTTTCTTAGTTTCCTTATTGGTAGTAGTGTTCTTTTTGTTGTTTCCTTTATAGGTCATAGTTTGGAAGCCATTGTTGTTAGGCTACTTTGCATTTTCTTTGGGGGTATTTGCTTTAGATTTGTGTTCTATGCAATCTTCAATGAAATGGCCAACCTTAATATATTTAGAATAAACCTTTATAGGCCTCAAGTTTTTTTTAAGTACCCTACCTTCAAAGTCTACGAATAAATTCCTCGCGGTGTTCTGGTAAGGAAGCAGTGTTGCTTTCATTTTCTGTTTTGGGAGTAGATCTCTGCAGGTAGCACAGTCGAAAATTGCAAGAGTGCATTGTCTCAGGTTGAGACGCCCTTCGCGGTGAAGCAAGAGGGCAGTATATGCTGCGGGAAAGGGCTTTAGCCCTTGGCGACCCTGTTTTTTTTATTTGAGGCCATTTCGGGGCCTGTTTTGGAGGCGGAAGTTTTCTGCACGCACTCAGGAAAAGGCCCAGTTTTATGTTGTGCAGCCACTGTTCTACAGATTTGCCCTTGTGAGGCTGAAGCTGTGTTCTCTGCAGTGACAAAATTTTTTGTAGTATTCTGTAATGGCGTCTGATTCTCTTTCACAAATTGTAACTGAAAAGCTTGACAAGAACAACTTCCAAGCATGGAAGTTTAGAATGACGAATTTCCTTATGGGAAAAGGATATTGGGAATTTGTTGCAGGAAATGAAGAAGAACCAGTTCTTCCTGATGTTCCCAATTAACAGCAAATGCAGGCATTCAAAGCATGGCATGAGAGAGCCAGGAAAGTTATTGTACTGGCTGTCTATCAGTATTTCAGACTCTATGATTGTGCATATTCAGGATGCAAGTACGCCAAAGGAGGCATGGGATACTTTGTCAAAAATGTATAGCACAAATACGCAAACCAGGAAAATGCAGCTCAAGAAAGAGTTGCATAATGTGCAAAGAGAAAGTATGAGCATCAATGACTACCACATGAAGGTGAAGAAGATTGTAGATACACTTCCTTCCATTGGGTCGCCAGTGGAGGATGATGATTTAGTTTCTGTGACCTTGAATGGTCTAGGAAAGGATTATGCACAGTTTCGGACATCCATTTCAGTTCGTGAAAGATTTCCTGATTTTGAGGAGTTGATTGCTCTTCTAATTTCTGAGGAGCAAAGAAATGGTGGTGCATCTTCTTCAGCAGGAACTTCAAAAGAAACTGTCTTCTACTCAAATGCTGAAAGAGGTAGAGGCAGAGGTAGAGGAGGCCGATTTGGAGGCCGTGGTAGAAATCAGAATATGCAGCAAACTCAAGAAAACCAGTCCTATGGAGGAGGACGTGGTAACTCTAGAGGCAGGGGGAGCCAAAGAGGTCGTGGTGGATGGCAAAGAGGCCAAAATGCAAACAGTAATGTTGAATGCTACTACTGTGGTAAAATGGGTCATATGGCTAAAGACTGCTATAAAAAGCAGAATGACATCATGAATGGAAAACTGCAACAAGGGAATTATGCATCTTCTAGTAGACAGGGTGATGACAGAAATGGGCATTTGTTTATGGTGCAGCACATGAATAATTATGTGACAAGTGCAGAAGAAAGCAACGATGTATGGTATGTTGACTCAGGTGCATCAAACCACATGACAGGTCATGCAAAATGGATGCAGGATGCAAGGAAAATGGAAAAACCAGGATTTGTGGAGACTGGTGATGATACTGCACATCCTATTGTGTAGATTGGAAAAATTCATTTGTCTATGCAGGATGGGAAAAAGAAATACCTGTCCGATGAATTTCATGTCCCGAATATCACCAAGAATCTGGTTTTTGTTGGTCAAATGATTGAGCAGGGCTTGCAGGTCAGATTTAATCCTCATGGATGCTTTGTTGAGGATATGAAAAATAAAGGTCGCTTGATAGCAAAAGGAAAGAAGAAGGGCAGAATGTTTACATTGGATGCAGACATGCCTGAATTGAGTGCAGCAATGTTTGCACATGGGACCGGTGTAGTTGCAGATATTGATATCTGGCATAAACGCATTGGTCATGTTAATGTACAGCGACTTAAATCAATGCAGGCCCAAAACATTATTGCAGGATTGCCTAAATTCAAGGTTGCAAAAATGCATAAGGTATGTGAAGCCTGTCAGTTTGGAAAATAGGCAAGGAAACCATTTCCTAGACATGTTCAAGAGAGTAAGAAGCCATTGGAATTAATCCACTCTGATGTGTGGACTACTAAAGCTGCATCTCTTGGAGGCTGTCATTATTTTGTCACTTTTATTGATGACTATAGCAGAAAAGTTTAGGTGTATTTTATGAAAAAGAAAAGTGAAGTTTTTGGGCATTTCAAAACTCTTAAAGCTATGGTTGAAAAAGAAACAGGCCTGCAAATAAAATGCCTAAGGTCAGATGGAGGGGGAGAGTACCTCTCAAATGAGTTTGCAAGATTCCTGCAGGAGCATGGAATAAAGCAGCAATATTCATGCAGTCATACCCCACAACAAAATGGAATTGTAGAAAGGAAAAACAGGCATATTGGAGAGGTATCTCGTGCCATGCTCAACGAAAAAGACTTGCCAGATTTTTACTGGGCTGAAGCAGTTGCTACAGCAGTCTATATAATGAACAGGACTCCCACTGCAGCAATACATGGGATGACTCCAGAGGAGAGGTATACTGGTGGGAAACCAGATATTTCTCATTTGAAAATTTTTTGTTGCATTGCCTATGTACATGATCCAATTTGGATCCAAAAGCTGAGAAGTGCATCTTTATTGGTTACTCTCTGCAGCAAAATAGATGCTATAACCCTTCTACTCGTAAGTTTACAGTGAGCAGAGATGTTGTTTTTGATGAGATGAGTAGCTGGTATAAACCAGTAAATGTGATTGATGATGTAGATGCACAAAATGGTAATGCTGCACAGAATTCACAGCAGCAGTCACAAAATATTAGTGGACCTGGAGCATCCTCTAGCAGTGGTTCACATTCTTCGCCATGGATAGGCAGATTGAGATCAAGAGAATCTTCTCAAAGCTATGCAGATAGTGGTATGCAGGTATCACGAAAAGGAAAAGAAAAGGTTGATCAGCCCATGTTTGATGTGAATGCAGGTCACTCTTATGTGGATGGTGAATCCAGTGGCTCAGAACAGAGCATTGATGATGAGTTGGGTATTCCTTCTATTGTTACACCTGGAGTAAGGAAGACCAAGAATGTTTTGAGAGCACCTGGGAGTGAACCTATTTTGCGTAGGTCTACGAGAGCTAGGTATCCTGTGGATAGGCTGAAATATGATGGATTTACAGCCATTCACTATGCATATATGGTCAAAGTGATATAGGAACCAGAACCCACTTCTTTTGAGCAAGCCATGGGAAAAGAAAAATGGGAGAAAGCCATGGATGAAGAAATGGATGCCTTGGAAGCAAATGCTACATGGGAATTGGTACCTTTGCCTAAAGGTAAGAATGCAATTTGCTGTAAGTGGGTTTATAAGGTGAAGCACAATGCAGATGGTTCTGTGAACAGATACAAGGCAAGATTAGTAGTCAAGGGGTATGCACAAACATATGGCATTGACTATGAAGAAACATTCAGTCCGGTTGCAAGGATGGCAACCGTAAGAGCAGTCATTGCTATGGCTACATCAAAGGGATGGTCTTTACATCAGATGGATGTAAAGAATGCCTTCTTGCATGGTGATTTGCAAGAAGAGGTCTATATGGAGCAGCCACCAGGTTATGTGCATGCTGTTCATCCTGAGTTTGTTTGCAGGTTGAAGAAAGCCTTGTATGGCTTGAAGCAAGCACGTAGAGCATGGTCTGACAAGATAGGACAGTATCTTGTCACTATTGGCTTTCAGATTTCCAATGCAGATTTCTCACTTTATGTGAGAAAAACAGAGAAAGGTATTATGCTACTTGTCATTTGTGTTGATGATTTGATTATGACAGGTGACAGTGATGAAGATATCCTTCATGTGAAAATGCTATTGAAGCAGAAGTTTGAGATGAAGGATTTGGGAGAGCTGCGTTATTTCTTGGGCATTGAGGTGATTAGATCACCAAGTGGGATACAGCTCTTGCAGAGGCACTATGGATTGGACATGCTGTCCAAATATGGGATGACAGGCTGTAAGCCTATTTCAGTTCCTTTGGAGCAGAATGTGAAGCTGAGCGCAGATGCAGGTGAGCTTCTGGAAGACCCTACTATGTACAGACGCATAGTAAGAAGCTTGATTTATATGACTATTACCAGGCCAGATTTGAGCTATGCTGTTGGATTGGTAAGTCAGTTATGTAGGCTCCAAGGAAACCGCATTTGGATGCGGCTAGACGCATACTCAGGTATGTGAAGTCCACATTGCAGTATGGATTATTTTATGAGAATGGGGTTCAGATACAGTTGCATGGATACATTGATGCTGATTGGGCTGGTAGCATTTCTGATAGACGATCTACCAGTGGATATGTGTTCTCTTTTGGGAGTGATGCAGTCACTTGGAGCAGCAAGAAACAGCCTACAGTTGCCTTATCCAGCACAGAGGCTGAGTACAGGGGCGCAGCAATGGCTGCATGTGAGGTAGCTTGGTTGCATAAGCTACTATTTTATGATATGCATCAGCCTACAGATGGGCCAGTTGTCATTTATTGTGACAACATGAGCAGTATACACTTGGCAAATAACCCAGTCTATCATGCTAGAACAAAGCACATTGAGGTGCATTATCACTATGTGCGAGAGAGGGTTTTACTAGGTCTTATTGATCTGGTTTATGTCAGCACAGAGGATCAGGTAGCTAACATATTCACGAAGGCATTGGGCGCAGAGAAGCTGCACAAGTTTAGAGACCTGCTTGGTGTGCAAGAATCAGGATTGAGCTCGAGGGGGAGTGTTGAGATATCGAGGCTCGAGGGGGAGTGTTGAGATATCGAGCTCCACTCGTGATATGCCAGGGTGGCCATTGTGTATTTATGTCACCGACTTGTCAGTTGCAGATGCGGTTGGTACATCGCCCATGAATAATAGCTAGACGACAACTATCCTTATCTACTCTAGTTCGTGGCTCAGTTAGTATGCCACCTTAGTTAGTTGAGTTTGGTTTGAGACCCATATATAGTGTTCTTCTATTTCTATGTACTTGAGTTCTTTTTGGCTTACACAACTAAGAAGAGGAAAACAGTTTTCAGCCTCCACCTTTGTGTGTATTCCCCCATTGTGCAAGCAAGAAAGCTACAAGTGAGACTCCTTCCTTCTCTCTCACAATCTTGACATAAATACTTAGGAAGCTTTTGACATACATCCCATCTCTATGGGAACTTGAAGTTACAATTGGGGGTTTATGAGGCTTATAGGCCTCCAGCCTAATAGTTTTCCTAATGGGGAGATCGATACTCTAAGAATGGGGTAAATATTCCTAGTTAGGTTTGTTAACTCAATCCAAACAAGCATTTCAATTAGCTTAGCACTGTGTAGATCAAACCATTTGAACAAAAACATAGGTGGATTCTTAATCACACATAGTTCAACACCCAAAACATTGAGCATTATCTCTTTCATTTCGAAGAGGAAGAAGTTCTTGTTTGGCATACACTACATTTCAGATATTTTGCATGCTAGGTTTTTCCAATTACTCATAATCCAAAACTTCAAGCACTCTGCTTGGCGAGGCTAGCCCCATAGAAAAGGTGTATTAGAGCCCTTGTTTCATGTATATTATTCCACGTATCCAAGCTCGAAATCGAAACAAAACTAGGGATGATACCTTTGCCTTACCATGTAGCCATTCTTGTCTTGTGTACCTCTACTCTCCACGTCTCCCACTTTAAATGCATGTTAGCCTCATTGAGGATGGTCTTGCTAAACTGCAGAAGCTTGTCGATCAAGATTTATTTATGTAAACAAATAGTTAGGTGAATTTTCACTTGCACCTCCTCTAAGATCTTGATTTCTTGAGGAAGGCCCCTGTTATTTTTGCATGTTGAAGGCCTTTAGGGCACACCCTCCTAGACTTTGTGGCAACATGTGATGGGGCTACACAAATCATGGAGAATGCATAGAGAGAGAGAGAGAGAGAGAGAATGTTGTGTATGTGGTACCTTAATAGCCCTCTGTGAGCAAAGCCTTATTGTCTTATCACTTCATAGATAAAGAATGTGTGTACATGTATAGTTAGAGTTAGTGAGAGAGATGGGCAACTAGCCACATTAACCTTTACCCAACAACCTCCCACTTAAATGCCGGTGTGCCTTTGAGGGAGAAAGAACAATTAAAAAATAATGTGAGCTACTCTTACCCAATTCCCACATCAATTCTCAATAGTGTGCAAACTTCTCAGAGGGCGGTGTAAGAAAGTCTACAAGGTTTTCGTCTATATGCATTTTGACTAGCCTAGTAGGCTTGGCCTCAAGCACCTAATGAATCAAGTGATACTTTACTTATATATGCTTATTCTTCATATGAAACACATGATTATTTGCCAACATAATGACACTTTAGCTATCGCTATGCAACAATGGCATGTCTTCTCCAAGGCCCAAATCTCCCACTAGACGAGTAAGCAATATAGCTTCTTTGCATTCCTCTATTGCTACTACATACTTTGCCTTAGTAGTAGATAATGCCACATATTTTTGTAAATGAAATATTCATGAGATCACACTACCATACAAGGTAAATACATATCATGTGGTTGACTTTCTGTTGTCACCATTTTCTACATAGTCTAGACTTGTGTACCCAAGTGCATTATTGCTTTTTCCAAATCATATGCACATATCCCTTGTATCATTCAAGTAGCTCAATATTCATTTCATAGCTTCCCAATGTTTCTTGCCAAGATTTAACATGTATGTACTCACAAGTTCTATTGCAAATGCAATGTCCAAGTGAGTAGCAATCATGGCATATGTGAGACTAACCACATATGATGCATAAGGAACCTTGGTCATTTCATCCTTTCCCACATCAAATTTGGGACAATCATCGGCATTAAGTTTCACACATAGAGGAAATGGGGTACTTATTCCCTTCCTCCCCTCCATATTGAAATGATGCAATACTTTGCTTACACAATCCTTTCAGGACAAATAGAGAAATCTCTTTATTCTATACATGATTACGCACATACCAAGAATGTGATTAGTGTGTCCCAAATCCTTTATCTCGAAGGTTTCCATCAACCTTTCTTTAGGGCATCTATCTCATACATGTTTGTCCTAGCAAAACAACATATCATCCATATATAATATCAAGCTATCCTCATCCTTAGCTTTTTTAGTGTATAAGCAATTATCTATATCACTTCTTTTGTATCCATGAGACTTCGTAAAGGTATCAAACTTATTGAATTTATTATATCATCCCTTGAGGCCTGCTTTAAGCCATTAACACTCTTGTTTAGCTTGCAGGAGACAAGCTTCTCTTTGACATCTTTCACAAAGCCCTTGTGTGTTGAGAAACACGGATCTAGAGCTAGTTAGCTATAGTGGATGCAAATCAAACACACGATACATGATAGAGAGAAGAGATTGTAACTCAAGTGAATTAGGTTCCAAGATAGATTAGCTTGGACTCATAAACACAATCTTGAGTGAATCAATGGATAGTACCATTACATTGAAATGAGTGTCAAGTACATGCTTATATAGCTTTTGGGTATTACCACTATCCCTCACCGTGCTTATGGGATTTTGGACATCTCTTCCTAGAGCTTCTGGAGCATACAACTTTTCTCATATCTTCCATACAAAGCCACTTATGGCCCAGCCTCTTTTGGGCATACATCATTTGATTTCTCAACATCCCCTTCAAATGATGAGTCTCTACCCTTGCTGGCTTTTTTCCCCCCCGCATGCCACGCTCTCTGCAAGGGTGACTCTCTGGCTCTCTTCTCTTTCCTTCACCGAGGCGTATGTCGAAGTAGTAGATAGACCTCATAGTGTGCAACTAGAGCATGTGATCTAGGAAAGATAGAGGTTGCACCCTCTCGGCCGGTGTGGGCTTATGTGGAACCACAGTTAGCCTAGAATGACTGTTATGCGCATGTATGCACCCATCGCCACTCTTTCGCAATCTCCCAACATACACAGAGTTTGCAAAAGGGGCCCTGCACAGAATGCATCCACAAGCTCTTCCCTTTCATCTTCTTTCTCTGAATCTTCTTCTAATAAAACTCCAATTCCTTCCCCTCCAAGATGTAGCCATCAGCTCACCCACACTGCCCATGATATTGCAACTGGCAAACTGATCTTCAAGATGGGGATCCAGCTTGTGATCCTTTTGGCTTCTGCAATTTTCCTCTGGACATGGTTACTTTTCTTCTTATCCTCCTATGTTGTTCCTACCTCAACATCCTCTCCTTCCTTCTTGATACCAAAAGACTTCTTCACCTCGTATGAACGATGGATGTTGGATAGCTTGAGATACTGGAATGAAAATAGGCTAGCTACCTAGCTCAGCCATAGCTCTGATACCATGTTGAGAAACACGAATCTAGAGCTAGTTAGCTATGGTGGACGCAAATCAAACACACAATACATGATAGAGAGAAGAGATTGTAACTCAAGTGAATTAGGTTCCAAGATAGATTAGCTTGGACTCATAAACACAATCTTGAGTGACTCAATGGATAGTACCATTACATTGAAATGAGTGTCAAGTACATGCTTATATAGCTTTTGGGTAGTACCACTGTTCCTCATCGTGCATATGGGATTCTGGACATCTCTTCCTAGAGCTTCTAGAGCGTACAACTTTTCTCATATCTTCCATACAAAGCAACTTATGGGCCAACCTCTTTTGGGCATACATCATTTGATTTCTCAACATTGTGGGACCTGCTTTAAACCATAAAGACTCTTTTTTAGTTTATAGATAAGTTTCTCTTTGCCATTTTCCATAAAACCCTTTGCTTGTTGCATGTAGATCTCATGATGAAGATCACTATGTGAGAATGTCATCTATACGCTTAACTGTATACGGTCCATATCTTCTTTAGCCACTAAGACGAGCACAATGTGAACACTAGTCATTTTCACCTTAGGTAAAATTATATCATCAAAATCCATACCTCTCTCTTGTTTGAAGCCTTTGGCTACCAAAATATGCCATGTACTTTGGCTTAGTATTATCAACTGTAGACTTCAATTTGTAAACCCACTTACATGGCAAAGAATCCTTACCCTTTGGCAAAGGAACTAACTCAAGTCTGATTCTTCATAATAGAATTCATTTTGTACATACCATCTCCCACTTAAGCATATCATCACAAGTCATGGCCTCTTTGTAGCAAGGTGGCTCTCCCCAATCTGTTAGCATCACATAACCATCCCCCATGAGATACTATAGGGCTCTCAACCTACTACTCAATAAATATATCTGCTTCTTGCTTACTAGTAGAATTAGCCCTTGAGCCCTCTTTCTACATACTTAGTGTACTAGCATTTGTCCTTTACGGTAATGCAATAGGTGGAAATGCATCTTGAAAAGTAACTCTTCTTGTTTCCACTTCCTTGAGGGTTGTTTGTGCATCTTTTTCATTAAAGTCACATCATTACTATGTATACTCTTCCTAGCTTTTGGATCCCAAAAGTGGTAGCCCATTTTGCCACTTTGCCCATAGCCTACAAATATGCATTTTGTGGACTTTGGCTCCAACTTACTACACTTCTCTTTTGTCATGTACACATAAGCTTCATACCCAACCACTCTTAAATTATCATATGAAGGCTTAGTGCTTGTCCAAGCCTCCTCAAGGATGCCACCATTTGAACCTAAAAATCTTGACTAAGACTAGCGTTTGAAAGCATAACTAGCACTCTTTCATTAATGGTCATCATACCTTCTGCTGCACCATTTTGTGTAGGACTACTAAGTTAAGTGAGCTCCCTCTTGATGCCACACGATTTGTAGAAACTTTTGAATTTGTGAGAGATATGTTCTCCACCGTTATCAATCCTCCCAAGACACTTTAGTGGCCTTGCTCTTTTTTTGTTTAAGTTAAGATGAATGGGCATATTTATTATATATGCAATGCTCACATATACAAAATTTTAAAAATTTTGAAAATCAGCAAGTAATCCAATCAAGAAGGCATTTCCATTCCATTTTAGACATATGATGTAATAGCGCTACCACAAAGATACACTTAGTTGATTCATTATTGTAAGTACATGATCTTTAATAGCAAATACATGAAGAGGATATATGGTTTCACATTTGGCTCCTCTAGGTACAACAAACTTGCCCTTGTGGGCTTTCCATGACTAACTACCAAAAGTAGTCGAATACCCCAAGTCATCAAGCTAACCAATATAGACTTTGTGAGCTTGAGCACATGTTGCACATTCTTGAGGGTGAAGGTGGAACCATTCTAAAATGAAAACTACACATCGCCTATACCAACTGTGTCACACATAATCATTCCCAAGGTGGATAGATCCATGCCTACTGTTATCACATGAATAGAACTACTCTCTATGAGAAGTTAAATGAAAAGAAATGTCAGAATCAAGTATCCATTTTTGGTTCAAGTGGTGATCTAATGTAACTAATACATATATAGAAAGACTAGAAGTAAAGAGCATTTCACCATTATCTTCACATGCAATTATTGCATTCACTTCCTCAACCTTCACTTTGCCTTTTGCCCTCTTTCTTACCAACATCATTGCCATCCTTCTTTTCATATTTCTTATCTCATTTCCATTTATAACAATGCTTCTTGATATGACACATTCTAGCACAATGGAAGCATTCAATATCTTTCTTAGACCTAGATTTGATACATGACTATCCATGGTCTTGGTTCTTACTTTTATACCCTTTTTGCCTCTTTCTTCCTTAGTTGCCAATGCCTGGCCATTTATACCTTGGTTTGTGGCTTTCCTACGTATTTCTTTAGCCAATAAAATACAAGTTTATACCCCTTTTTCTTCCTTAGTTGCCAATGCTTGACCATTTCTAACTTGGTTCTGGTTTTTCTATGTTTCTCTTTCGCCAATAAACTACCCAACAGATCGTTAAACTTTAGCTCACCTTTTAGAGCTAAAGTACTAATGGCTATCCTAAAGCTAGTACACTATATTACTACATCAATACGTTCTGGTAGACTAAACAACATAATAGCATCAAGCTATCCAAGAGTATATCAAAGCTTAAATTTCACTAATACCACTACATTGAATCCAAATAGTGTCTGATAAATTGCTCATTCCTAAGAACATATCATAGACTACATCTCACCAACTGATAGTATACACAGGTCATACATTATAAATGTATAGTTAGGCTTAGTGAATGAGTTGAGCAACTAGCCACATTGGCCTTTACCCCAACATCATAGCTATGGTGCTTGATAGTAGGATTAATTAGACAAGGGGTTGAGGTGGGTATTGTAATACCCCGAGGAGTTGGAAAGAGGATTGCCCAAATTAACCCTATATGCTACTTTTAGAGATTCAACTACACTGATTGCTTCTTGGTGAAAAATCATACCACTTGTCTATATGATCATGGTGGGGACAATCCCAACCAATTCTGTTTCCAATACTTTGATTGATGTGCTTCTTTGTACCTTGCATGCATAGATGAAAGGAGCATGGACAAAAGAGGAAAGTTTCCCATTTGCAACCTAGCCTAGTTCTTTCTTAACACTGCCAACCCTCCTACTACCATAGAATCTCACTATGAGAGAGAGAGTGTGTGTGTGTGTGTCAACTTTGCTTCTACTCATGTTTCTCGTGTACTAATCTTGAAACCTAGCATGAAGTGGGAGGAGGGGAGGTGGCTAATGTTGGAAAGGGATATTTTTGAGGCCACAAGTGGTGTGGTCAATAAGGGATTTTCTATACAACAAGGGTCACACATTCTCCTTGCACCCATACGTTTCTAGCTACACCATTGGTACATGATTGCACATATATTTATCAACAACCATTATAGTTCATTGTACATCCTCCATCACCTCCCTCAAAGGCTCCTCCATCAATGTTACCTCCTCCCTCGTCTGGCCCCAAATCCTCTACAATACCTATGGATTATTGTGCTGTAGCAACAACAATTGCCTCTAGCCTCTCCCTAGGGCTCATGTTCACCATATTGGGCTCATGTTCACCATATTGAACTTACAACTTTGTACTCGCTGCTCTTGACCCATCTTTTAGTGCCCCCTTCGTTTTTTTGGCCTCTATCTACTCATCCCCACAAATTATATGATGCTTCTTCCACTAGGCCTCCAACACAAAGTAAATTATATCAATGTTGGACAACATGGACATGAAGAACCAACCTTTGGGTTATTGCCATTAGGTTCCAACCACCTTACAAGTTGCCCAAACCAAGGACAATGACAACCCAAATATTGAGCATCACTCTCCTCCATGCCCAATGCCTCTCTCTCTCTCTCTCTCTCTCTCTCTCTCTCTCTCTCTCTCTCATATTCCATGGACACATTTTGCCTGATCCTCTTCGCTATAGAATCAAAGTGTCTTTGCAAAGAGTGTTCTTCTCATCCATCTCCCCTATCATCCTCATCTTTCCTGTCATAGCAGCATCGAAATATAAAGCAGCCTACTCAAGTTTGAGCACCTACAAGTGTAGCAAGGATAGAGAGAGAGAGAGAGAGAGAAAGAGAGGGACGCAGTTCTCATATGCAGCCATGAATCCAGATGATAGGCTTGTGGGGAGCAATTTTACCGACCTAACAACCATGAATCCAAGTGATAGGCATGTTTGCATCGTCATGTGGACTACCCAGTCGGTAAGTTGTTCATTTCATATTTTGGTTATAGGTGCACCATGCATATGATGCATTGGAGATGCATTGGAGAACCTGCCCCCCACCCCCCAGAATACTTTTGGAAATATGATAGGTTTGGAAAATCCACACAGGCTCAGCCTGATGCCTAGAGCTTCGGTGTTAGGTTTGGGTCTACGACGTTTGGAATATACATTTGGAATATAAGATTCTATCCATTTGCCATTAAAACACTGAGTAAAGCAGTAAACCTATGTGCTTGCACAAGACAAGATGAAAGAAGCTTAAAATCATAACAGCTCATAATGTTTGGTAAGTCCTCAAGAATGCTCAAGCTCAAGAAAGAGAATACATCAACAAACCTGTTAGGAGAAAAAGGAATACATCAACAAATCATAAATTGAGTGAGAGAAGATCAAAGTACAAGAGACTGCATATATGTGTTCACAAATAAAGAGATGGCTATGAATGTGTATAACCAAGAGATGTTAGTTATACTCTATGCAATTAAGAAGTGGCACTAAGCCTCTTCTTGCCTCAACAAGGGTGTATCAAACACATCATCTTTATCTTGTGGTTTTCAACACATTTTTAACCTGTAGTTTTCACAGCATAGTACCAATGCAGCAACATAGGCAAATTGAAGGATTGGTTGATCAACAACCATAGATAGAGCTAGAGCCAGACAAAAAATGCTCTGGCCTTGTATACATCTTGAGTCAGCTGAAAATCAGGTGCAGAAAACTTCTTTCAGCAGTTTCATGAACCAAAACTCAGCAATAATTCACGTCCTCTTTAGCGCAAGTTAGTTCATTTGCCAGCTACAGGCACACATAACTGCAATTTTCAAAAACTGAATGGCACAAAAAGCTCTGCACGCCAGACTCTGAAAAATAATGAGGTTGATCTGATGTGCTCTAACCCAATCCATATGAATGCTTCCACCCAAGAACTTATCTCATAAAGACTCATATTAGTCCCTTTTTACTGACATGCTTCCAAAACCCAAGTTCTCTGCTTGAAAATGCTTCAAAAGGTTTTGACTGTCAAAGCGCACAACATGTGAAGCTGGGTCTAAAGCATTGGG
The DNA here is from genome assembly GCF_053477565.2 of Lygodium microphyllum. NCBI lineage: Eukaryota > Viridiplantae > Streptophyta > Polypodiopsida > Schizaeales > Lygodiaceae > Lygodium > Lygodium microphyllum. The sequence continues at coordinate 50,488,895 of NC_141164.1, forward strand.
AGAGTCCCTCAAGGACCACGGAGGGGTAGAGTTTGGCCGAGGACTACCACTGTCAAGGTCATCATGAGTTAATGGCTTTTTGGCACAAAGCCTCTTCTTCACACTTACCATCATTCTCCATGCCACTGCATAGGGAAGCTTGATAAGGGTTAATGCCAGCACATGCAGCAGAGCCAAAGGGCAACAACAGACTGCTGCACAGTCAGCGGTGTATCCAGCAGCACATTTGCAGCAAATATTGTTCAGGCAATCCCCTTGTATATGATGCTTCTGTACTTGCAGCTTGGTGGTATGCTTATGAGTATGTGGCATATGTTTCCTGTCATCAGTCCCATCATCCACAGCAGGATCCTTCTTCCGCATTTCATGTTTTTCCTGCTTTACAAGCCTGTGTCTCTTCTTCCACTTTTGTGGCACATTCTTGTGCAAAGAAGGGCTCTCTGGTATTAAACCTGAAGAGGAAAATGATGACGATGAGGAAACAAAATCGAGCCGATATGACCGTGAATCTGTAGAATCAGTGGACACATGCAGAGACTGCTCTGTGGGGGAGTTGACTGAAGACGAGGGGGATGATGACGATTTTTGAGCTGCAATAAGGGCTTTGACGGAAGAATCAGGGAGGATTATCTTAGAGGGAGCACCCATGTGAGATGAATGAGGCACGTCAAATAGTTGCTGTTCTGCACTTCAAAAATGGCTTTCCAAATGAATATTCCATGCCATAAACTGATTTGAACTTGTTATGAGAGCATGACTGCCAATTATCTGCACATAATTCAATGATGAACCTCAGTTACTGTACAGAAGTGCATTTATCTATAGAAATCGGTCGGCAATGTCAAGTATATAACAAAAGCCAAGAATGACCTCCAATCAATCTCAAAACAGACTTTCAATTCTCGCATGCACTAAGATGGCTCAAACATCAGAACAGAAGTGATATGAAAGCAAAATTTGTGTAAAAATCCCCCTAAACCAAATATCCTATAGTAAAATGCATTGTTGTGACATCATGTGGCTGTATTTCCAATTTTGGACGCTGAGGTATTACTACGTGCATAATATGGCAGTAAAATGAAATGGAAGGAAGGGCATGTGCTATTGTAGCATACATTGGTATGGCATGATAAAATTCACCAAATATATGTGGCGTTTATATCTCCACATGATAAATGCAAGCCTATAAGATGATTATGGCTTTCTATTATACTGCTGTGTCATCCAACTCAACGCAAATTCAATCATTAAATTAGACTAAACTGATGGGAAGAATACAGATAATGGCTCTGATCGGATGACTGTTTACATCTGTCAAGAGACGATTAACAGCTTTACTGGAGGATTAGGATGAACCATACTTTTAACGAGGACATTATTATGTGGATCAAACATTTGGTTGATGATCGGAGACCGAAACGAGAAAATGATTATGCGGAACAAACATTGGATTAGTGATCGGTCAGCAGGCGCTGAGATGGAGTTGCATACCTCGGATTTGTGAAGGTGCAGGCCGCCTAAGCGGAATGAATTTGTGACAGTTTATGTCGCCTCTGCAGAGAAAATAGGTTGAAAGGTTTAGGTATCTGCAACAACAAAAAAATGGAAACAAAATGTGAGCGTAATGGAAGAGGAAGATAGAAGGAAAGAGATGGAGAGGAAGGGGCAAGGAATATACAACGGCAATGGAGAGCAACGTGATGCTTGATACGGTGTGCGTATACAGACGCACAGAGAACGGGGGAGGGGCGCTGGGGGGCGGGGAGGGGGGGGTGGGGAAGGTAGGCTTGGCAGAGAATGGTACATGCAACGGTAGCAAAAAAAGCCCAGAATTACCGCTAGATTTAGCCCCTCGCTGCTAATTTTAGCAGCTGAGAGGGGCCAATCTTAGCGCCCCCTCTGTGAGAGAGAGAGAGAGAGAGAGAGAGAGAGAGAGAGAGAGGGATATGGAACGCTGCTGCCAATTTAATTTCGAACCCGTGATTTACAAACAAAAGATCCCGTTCTCTTTTTCTTTTCTTTTTTTTTGCTCTTTTCTTTTTATCATTTGCTGCCAAGCCCTTGTTCCCATGCCTCCCCTTCCGAGCTGGGCCGCATTAGCAACATCTACTCACCCCCTCTTCAATCCTCGTCTCTCGTCGCAATTCAGTGTTTGGTGAGTTCTCAAACAAAATCTTGCTGCACCAATTGTATTTTGAAGCACCCGAGAGGGAAAAGATGCAGAAAGAACCTAAAGCCTATCTCATTTTTGCACAATCGTTGTTCTTTAAACACAAGCTTTGGAGGGAGTTCCAATGTCTCCCTCAACCCTTCTTGATCTTGACATGGGCAAGAGGTTGTTAGAGTGGGTGGACCCTTTTGTGATGGGCACATGGGCATCCCTCCTTTATGGGTAGTCGTTTGAATATTATGCGTTAACCTGCCGAAAATGCTACTACAAATGCAATAACCCAATGCTCTATAGTATGAGAGGGGAGGAGATTTGTAATAAGGAATCCCATCAATCAAAGGTGATGTTATAGTCATCTTATTCACTATCACCTGCCACAAAATAGGGGGATGGTGCTGCCATTGTATGGGGGACTGTCCTTATAAAGAATCAAGACATGCTCAAGTACGAAAATAGAACCCAACTCTGTGACACTCAAATATAAAAGTTCATACTAAAATATTTAGGATTGAAGTAACTATGCATATCCTTCAAACAATGTAATCATTTTCCATCATGTGATGCTTGAACACATTTTTATCAAAAGCATAGGAGAACTGCTACCAATGTTTTCATCAATGGTTGGATAACAGTGCAATCAAATCTCTAAGCCCATAGTTTATTATTCATTACGTAAACACTCACTGTCCAAAGTCTAAATATGCTACTCAAATTCTTGACGTTTACAATGTCACTTTTAGAAGCACCTTAATTTGTGCTTTACTTTGTGTTGATCTAGAAACAAAACAACTCCTTGTTCATTTTACACACGTTTACTTTATAAAAACCCATAAAGAATCTCCAAGCAAGCTTTGCACATCTCTTTATGGGACATGGACCTTATTGAATCCAGGAGCAATAGACAAACATGTATTCCAACCCCAAATGTGTTGGCAAACTTTTTAAGCTTCCCAAAAAGAAATTCAAAATAAAATTGGGGTGCCTTCAAGAGTTGCATTGGCAAAGGTTTTAAGCTCCACAAAAAACATTCACAAAAGTTGTGTGTGTCCTTCAAGGGCTTCTCCTCCTATCTTCAATCACGAGTTATTCCTCCTATCTTCAATCAGAGGTTATTCTTGATGTTTTCCTATTGGATTTAAGGGTTTGTCCTCTTTTGAGAATCTTCCCTCGTTTCTCTCCCTTCCTTAAGGGATATTAGGAAAAAATTAAAAGGGAAAATATTGATTACCCAAATCTTCACACATTTGTAGCTATTATCATCCCCAATAATTGAGTGTTTGCCTTTATGATAGAACTTTGATAATTCTTCATAAATACTTTAGAGCAAGGCCACACATATATAAATTTTACTTGCACGAGTGCATGTGTTCAAAATAAAAAAGACACATGGATTGGTGCATCTCGCTCTTTGAACTTGTATGTCAAAACTTGCAAAATTCTAAATAGCACCCTAACAAATAAGTGTACTTGGTTAATCAATCCAAGTCCTTTTGACATGGGAGTCTATCAACAAGTTTCTCTCTTCTAGATTTGACTTTCTCTTTTCGATCTCATTTGCAACGGCTCGATCAGGGTGGGTTCCACCAAGTATTTTACCTATGCAAAACAATTGCATATGCAAGTCAATGACTTGTTTGTGTTAGTTCTCTTAGATACAAGAGCTTTATCATCAAAGTTGACCAAAAGTCTACTTATTTAAAAAGTGTGCTAACATCATGGGACTTTGTATTCCATGACATTTAATTTACATTCTTTGTTAGATGGAGCCTTTCTTGCTCAAGTTGATTATGGGTCAAAGTTCTTGTTACCACATTTTCCATGGAGCATGAGATTATTATGGTTTTATCAAAACAAAAGTTGCAAATGTTATGATATACTAAAGAAACCCTTGTCATCCTTGAAAGAAAGAAGTTGTAGCACATCAATCACTAGTACAACCTCAAGGTTTGTCTTCCCCACTTGAAAAGGGAGATTATTTTATTGAATGTGGAATCACTTTCTATGAACCAAGTCATGGCTCATGAATCTTTAGCAACATTCAAAAAGTATCATATTGAAGGTTCCAACTACACTATATTGTAATTAATTATGAGCTTCCTTAAAAAGAATCTCATAGTCTCATATAGGATTTCCTTGTAAGTTGCTTAAAACTTTAACTTCGCCTACATGAAGTTGACAAGGCCACTAAGACTTTGTCGGTGTGAAGCTTCTTTTTGAGACGCAATTATAAATAATGATATTACAACATGAGCACAATGTTATATTAGTGTTTATCTAATATTTGTTTTACTTAAGTATTCATGCAATATTCATGAATGTGAGTTGGAAATCCATAGATCTTGCACTTGATAGCTCTCTCTCTCTCTCTCTCTCTCTCTCTCTCTCTCTCTCTCTCTCTCTCTCTCTCTCTCTCTCTCTCTCTCTCTCTCTCTCTCTCTCTCTCTCTCTCTCTCTCTCTCTCTCTCTCTCTCTCTCTCTCTCTCTCTCTCTCTCTCCGGCCCCAATGGAGATAAAAAGGAAAGGAATAAGTATGCTCACAACACTTCTCTTTTGAAGTGGAATGATTTAAAGGCAAGAGTGCCTTAATCACAACATATTGAAGCTAGGTTGTCACTTGGTAGCAAGACTTACAATTGGTGGATGAGTCTTCATTACTTAGGGCACATTTTATAAGTTGGCATGATGTTGAACCCCATTAGTGAAAGAAGTATCACCTCAAGTAGTCAAGCTAGTAATAGATCATTTTACTTGTGGTCTTGGGACAACCTATCGCACATCAAGAGGGCTTTTGGACATATGAGCACCATAATACTCTTCTTTTGGCATTGTCATTCATACAATCTATTTTTCAAGAAAATAATCACTTTGGCCTTTGCCATTGTGTCACAACAAGACAATGCTTGGTGAAGAAGGAGATTAGCACAATCCACCAATAAATAAGAGGCAAGGTGCCTAAAATCGCGACATTACTTAGTCATACAAGTGTTTTTGAATTGGTGCACAATCATGTTCTTCTTTTTGGGGGACAACTTGTTACTAGTGCAATTACTCTACTATTCACCATGAATGGACTTAAGGTTATAGATGGAATTAATGCAAGATGAATAACCTCATTCAAGAAGTATGTAACCATTTATAGAGAGTATTGTTTCAAATCAAAAGGAGCACATGAATTTGACTAAGTTAGAGAGGTTTATGAGAAGTTTCTAAAATATTTCTCAATGATAAAGTACAAACAAGCTTGTCTAATGACTTTAGAAGTATCTATCCAATATGCATTTAGCTATGATAATGCTATTTGATATATTCCACACACACACACACACACACAGGGTCTAGGTTAAGATTCATGAGCATTTTCAAATCATATGGAATATTTTACGAAGGCTAGAAATTCTAAGCAAACTAGGCTTAAACTTTACTAGTCTAAGTTGGTCAATTATCTTTAGCTACAAGGTAGAAAATGTATTCCAAAAATTACTAATTTTCTTGGAGTTGATGTGGTTAATGCAATCTAATGCTTGTTACGATTTGCCATTTAGTTCTTTTTCATGCTTCTACTATTTGTGCTTATGAGTTAATAAATAAAAATAGCTTGTCTTGCAGAGCAGGCCCACTAATTGTGTGTTGCATGGTTTGTAGACTTGCAAAGCTCATGAGGCTTTTTGGAAAATACAAGGTACTTTATGCCTAATGTGTCACCTATGAGTTTGGAAAATTTCCCTAAATTTAATATCCAAGACCACTCATATTAAGAGAGAAAAACCAATTGCAAAGACATGATGTGTTCAACACCAAGGTGGCATAAGTAAAAAGGAAAGGCATGATCATTGCCTTGTTGTGGCATTAGATTATGCTAGAAAAGACTAGCACAACATAAGAATTGCTCCATTCAATCCCAATGCTATACAAAATAAATTACAATGCATCTGGTGCTCTTTTTGCAAAAATATTAAGGTGCCCTTATTTTTGTGCACCTTCCTCTTACATTTAGAATTTTTTCATGTGCTTTGTGTCTTCAAATTTTTCTTAATGTGCCTTTGTTCGCCGTCTTTCTCTTGCCTTGGGACTATCTCTCGCTCTCAGCTTTTTGGATTTTCCATCATGGCTTCCAAGGGTTAATATTATCCCCTAGTTGAGTGCCAGTCCCACGGCACTTGATGGTATGGACTGAAAATGTTGAGGGTTGGTGTGGAATGGTTCTTGGAGCCTTTGGGGAGGTTGGTCATGTTGGAGACACCCTATGAAGCAAGTTTTAAGGTTGCTGATATCGAATATAGATTGGTAGTTGAAGAAGGCCTCCGTAGTTGTTGGCTTGCTGCACCACTACATAATGTACCTGAAAAGAGGAATGAGTGCACTTACTAGGGGGGTATGTCTACCTTACCACATGTAGTGCATTGTGCAAGTGATGGTGGGACTCGAAGATGGGTCCCAAGCCTAAGGTCTTGTCCCACACTTAAGGACCCAATTTGTATAAGGGGAGGTGTTGTGTGTGACTTAGAGAGACAGTCTATCAAAATGTCATGTCCTTGATGTGCCCTAAGTTGTGAAGTGGGGGAGGGGCTAGGGTGGTCCCTAGATACAGTGGTTGCGACACTCATAGAATACAAATGGAGGGATTTTTTTTTCTTTTTTTTTTGGGTTACAAGGGAGCACATTAAGTGGCATCCCATTCATGGATAGATGCGAAGATACATGGAGGTTTGAGGGATTTGCTTAGGAAAGGTCAACTTTGCATATAGCCCTTCAAGTTGATTCTTATATTGAGAGGTGTGGTGGACAAAATTGGGTGGTTGCACCTCTAGTAAACCTATTATCACTCATATCTTCTAATCGGCTCATACAGAATGCTGGTAAGAGGGTGGCTCTCATCATGTGGCGGGCCATTGCATAGCTAATTGTCCCTGCATTAGTGTCAAAAAAGAGGGGTGGTAACTGCTCTTCCTTTGTAGTAGGCTTTTGTTTTAGATATATTCTCAAGAGGTGAAGATAATTATAAGTGGTGATGAAGGCAAGATCTGGGCAAGAAGAGAAATCCTTGAGAGGAAGCATGTCATGGATCGGTGGTCCCTCTCTGTGAAGCTTAAGCACTCCTTCGAAGATGCAACATTCACATTGTAGATCTTAGGGAAATCATACCTACCATGCACCTTCTGGTTGAAATCAACTTCAATTCTCTGTGGGTAGAGCATGTAGGTATAGGATCATTCCTCTTGTATGGTAATGTGTTACAAAATGCCATCCAGGCATCTAAGCTAGAGTACCAAATATTTATTTGCCACTTTGATTGTGCTTCATACCCCTCCACTTTCCTAGGCACCTCCATCACCTTGTCCTCCCAATAGTTTTCAGGCTCCCATTGCCACCTTGTGGGGTGTCTAATCCTCTCCTTTGACCATTGCTTCCCCAATCTTTCCAAGAGCTTTATCACTTTCTCCACTACCCTTGGAGATAACACTCTATCCAGTGTTCTAGGGAAGGTGAATGCAAATTCAAAGGGTCAGCTACGATTCTCCCCTTGCTCCCATGCTACAAGTTCTTAGTCCTAGTTCACAAGATCGCACTTCTCTCCTTAGGGAATGCCCATGGTAGGAACTTGTTGCAGCTTGGCTTGGAGTCTTTTTCATACTAGCTCTACCTATTCTCTGCGCTTATGCCTCATTTCCACCATTCTCTTAGGGGGTATGGTTTCCTCACCTTGCTCTTCTATTTGTGCATGTGTTTGCAATAGGGGCTTGGTTCATGTGGTTGCTCTTTTTCAATGTGGTCATGCTCAAAGTATGGCCCCTCTTCATGTATTGGCTCTCTCGGCTTCTCAAGGGGAGGCTCTACTTGCTGCTCTTTCTCCCCAAATCCTACCAATTCAAGTTCTTGCATGCTAGTCTAGCCATGATCAAATAAGCTCTATGTTCCTCCACACCTAAGTTGGTGCTAAGTTTGGGCACCTTTCTCCTTGCTAGCTCTAATTTCCTTTTGAGTTCATCAATTATCTCTTTCTCTCTTGTTTGGGTGACATTCAGTACTATGTTCAAGAAGGCTTTTTTCTACTCATGCATCCTTGTCTCCATAGCTTCAGCTTTGCTCTCTACCATAATGCATTCACTCTTTGAATGTGCCAAGTGATAAGCTAATTCTTTAATCCTGTTATCGTTTTTAACTATCCATTCTTCCATCTTCCCTTTCATTTGCTCCAGTCCTTGGTTCTGGTATTGTGCGAGGATAGTAATTACTTGCTCTTGCTCTCACCATAATATACTCATTTGTTTCTTTTCTCGATTTTGGCACTCTACATGTTCCCTTAGGATGGCTTACTCATGGAGAGCTACATGAGGTTGGTTATGTAGCTATGCTATCTTTCTCCTTGCTTCTTGCTCACCTTGTGCCTTTGCCGCTTATAGTTCTTTGGATAGTTGTTCTCTTTGTTGCTTCAAGCTATTGATCTCTTCCTCAAGGCATTGCTTGTCTTGATATGTGAGAACACATTGTGCCTCTAGAGCAGCGCAGCTCTCCCTTTCTTCATCATACATGTCTTTCAGATTTTCTTCACCCTACCTTGCCTTTAAGTTCTCTTTTAGTGCCATCACTCCTGTGGTTACTATGGTCATTTACCTCATTTTTTTTAGCTGGTAGATTGCAAAGGCATTCCTTTCTTCATCTAGCTCAACAAGTGCAGCCTTTCTTTGTTCATTCATCTTGTCTTGTTGGCTTGAAGTTCTTTCACCAGCTCATCACACTTTTCTGTGTTGCGCATTGCTGAGGGCACCGAAGTAGTAGATACTTCAAGCTGATTATCTTTGAGCCTTGGGGTGATTCCACATTAGTGTTGTTGGCCTTTTGGTTCCTGCAAGTGGAGCTCCTTCACTTGGTGTAGGTGCAAGCTCTTGCGCTTTGCTTACAAGATATTGCACCCAAGCCATGATGTTACTTTCATTGATTGTGTCTTCGATGGTTCCTTGCGTTGAAGTGGTCGTGGGGACCATGACTGGTGGGGGTGGGTGCAAGGGAGCCTTTCATTTGCCTTTCATCATGGGCCTTTGTTCGGTCTCTTTTGCAACAGCACTTGTGCTGGGCACATCTTCATGTTCCAGACTTTTCATGACTAACTCCTGAGATCTAGAGGGTTGCTCTATTGATCTTCTAATGGCAAGAGCTATCTGCTCCTCCTCCTCTCAGCTTAGCCTTTCTTCCCTTTCCTCTTGTCTCTTTTTGTGTTTTTCTTTAAGTCTCCTAAATTCTTCTTCAACCCTCTACAATTCTCCATTTTCTTCTCAGTTTTATTCAGTGGTGGACCTAGTTTTCCTAATAGGAATCTTTAGCATGATTCTTCTTCTTTCTCCTTGGCTTGATGGCATTGAGCCCCCCTATTCGCTCACTATCCTTTCGCTTGAGGTTTCTTGCTCTACTGAGTGGGGCGGTCAGCTTCTCTCTTCTTACTGGCTTGTTTTGCCTCCTCCTGTTGAACTCTATTGAATTCTTCCTCCCCCAAATTCCTTATTGAGAATGAAGCAAGAGGGTTCACTGGAGTGGGAGAGCGATGCTTTTCTTGGGTTGATGATCATTCAAGGGTCTCCTCCACTACTTCTTCTCTTCCCATCTCCCCCATGGCTGCCTATATTATGGCTCTCAACTCCCCTTCAAACCTTATGGTTGATGCCTTGGATGTTGGTTTTTTCCTCTTTGACTATGATGTTGTTGTCAAAGACTTCCCTCTTGTTGCCCTTGAAGCTATTGCTAGTACCTTTGCTGATGACTAGAACTTTTTTTAAACATAAGCATTCCAGTTTACCTCATCAAGTGCATTTGCTGCAAGGCTTTCAAGCAAGGGCACTCCTATTCTATTCACAAGGGCGTTATATCTTTGACTCGAGAAGAGAGTGTGGACCATCTTTGCTTGTAGTCCGATGGTGGACTCGAGAATATCAGCCGAGCTAATTCTATCATTTGCGTAAAATTTCTTCTTATCTATTCCTAACATTCCATAAACATCTGTCTTCGACCTCTTTTTTGGCTTGTTCACTAACCTCAAGGCCTTCTCCATGACGTCCGGGGAGCTTAGTTCAACTCCCACCCTCCTAGTGGCATCTCCCTGTCTAATTGTCATTGTGCCACTATTTTTCTAGACATCAAAAGTTTTCAAAAACTTGATGTATTTGCTATGATCTACTTGGCCTACCTTTTCCAAGTACTTAGCAAGATTGCACTATTCTATTATGTGCTTGACTGCCTCTTCCAATGTGACCAGCTCCTTCAAGTTATGGATGCTGTGGTATTTTAGCTTATTGAAGGCACGTTTCTCCATGGCTAAGGCATATTTTTTGTGTTCTTTCTCCTAGAATGGGAGCTTGTTGGTTTTATCATGCTGCCCTACCATTTGGGTTCCTGTTATCATTGCACAACAATCCACAATGAGTCTTCTTTGAAGGACGTTTCTTGTGTAAAAGGCAAAGTGATTAGATAAAAACACTATCAGATGGTGAAATGTATAAACCATGAAATGAAAATTTTCACATCAATCAATCCATACATTCCATGCAAGAACTTCATGGAGAATTTTAACTAGAAGAAGAAGAAAATTCAATTCATCATTTTCTTTTGAATGTCAACTCCTGTTTCAGTTTTTCATTCACATTCCACTTTACCCCCTCCCCCTTGGAAATGATAAAAATCCTCCTAGGATTGTGGAGGTAAAGGTATAAGGGCCTTTAGTGCATCCTTGGTGTGCCTCACTATTTCAAGAGCTAGTCGTAAAAGGTTGGGTTACACTCTAATGTCGCATGATAGTCCATATCCTGTGGATGAATGCCTACCTGTATGATATAAGTCAATACGTCTGTCAAGAGGTCACCTGAGTTGATTTGGCTTACAATGTGGAGTTCCTCCTCTATTAGGATCCTATCCAAGTATGGTTGTAGCATAATATTATCTTTTAATGGTTGATTTCTTGTCATTGCTAATACCCTAAATGAAGTTGGGGCCACATATGTTTGGTCATATTCAAAAGTCTTGATGGCATGTCGTTGCTCCGCATTGGTCATGATTTGATACCCTCTTATTCCCATGGAATGTGTAGAGTATACCACTTGCATAAGAAATTGGACTTAGATTCAACTAATCATTGGAGCTCAGTAAGGTCTTGGTGGTGGCATGGGAATTTTGTTCTTCTTAAAGGATGTGATTAAGCATTGGCATAAGGCATGTTCTCTTGAAATTTATTTGGCGGTCAACTCTTCTACAATGGTAGAGGACTTTTTGAAGATGAATTTGTATTCTTGCCAAGAACACAGCAAGAAATGTACCTCATTTGTTATGTGCTCATCAAGTAGACGTAGGTCCAAACATTCATAACTTATAGCAAACAATGTGAAAGTTGAGTCCAATCATTGAATACACATTACTAAGTCATCTCCTATGTCCACGGCTATGTTGGAAGCCAATTCAAAAATGGATCGTCGTTGCTAGGGCGGCTTAATGCCTACTAGTGGCTTTGGTTTAATTGGACTAGACAGGTTGGTACGTGGTGTTTCTACTTTGGGATTCTCCTCAGGTTTGGTGAGCATGGTTTGAGAAGTTGATTGGGTTTGAATTTTGGTTAACGCTTTGCCGTCAGATTGTGCAGTGGTGATCACATCAAAGTTATTAGGTGGGAGCTCCTTGATGATTGATTACTCATTGACAATTGGTTGAGCTTTTGATTGATAGACCATTGGAGTACTCGTGGATTGAGAGCACCCTTCCTCTTGGATTTTCTCTTACCTTGTTTTGATTTACATTTTTGGCCATTATTTTTTGAAGCATGAGATTAAGGGACATACATGCCACTTGTGAGTTTGGGCACCCATACCAAGGTGTTACCTTCATAGTGACCTTGGGCACGTAATAGGGTTTTTGGGACCCAATATAGCCAAGTCACCTGTATACCACATTGGTGTCAACTCCTCTATTTAAGTCTAGAGTGTGAGGTATGAAAACTATGAGTTCGTAATGACTGGCTTTTGTGAGGCTGTGATCTACACTTGGGGACCCACTTGATTGTTTGGTCCGTAGCTTTGGACCTGGTTTCTAGATGTTGGTAGGACTTCACAATGGGTGTGTATTGTGGTGTAATACCCCCCTGTTTTGGGTTGACATTAGGGTTAACTACTGATGGCACTCTAGGCTTTTGGGTGGTTGTGGTGCCCTTGCTGAAAGCCGTTACTATTCTAACATTGCCCATGGCAAGGTGGATGCACCACGAGTTGTTGTCAACACTACAATGAACTTGTTTTTTGAACATGCAACCCAATAGTGATTCCTTGCTCACACTTTTTTTTAAAGCCTAGTACATAAAAGATGATGAGTAGGCTCTCAGTCTCAATAAAAACCATTAGACTGCACTTTCCCAAAAGTGGATAGGATTGCCCCCCAAATGGGTTGAGTTGTGTATTGATTGGTTGCGATTGGGGTTGATCCATAATGGTCCAGTGATCATACATTAAGATATTATAGTCAAATCCCTTATCAATTAGTGTGTCAAAGGTGTATGCATTTGAGCAATCACTATTATATGCAGGTAGGGCGGTGCTACTGCTTCCTCATCCTCATCCTCTATTTCAATTATAGTTGCAACTCTCACACTCATTGGTGGTTCTATCATTGGAGGTTCATAGAGTGGATGTGATGGAGGGTAATACTTTTTAATGCGACTTTTGTTGAAAAATCCTATGTCTTCCCTCTCTAAGGTTTTGAGTTCTACATTGCCTATTCCATTGATGCTGTGAACCTTGAAAGTTCCCAATCTCCTGAATTTCATCTTCTGCTTGTGTCCCTTAGCAGAGTACAGCAAGACTAGGTCTCCTTGCTCAAAGTCTCATTGTTTGACATGCTTATCAAACTCTCAAATAGGCATTCTAGCTCTATCGAATGATTTGTTCATGCTTCTTTTCCCCCCCATCTCTCTTTTGACTACTATTCTCAAGCTTGGAACAAAGAATTCCACTAATATAATCTCTTCTATTCCATAGGTTAATTTGAACGAGGTTTTGTCCTATGGCTGTTTTGTAGGTCATCATATATGCCCATAAAGTTGCCATGAGTTTGTTGTCCCAGTCACTACGTGAAGCAGAGACTATCTTTGTTATGATATTCACTAAGATCTTATTCGTGGATTCACCTTGACTATTAGCTTGAGGTTAATACGATGAGGATTTTCTATGGATTATCAAGAAGGTGGATAACAAGTCAGCAGTCACTTCATCGATGAAGTACGTACCTTGGTCACTAACCAACTCTATGGGACAACCGAACCATGAGATTACTTGCTCTCAAAGGAACTTGGTCGTGGTCCTAGCATCATTTTTGTAAGTTGCTTGAGCTTCCACACACTTGGTGAGATAGATTGTGGAAATAATGATATACTTATTTTGTGAGTACTATGTCGTAGGGCTAATTGGACCAATGAAGTCGATTCTCCATATCTCAAATAGCTGGCTTGCAATCATTGGGTCAACTTCATTTTGTCCTTATGAATAGGGACTTTGGTCTGTTATTGGCACACATCACAGTGCTTCACAAACTTAGCTGCATCGCAAAATAATGTAGGCAACCACAATTGAGACTAGAGCTATCTTGCGTGCTATGATGTCTCCACTGAAACGTCCTCCAGCAATCCCACCATGTGCTTCCATGAGCACATCGTACATTTCATGTTTGCAGACACATCTTCTTAAAAGTCCATATTGTCCTAATCGATATAATTGATCAACAATCAATTGATAGGGTTTAATCTCTTTAACCTAGCTTTTTCTATGGGTCATTCAAGCAATCCATTCTCTAGGATGTGGACTATATCATCCAATACAGTGTGAGGTCTGCTACTCTAAACAAGTCTCATTTGCTAGACATTCTAAAAAGATGTGCATCCGATAGGTCATCAATGATGCCCTATCTAGCCGCTTCACCTATGGATATGCAGGAAATATAATCTGCTATATAGTGATTTTTGCCTTTGCATACTACCATAAAGAAGTCAATTTTCAAAAGTAGAAGTAACCATCAAGTAATATGCCACCCTATTGTGCAGGGTTTGTTCACAAGATGAAGCAATGCTTGATGATCCACGAAGAAGGTAAAGGGTGTCATTAGAAGATAATGTTTAAACTTCTTTACAGAAAACTATGGCTAACCCTTCCCTCTCTATTGTGGAATAGTTCATTTCCATATCAGTGAGTTGTTTGCTAGCAAAGCTCACTAGATAATCAAGGTTATGCTCACTAGGTTGACACAACACTGCCCCCACAATAAACTTTGATGCATCAAGGTGCACATGGAAGACAATGGATCAATTTAGGGCTTTTAAGATAGGAGTTGAAGTTAGAGCCTATTTAAACCTTTCATAGGCTTGTTGACATTCTCGGGCCACTCGAATACTATCAATAACTTATGCAAAGGTCTAGCAATTCATGCATAGTTTAGCATAAACCATTGGCAATACCCTATGTGACCTAAGAAGCATTGAATTTCCTTGAAGTTGGTCAGAGGGGGAAGGTCTACAATTACCTTGACTTTTGAGAAGTCTATAGCTATACCGTTCCTTGATATAACATGCCCTAAAATACAACCGTGCTTCACCCAAAACTGGTACTTTAAGGGGTTCAATGAAAGACTGTATTGCCTACACCATTCAAAGACTATTCATAGATTTTCTAAGTACTATTCCCAGTTGATGTGGATGCATAAGTCATTGACAAATACCTCCAACCATTTTGTAAGCATTTCCTTGAAGATGGTACACATGAGGCGCTGAAGGTAGCAGGGGCATTGTGGTCAGCCCAAATGGCATGACTATGCAAGTTCTTTTTCATGACTATCACTACAAGTGATACCCAATCCATGTGCTCTATCTTGTAAATAATTCATGCATTTAGTGGCTAATCAATCTCTTCCTTCACTCCATGTGCATGCTTAGGAATTATTGCATATAGTCGTTGCTTAACTGGTACTATATCGGGGATCATGGGAATATTATGAGTCATGATACTCAAATCTATTCCTTTCAACTCATCTAAGGACTATGCAAACATGTCGAAGAATTTTCTTAAGATATTTATGAGATTAGTCTCTTCCTCCTTAGTTAGTTCGTCTGCTATGTACATGGGTCAAGGCTTGTCCCCTTCCCTTAAGATATTTATGAGATTAGTCTCTTCCTCCTTAGTTAGTTCGTCCGCTACATACACGGGTCGAGGCTTGTCCCCTTCCCTTGCCAAGTTGACTTCCTTAACTTTTGCTAGTCCTTCAATGCATTCACTTGCCTATCTCTTCTGCTTGGCTTCTACTAACACCACTACTTGATCACCCTTTAGACTTTGTGAAGTGCTTGGGCAAATCGTGGGGTTTCTTTTGTTGGTCAGCTTCTAAAGACTTCGATTGTTTCCTTCTTTCTTTCTTTAGCCTCTTGCACCTTAAATGGAGTTGTACTCACAATCCTCACTAGATGAGGCTATCTCCCTTGATGGTCATAGCTCTAAGGCTGGCTCCACTCCAAATAATGGTGTGGTGCCAGGATGGACTAATCCTACTTGCTCACTACCTTTAGGAATTCTATCCAACTTCGGTTGCAATCTACCTTGACAACTCCTTCATTTACTCTAAAACCATTGACCTTGCGGGGTTTAGATTCTTCTCTTATTTGCTCAATCACTCTTCCATCCATGTGATATTCTATGGTCTCCACTTCCTTTTCGCTTTCCTCACCAATGGAACAACAGTCTTTGTACTCATCATTAGAATCCTCATACTCTAGTTGTGTGTTATCTTCAGGGTTCTTGTCCTCACTTTTTTTCTCGCTTGTTATGAAAGCCCAATTGTATAACAGATTTAAGCCATGCACCTTAGTCCATCGCCACTCATTACTCTCCATGAGATCCTTGAGGGGCTTTAGGTTTGCACACTTGGGTTTCCAGCTAGCTCACTTGGCAGGTACTCGAGGATTTTATGGAGTTCCAATTTGCTAGTTGGATCAAGAGGATAGATGATTGGTGTTGGGGTTGATTTATGGAACTCCTAGCCATCATGAAAGGAGTACTGTGGGTAAGTTAGAAGTTGTGGCTTTGTTGGATATGCTAGCTGAGTCTACAACTTTCCTATATTCATCCTCGTCATCCGAGAATGGAAGATCACTGGTTGCCAACACATGCATCAAATCGCACTCATCCTCACATCTATGTGCCTTTCCAAAAGGTATTCACTTGTGGAGACTTAAACATTGGATTTAGTGTGGCAATATTACAGGAGAGTGTGGTGGGTAGATTGCCAATCGTCTTTCCCTCCTCTGCTTCATGGCCTTCCTACCAATGCTCTTGGGCAATTCATCTAGTCATGGCATCCATGTTATGACTATGTGGTTGTGCTTGTGGTGATGTCATCTCTCCTGCTCTCAAGTACGTGGGAGAGAGTGATGGAATCATGGTTGAGAGTTCATTGATCTTGTCCTCAATTATAGACTTAGCATCTTGCAAGTGAGCTTATACTTCTTTTATCCATTCTTTGACCTTATCCGCAACCTTTAGTTGCTAGTTGGGGTTAGGGTACTCTCCAACCTTAGCACTTCCATTCTCCCTTGTCTTAGGAGTATATGTTTCTACTTTTGCATCAGTAACCTACTTTCCCTTTGTTAAAGTGGTCATGCTTTGTGGTTTTTAGTGTTATCTTTACATTAGTTCTCTTTCTTCTCCTTTGTCAAATCTTCTTCTCTATAGAGGCTGCATCTAGATTGCTAGGTCCATGTAATGAAATACCGACTTGCTTCATTCGGGCTTATGTCATGACATTTATGGGGATGGGTGTGGTAGTGTTGTCAAGTGACTCAACGCAAAAGAGTCTGAGTGGCATAGATGGCATGATTGCCGAACTACTGAGGACTTTCACCTAGGGCAATCGGCAAATAGGTGTGTGACTCTCATTTGGGATACCTCAAGGTGGCCTTCTCTCTGTTTGCTTGCTCCTTTCATGATAGTTGGATGAGATATACCCTAGATGGCCACATGTCCAACATGCTATGGGCTCATGGTCATGACCTCCTCCTAGGCCTCTAGCTCTCCCTCTGCCTAAAACCATGATCGGCATAGACCTAGAGTCCATCAGCATGCCCTAGATGGCCACATGTCCAACATGCTATGGGCTCATGGTCCTGACCTCCTCCTAGGCCTCTACCTCTCCCTCTGCCTAAAACCATGACTCGCACAGACCTAGAGTCCATCTATGGGATTACCATCCTCATTATAAGAGACATAAGGGTTCATATATGCGTCTTCCTCTAATGGTTCCTCTACAAAGTGCAATAGAGTATCACTTGGTGGATGGATCACTATAGGTCTTGGTGGTCTAGGGATTCCTGTTGGGTTGATGTTGATCCTTTGAGCGGCTGGCTTTGAATTGCTAGGTACAGGTAGAGTGAAAGGGGATCCTCTTCCAAATTTAGGCTACCTAACTCTTGGATAGCATTGCTAGGCATAGGGCTGCTAATATGGCAACTGTCTTGGCATTCAACAGTGCCTAGCATCAAGCTTCAATGTTCTACAGTTGGCACAAGGCTGGGACCTAGGATCGAGACACTCGAATGGTAGGTGGTTCCCTCCACAGTGCACACATTGCATGTAAGGCCGCACTAGCCTTCGTAATGACTCCTGTAGTCTGGTCACCTTTGACTTTAGATCAGCTATTGCTTAGATATGGTCAACATTCTTTCATTTATCTTGCTCACTAGGGGCTGATCATTCGCTACGTGCCGTGGTTCTCTCAACATTTCTAAACATGCTTTTCCCTTTGCTACGTAGCCCTAAAGCTTCTCTCTCTAAGCAAGTCATCCACTCTTATAGCCTGCTCAAAGACTCTTGCTAGCACACTCCTTTGTAGGTTTGAGTTACTCACTAAGGCCTTATAGGGTTCTTCATTATGGATCTCATTGATGAATATGGTGGACACTGCTCTCTCCTTGGGTCACTCAGCTGCAAGTATCCTCTTATAGAGACTCCTCATGTGAGTGACGTAGTCTCGTATGTCCTCTTTGTCTTTTTGGCTAACATTCATCAATTTAATGATGAGGTTGTCAAAGTATCCTGTCTCTGAGAATCTCTTGATAAAGAAATCCTTAAGATCATTGAAATTATTGTGTTTGGCATTATCTAGACTAGTAAACCAAGTCCCTTGTCTCCTAAGCAAGACTGAATGTGTGTGCTCGTTGAGTGGGATCCATGAGGTTGTTAGCCTTACACACTTACTCAAACTACTTGACAAAGTTGTAGGGGTCATTGCTTCCTTGATATTTGTCAATTTTCTTAGCAACTATGGTATCTTTGTTTGGCTCCTCGTATTTGGGGTGACTCCCAACCCAACTAGCAATGATGCTGCCAAGGCTGCTCCACCTTACTCGACACTAGTGTTGTCTAG
This sequence comes from Lygodium microphyllum, assembly GCF_053477565.2. Classification (NCBI taxonomy): domain Eukaryota; kingdom Viridiplantae; phylum Streptophyta; class Polypodiopsida; order Schizaeales; family Lygodiaceae; genus Lygodium; species Lygodium microphyllum. Next base: position 50,507,490 of record NC_141164.1, read on the forward strand.
CAATCGTTTCATGAGCAACTCGCTCATTGTAAGATCTACTTCTAAGGTTCTCTCCCTATCAGCATTTTCTCCCATTCTATTTCTACCTAAGATAGCTAGGATCCTGTGAACCTCGTTGAGCTCTCTCTCCTGGCGTGACCTCTGAGCCCATTGCTCCTGGTTATAACTCGTTATGCACTGCAGTGTGATCCTTTCGAGGCTCCTCTCCTCCTCAAGATTGGCTATGATATCGGTTGTAGGACTTCCATGATGTGTTATCCTTGTTTGTTGGTCATACTATGCGATAAGTCACCGGATGTCATCCAGGTACCCTGCTATGTTAAGGTCAAGGTCATTCTCATTCAGACTGATACCTACCATGGTGGTTGTCTCTTGACCCACCAGTATTTCTATTATGTTGACTAGGCCAGCTAAATATGTGTCTCTAATCTTGTTTAGTCCTTCCTTCCCTCAACATTTTGATGGTCCTATATCTTCCTTAGATCTTTGCGTGTGGTGTCTTGGATCACTTGTCTGATTTATGGGGTTGCACTCCTAATCCCCTTTAGTGTGTTCCTTGTTAATCCAATCAATCCACAAGTGTACATGAACTTATATACTTGAGCGATGCAACTTTATGTGAGCCGTGTGAAATCAGGCTTTCCAATTTTCACATGCACTTAAGTGTCTATGATGGAGGGTGCAATCTTCGATGAAATCAATTACATCCACACTTTTACCAACCAGTTTCATGTAGCTCAGCTCTTTGCATGAATCATGATTTCTTCTTACAGTCGATTTTCGGTCCCTCATGGGTTTCGATAGGTGGTGATCAACCCAAGCAGTCAAATCGAGTCTCTACCAAGGGTAAGTGGTTGATGGTCTCAGTAATTTCAGTCAATCCTAGATTGTTAGGTCAATTCTAGTGACAATCAAGTCTATGATCTCATCTGTAGGTCCTGAGTTCCAACCTCGATTGTTGGGCAGCTAGATTGTGTTCTAGACAACTCATCCGAGTCCTAGATTTGCCCATTCAAGTGCTAGATTTTATCATCTGAGTCCCATATTTTTGGTTGTCTGAGTGGGCTTTATGGCCATCTGAGTGGTCAAACTCAGACTCGAAGGAGGGGGGCCCATCCAAGTGTCCGAGTGGGACTTAGGTGGCTCAGATGTCCAAGTCTGAGTAGACTTTTCAAGCCTGAGTATCCGAGTGGACTTGTCTCAGTTCGAGTGGACTTAAATTAGTCAAACATCTAAGTGCCAAGAAGGATGTGATTGTCCAAGTCTTGGGGACACCATCTGAGCAACAAACAAGAAACACCAAATTATAAGAAATTTATTAAACTAATTACATGCACCACTTATTGTTGCACACCTAGGGTCGTGACTTCATTCAATAAACATCAAGGAAGACTCAAAGCATACCTGGAATGCACGAATGCAATGACACTATGGATTGTTGATGCTACTGCTATGCTGCCTTCTTAGCCTCTGGCTCTCTCTCTCCATCTCTCAGTGTCTAAATGAGCTCTCTCTTCCCCCTTTCTCACCTTTTGTTTTTCACTTTATTTCCTTACTATCTATTTTTCTTCCCATGTATTCAAAATGTTTTTTCCTTTCTTTCTTTGTTGCCATGTTTCCTCCTTGTTATAGAGACTTATCTTTTTCTTCTCTTTTCCTTATCCCCCAAACCTTAATGCATCCTACTAATGAAAAACAACCTACCACAAATCTAACTAATGCTCTTAAATCTTCTAACACCTAAACTATTAAGCAAAGCAAATCGAACACCCTCTGTCACTCTCGGTTTACACCTAAACCAAGCACTACTTTGAAGATGAACTCCTACTTCGTTACTTGATTTCAAGCATGCAAGCACTCAAGCTTGAATTTTTTGGTCCTGACATGGAACCAAAATATCAACGCTCTTGTGAGCACACCACCAAGACCCACGGACCGCTTATTACTTCAACAGTTTCAAGCTAAGAGCTATGGCTACCTCTCACATAGTTGTGCACACTCTCTCACACAAGTGTAGTGAGCTTACCTTTGAATCCAATTGAGTTTTCTCCTCAAGGTCTCCTCTCATGAATCTGCTGATATTTGATAGCCCCACAATCTAGGATGCACTGTCAAGCAAGCTCCAAGCTTCAAGTTCCATAGCCACACATGCGAGAAAAGAGAAGAGAAGAAGGAGAAGATGAAGAGAGGAGAAGAAGAGCTTCTCCACGATCCCTCACACACGCACACACACACACACACACACACACACACACACTCTCTCTCTCTCTCTCTCTCTCTCTCTCTCTCTCTCTCTCTCTCTCTCTCTCTCTCTCTCTCTCTCTCTCTCTCTCTCTCTCTCTCTCTCTCTCTCTCTCTCTCTCTCTCTCAAACACAATCATGTAGCAAGAAGCAAGAAGATAGCAAGTTTGGCCACACACCAAGAATGAGCTTCTTTATTCACTTTTTGACTTTTTTACATGTCCTATCTCCTCCTTGGGCGGCCATCCCCTTTTCGGTCCCTTTGTCCATTCCTCCACTCTTTTTCCTCTTCCTTCCTATTAGCATGGCCTTAACCTGTGACTCTCATTCTTTACAACTTACATGGGAGAGAGTCCAATGTTCTTTTACAAAAAAAATTACAATGCACATGGTACTTTTTTTGCAAAAATATTAAGGTGCGCTTACTCTTGTGCATCTTCCTCTTACATTTAGATTTTTTTCCTGCACTTTGTGTCTTCTCCGTCTTCCTCTTTCCTTAGGATTGTCTTTCACTCCCATTTTTTTGGATTTTCCGTCATGGTCTTCCATGCATTAACATAGGGGCTCTATCATGGAAGGCCCATAGGATTATTAATGCATAATGGAAGTAGGGGTTCAATGATATGATAGGGGATCTATCAAGAAAACCCCAAAGTTTAATGCATGGCACAATGTGGACTATGTTAATGGCAATATCTCAGCATGTGAAGTGATCCCAAATGTATCATTCAACCTAATCATACCTTAATAACGTAAGGACCTATGATTAGGTTCAAGTGCATACTTTATAGCTATAAAAACTATGTGCACAAAGTTTGTGATCATATGTCTAATAGAGCATCTTAACTTTAATGTGCATAGTAAATATTGAAAACAATTTTAATGTTTATCTAAAAGCACCCCTAACAAGTATACCTAACAAATTTTTCAGTCTTGGGTATTAAAAAACGATTAGTAAAATGGAGTGAATCTTCAATTTTGACACATTTTATGCATGAGCATTTTCTCTATTTAGAATATTGAATTGTGAACAATGGTCACCAATGTGTTACCTAATTGTTTTGGATTTGGTAAGAATACATCCCCTCATTGTTGTGATGAAGAATCTCACAAAATAAAGAGAAAGGGAGGGTGGAAAGGGCTAATGGCCCATTCGTGTGCGGTTCATAGGACTCTCAAGGAATGCTATAGTTTCAAATTATTAGTTGCTCCCACTTGTGCAAGTCCTAGGACTATTGAGGAATGTTGTAGTTTCAAATTTAAATGATTTCAATTGATTATTTTACAAAGTTACAACACGAAACCTTAGAAGGTGTGTTCTTTTGGCATTGAGAAACAAAAACATTTTATCATAGATGTTTGTTTTTTTCCAAAAAGCTATCTGGCTACACGTGTCACACCTTCCAACTACTACCCATCAATGCCATGGGACTAGCATTAGGCTAGAAGGGGAATAATGTTAACCTGAGTACAAGAAGAAAGCAAAAAAAAAAGTGAAAAAGTGCAAGTCGAGAACCAAAAGAGGTGGCCCAGGAGGAAATCGGACACAAAAGAAGAAGCAAGAAGGGAAACGATCGAAAGTGCAAGGGCAGCCTCAAAAGTTAAGCCAAAGATAGAAGCTCATTCTTAAATGCAAGGTGCCCCTAAAACTTTTTGTAAAACACTGCAAGGATTTAAACCTATAGCGACGGCGGGTAGTGACGCAGGTAGCGGCGTCGCTATTTGCGTCGTTATTTGCGTCCCTATTTGCGTCGCATTTGCGATGCAAATAGCGACGCCCCGCAAGGAAAAAAAACAGGCCGAAACCGAGCGCGGGTTCATTTCACGCATTTTCGTCGATCATTTTGAGAGGGAGAGCGAGAGAGAGAGAGAGAGAGAGAGAGAGAGAGAGAGAGAGAGAGCGACCGTCGTGAGAGAGGGAGAGGAAAAAGGCTTACCGCCACCGCTGCCGCCGTTCAGGAAGGAGAAGAGGAGCCTTCATCGCGAAGAGGAGCCGCCAAACCCTCGCCATATCTCATCGGTGAGTCCATTCTCTCCTTCTTTTGCTTGTTTAGGGTTTAATTCTCTTTCTCTTTTGCTTGTTTAGGAGAGGAAATGAGAGAGAAAGAGAGGGAGAGGGAGGGAGGGAGAGAAAGACAAAGAGAGAGGGAGAGAAAGACAAAGACAAAGACAAAGAGAGGCAGAGGGAGGGGGAGGAAATGAGAGAGGGAGAGAAAGAGAAAGAGAGGGAGAGGGAGAGGGAGAGGGAAGGAGAGGGAGGGAGGGGGAGAGGGAGAGGGAGGGAGAGGGAGGGGGATGAAATGAGAGAACGAGAGAGAGGGAGAGAGAGGGAGAGAAAGAGAAAGAGAAAGAGAAAGAGAGGGAGAGGAAGAGGGAGGGAGAGTGCATTCTCTCTCTCCCTATCCCTTTTGCTTTTATAATTTGTGTATATATATTGAGAGAGGGAGAGGAAATGAGAGAGAAAGAGAGGGAGAGGGAGGAAATGGGGGAGGGAGGGAGAGTGAGAGGGAGAAAATGGAAGAGGGAGGGGGATGAAATGAGAGAACAAGAGAGAGGAAGAGTGTATTCTCTCTCTTATTTATTTAATTTTTGTATAATTTGTATATAATGTGAGAGGGAGAAGAAATGAGGGAGAGGGAGAGGGAGGAAATGAGAGAGAAAGAGAGGAAGAGAGAGAGGGAATGAGAGATGGAGAGTATATTCTCTCTCTTTTTTATTTATTTTTTGTATAATTTGTATGTAATGAGAGAGGGAGAAGAAATGAGGGAGAGGGAGAGGGAGAAAGAGAGGGAAATTAAAGAGAGGGAGAGGGAGGGGGAGAGGAAATGAGAGAGGGAGGGGCAGGAAGAGAGAGAAAATGAGAGAGGGAGAGGGAGAGAGAGAGAGAGAGGGAATGAGAGAGGGAGAGGGAGAGGGGGGAGAGACGAAAACATAATAGGGAAATGAGAGAGGGAGAGGGAGAGAGAAGAAATGAGAGAAGGAGAGGAAGAGAGCCAAAGGAAATGAGAGAGGGAGAGGAGAGAGAAAAAAAGAGAGAATGAGAGGAGAGAGAAAAAGAGATAAGATGTTAAACATAATAGGCAAATAGAGCAAGAGAGGGTATGACCCCTGCACGACATCCACATCTGTGCACGACATCAATCCGTGACTGGCCCCTGCAGAGTGAGGCCTCCTCTGTGCCCTACTGTAAAAAGCAGACCAGCTTGCTATATCGTCGCATCTCCTCGCCTTCGACATCCACATCGATATCATCTGCAACCTCCAGCAAAGAGAGCCCGGCATGGATCAGAAGCTGGTGAGAAAAAGAGAGAGGGAGGGAGAGGAATGAGAGGGAGAGTAGAGAGAGAAAAGGAAATGAGAGAGAGAGGAGAGAAAAAGAGAAATGAGAGAGAGAGAGAGAGAGAGGAGAAAACGAAATATTATGTGCTAGGTACTGAGTACTAGGTACTAAATACTAGTGTTCTATGATACTATATGCTAGGTCATAGAAAAAGAGAGAGATGGAAGGAGAGGATAACAATCTAAGAAAAGAAAAGAATGATAACAAAAACAAATTATTTGTTGTAACGTAGACAAGATGGAAAACGAAGAATGTCCTATTGTTCAAGATCACAAGATGTATCTTAATCAGCGTGTCCCATGTCCTTGCTCTCAATGCAAGTTGGCAATTAGACGAAAACACCGATTGTCTATAGAACACGTACGACAATTTGGCGAGTTTCAATCTAAGATCATTGATCAGGCGATTGCGGATTTCCAGCAAATGGTAATTTGAAGTTAACATCAATCATGCATTGTACTCGCAAGCTAATTGAATACCATATACAATAAGATTGGGTCTTGCTGGCAAATTTTCTATCCAGGGAGGTGATGTCCCAAGGGGGAGTGTACCCTTTGCGACCAATTAGAAGAGTACGTGGGCGTGCGATGGATGGAGTGCAGGAGCCAATCCACCACTCGCAAGGCCAATCTATACCGTCAATGCCAGAGGAGACAGGCAACCTTCCAGACCTACCTACAATCTTGGAGCCTGAGATGGAGGCAATGATCAATGCATTGATTCCCATAGATGTCGAGACTTCTGATCCACTAAGAGAGGAAGCATCCATACCATTATATGATGGGTGTCGAGTATCTCGTCTGAAGACACTGCTTGCACTCTTAAGTGTGCAAGCAAAATACGGGTGGAGCGATACGAGTGTGACCGAGTTGTTTAGGTACCTTGTACATATGCTTCATTGATTTTTTTTTGGCACTATTATTACAAACATTTGCGCTTTTTCAAGATGTTTTATGATCTTTTTTCAGGTTATTGAAATATCATATATTACCACCTGCAAATACCATGGCTGAGTCTCGTGATGATGCACGACATATTTTACGGAAGCTTGGCATGGACTACAATAACGTCCATGCATGTATCAATGATTGCTGTCTGTTTCGAGGAGAATACGAGACTATGGAGACATGTCCAAAGTGTGGTGCTCACAGGTATCGACAGGACTTGCAAGGGCAAACCATCCCTCAAAAAGTTCTCAGACACTTTTCCCTCATCCCCCACATAAACCACAGGTTTCGTACGTCCGGCATGGCGAGCTTGACAACGTGACATGCGCAGAATAGGTCCACAGATGGAGTTCAACGAATATCAGCGGATTTGCGTACATGGAGCCACATTGACTCAACCTTCCCAGCCTTTGCTCGAGAGCTAAGGAATCTTCGGCTCGGTCTTGCAATGGATAGCGTAAACCCATTCGGTCTATGCTCAACTTCTTACAGTGTGTGGCCTATAGTCCTTGTCAACTACAATATCCCTCCATGGCTTTCTACGAAGAAAGGATATCTCATCCTTAGCTTGCTCGTCCCAGGCCGCTACAAAGTAAAAAATATGGGCGTGTATCTTCGTCCATTAGTTGATGAGCTTAAGATTTTGTGGGAGAAGGGGGTCATCGTGCAAGATATGAGCAGGCGCGATGGCCGGCGGTGGTCAGCCAATATTCGAGCCATTCTCATGTGGACGATGCATGACTTTCCGAGATTGGGAGAGTGCTCAGGTGAGTAGGCCTCCGTTCTCGCTGGTAATATCTATATTTTATCTCATTCAACCAAGTATTCACTAGGTCATGGTGTTGGAACAAGTCTGGTTACCTCAGGTTATCATGCATGTCCATTGTGCGGGCCACAATTAGACTCCCGAAGATGACGAACCATGAAGAACATGGTATATCAAGGACATGCTGCTTTCTTGCCGGAGGATCATGAACTCAGGGAAGGTTTCCTTGGATGACCTCCAACACGTATGAATACCGCAAGCTAGTATGAGCTGAAAATGGTCCACGCGGAATCACATCCAAATGGAATGCGACGGTTCTCAGTTTTCTACGAGTTGCCAAATTGGACCCACTTACAGGTCAACCACTTGTTGGATCCCATGCATATTTTCAAGAATGTGGGCAGCTTGTTATGGGACCACATCACAGGAAAGAGAGACACTATAAGGGTATGAATGGATTTGAAGGAGGTAGGTAAGATGGAGGCGCTTTGGCTGCAGTCGAGTGCTGATGGTCATGTGCAACTTCCTCGCGCTCCTTGGGTTTTTTCCACTAAAGAAGAGTGCATTGTGAAGCAAGTAATCAAGTCTATCCGCACTCCGACGGGTATGATGCGTTCTCTCAGGTCCGCATTTTCTAAAGATAACCAATTATTAGGGCTAAAACCCCATGACTGGCATAAGATATGTCAGGTTTGTACTACGAATGGATTGTAATTAGTGTGAGCATTTTGCTACTTGGAATGTAGCTATTATTCATAATGTTTTCTCATTTGTGGCAATTTGTACTACCGATCGCGATCGCAGGATGTCTTACTCCAGAAATACGCGGGGCCATTTACAGATTGTCGTCTTTGGTGCAATGGATCTCACAGAAGGAGATTAAGACGTCCTCTATTGAATCCGCGAGGCGGGGAGCAGTGGAGATGGTCTGTCTCTTTGAGAAATACCTGCCCACCAGCATGCTCACGATACAAATCCACCTTCTTGTGCATCTTGTGGATGAAGTGGAGATTGCTCGACCTGTCCATACACGATGGATATTCTTTTTGGAGCGCTTCATGAAAACCCTGAAAGGCTTTGTGCGACAATGAGCTCGGCCAGAAGGTAGCATGGCCAAAGGTTGGTTGGTGTCTGAGGCGCTAGTGCATATTTCACAATGGCTACCAACAGTGGAACCAGACAATGAAATGCTATGGTCGTTGAAGGACGATGATAGACTGACTGGAAATGTGGTGGTTGGAAATGGGGTAGAAAAAAGAATGGATGCCTCAATGGAAGAAAAAGTGAATCTCTTTTGTATGTTGCACCATGCCTCTATGGAGACATGGCTCGCCAAGTACCAGATCGCTAGGCAAGATCGAGAGGAAGCGTGAGCTGAGTTCCGACGTAGTACGCATCATCGACCGATTCAATATCCCGAAGGCATAGAGGAGATGCCACGGTTTATGTCAATGCGATGGTTGCATGGAGCCTTGACCGCAGCGTCTCGCGAAGGGACAGAGGTCTCAATGGAGGAGTGGAAATTCTCGAGGGGATGTAGTCCAAAGGTGATGAGGGGTTTAGAATCTGTCGTATCTAAATTTTATATAAGACATCTAATTTGAGTGTTTCAATGTACAGTACAAAATATATAGTGCAGCATGGTCGCACGGACAGCATTTTCACGTGGAGTGTATTGACAAAATGCGCTCCACAATGGACTGTGGTGTCATGGCAAGGTTCGAGCAAGAGAGCCAGCGACGAGTAACAGATGCAAACACGGTTATGGATGAGATGGAGTATTTTGGAAACTTGCAAAGTATTGTTACAGTGGATTACCGTAGCTTCTCCATGATATTATTCAATGTGCAGTGGTTCAAAGTGGTACTTGGAGGAGCTGGAGCAACAGTTCGACGAGGTCCATCTGGATTTCTCGAAATAGATTCCGAAAAAAAATGGACGGATTTGCGTGACACCTTTGTGTTGCCGGCCCATTGTGGCCCATTGTGAATAGGTGCATGGACTCATTTGCTTGCTAATTGTATTACGACATGGTTTATATCACAATGGTTTGAACTCTCTTGTACGTGTTTGTGAACAGGTAATCTTCTATCCAAACCCCCGACAACCTCGATGGTGGTATGTTATACCTTCAACTCCCCGAAGTGCGAGAGTATATGATCAAAGCGATGTTCCGAGCATAGATGAAGATAATATGCAAATAGAGGGGTCGATATTGCAAGGGGTGGAGGCCGTTGAAAGCTTGGAGCCAGCATCGGCTAACAATGATGGAAATACAGGATTCCAAGAATTCTTTGAGGACGAGACGGACTCATTTTTTTGTGGTGGCATGTTTATCGACCTTCCAGTGTATGCAGAGTTGTGTCAGGAGATTAACATGGGACCATAGGATACTTCATACTTGGAGCATCCACTTACTCAATTCGTTGACCAATTGCTTATAAGGGTACATAAGATATGCATTTTAAGTGAGATTTTTTTAAAATGATTTATATTACTGTGCTTTGTATGATTTAAATTGATTATTCTAACATCATTTTTTGCCTGTGCAGGTGACATTTTCAGGATGAGTCGAGGGATGAGCAATGAGGAGTTACAGGACATCTTTGCACACATGTCTCTAGACCAGATCGCCAGATTCAAAGAGATGGCAAACCAGGAGCTATCTCGGTCTTCGTCAGGGCGCTCTGCTAGATCTGCTTCAACGCAATCGGATGCTTCAACTTCGAGCAAACGAGCTCGATGCTTACGGCTTGGGCCAGAGGGAGGAAGTGCATCGGGATCAGGGGGATGCTGCAAAGATACTGATGTAGTGAGCACGCGGTCGACACAGGATACAGGTGCGACTCATCACTCTCGTGGATGTTGTGGAGACACGGACGCAGTGTCTCCATCTCGTCGTTCAGTTGGAGCTGCATCACCTCTAGGATTTGTCACACCTGTGGGGATGTCTACTCCAGTTACTCCGGCTTTTGCGCAGCCGTCAGCAGGTGGCACCCCTGTGGGTGCCACTCCGAGAGATATTACCCCCATCAGTACACCAGATGCACAGGGGTCTCCTAGATATGCCCAAGAGTGTGGACGCAGATGGGAGAGGACCCATCTTAGGCAAACTCTAGGGGGTTATGGATATCTAGTCGATAGTAGCTCAGGAGCCATCATCATGAATGATGAGGGGAGGAGGGTGATGGCTCGCATGAGAGATTTGTGCCAACAAGTTTTTCGACACAACGTCTTGGATCATTAGAAGAACATACCGGAGGGGAGCAAGGACTACATAGTAGCATCCTTGCACGATGAGTTTCCGGTGCCAGCCGCAGTAGATAGATTCTCTACGGGCTGGATGATGGATTGCATGCGTGCATACATGTCACATAGACGATCCGACGCACACAAGCCAATCAAGAGTGGGGCTGCAAAGCCCGAGTGGTTAGATGCAGACAACTAGCGCCGACTGAGGGAGGAGGCTACAGATTCTCCAAGACGTTGGAGTCAGCAGCGCGAGGTGGCGAGGGCACAACTCGAGGCCGGAGTGGTCCATCATTTTGGGAGTGGCGGCGGCCACAGGACATATTTGGAGAACTTTGTAAGTTTTTCTTTTGTTTTGCTTGTTTATTTTTTTGAAATATTCTTTGTACTAACAATCATGTTTCTAATAGTTAGCATTTTGTTTTTCTTTTGTTTTGCTTGTTTATTTTTTTGAAATATTCTTTGTACTGACAATCATGTTTCTAACAGTTAGCATTTTGTTTTCTTTGCAGTACTCCATTACAAATCGCGATCCGATTGGCCTTGAGACTCGATATGTAGAGAGGCACGGTCTCACTGCATTGATCGACCGATTGTATAGACGCGGCGGCCCTATAAGTCACTCATCTTTCTTATCTGTAGTTACCATGAGATATTTGAATGCATTATTGTATGGTGGACTGATGTGTTGTTTCTTTTTCTGCAGAGTCCGTTTGATGCTCCTTTGCGGCGGGACGAGCTTTTGGGGGACGAGGATGCATAGGTCGCCCTTGGATCCCTGGAGCTCACACACCTTTATTTTTGAGCCGCCTGATCTATGTAGACATTTTCTATGTATTAGTGATATCCTCTCATGATTGTACCAACCGCTTTTTATGCGATCATGTATTTATTTCATGTATCAGTTTTATGATTTCAGTATACATTGTTTTTGTTTGCAAGCGCATTGTACACAGTAGTGCAGAAACTATTTTGTATGGCTCTCATAAAGCACAAATGCTATATGTGACAGGGCAGTTGCCACCAAAAAAAAAAATCCATGTTACCGTCACTATTAGCATCGCAAATTTTACTATTCGTATCGTTATTAGCGTCGTTATGCACGTTGCAAACTGTCGCTATCAGCGTCGGTATTGGCATCGCTATCAGCATCGCAAATGCGCCAATACCGACGCTGATAGTGATGCCAATACCGACTGTTCTATGGCATTGCCAATAACGACGCTTTTTGCGACGACTGGGGCAATTTTTGTTATTTGCATTTTTGTCACTTTAAACGTCGGTATAAGGCCTATATCTTGTAGTGAAAGAGCGCCACGCTCCCTCCTGTGCAAATTGTAAAGGTAGATTGGCGGTAGAAAGGAAGTTAGACAGATGGGAGGACAATGAGAAAGAGGGCCTAGGCCACGGCCAACCATGTAAAAAAGAGGATAAGGGGATGATTGCCCAAAAGGGATTTAGGATTTTGTATATAAAGTTGAAAAGTGAATGAAGAGGTCATTCTTTGGTGTGTGGCAAACGTGGACTCATCTTCTTTTCTCCTTGTCTTCTCTTTGCTTGTTTGTGAGTGCTTGAGGGAGTGAGTGTGTGAGAGTGAGGAATCTTGGAGGTGAAGCTCTCCATCATCTCCTCTCTTCCTCTTCTCTTCTCTTCTCCTCTCTCGTCTCACGCATGGCTATGGAGGATGGATCTAGGAGGAGGAGACTTGAGGATGCTTGAGCTTACATCACAAATTGTGGAGCTACCATAGTGTTTGAGGGAGGAGGCAAATAGTTTGGGCATCAAGGTAAGCTCACTATAACCCGGTAGGATTGAAGACGCGTCAGCTAAGGGAGAGATAGCTATAGGTGCTCGCATTAAATGCTTGAACAATAAGCATTCCGTGGGTCTTGGCAGTTGAGCTTAAGCTCGCCTCTACAGCTGATGCTAGATGCAGGAAGGTAGAACAAGTCCTCTCTGAAGTTGAATTACATGAGGGCCAAGTAGAAATAAAACAAGATAAGAGAAATTCAGGTAAGAGTGGAAACATCCCTTGCAAACAATGCTTTGGTGAACCCAAGGCTAAGAAGTTTGTATCTCCACCTCAAGATGAGGAAGGCAATATACTTGTAAAACAACCAGAGAAGTATGAAGCATGGAAAAAAGTGCACCTTACTGTTCCAGATTGGAGCAACGGGGGAAGAACAAGGATTGCAAAGGCAAAAGTGTGGATACACCTAGATAGATTAGCAGCTCTCTTACAAAAGTTGAGGTTTAGGGATGGTGATGCCAATACATTTAAAGAGATAGTTGCTAAATTTCACAAGTCTATGGTGGAGGCATGGACTTCAAATAGCATAACATACTACATGGTTAGTATTGTCACCATTACGAAAATATATCATCATTGTGAATTAGTTTGTGTTTCTAATCTCTCGTTCTTATGCAGCATATACTTGAGGCACATGGTCCATACTTTGTAGATCAAGGGAGTTTAGCATTGTGGTCAACTCAAGGCATGGAACGATCTCATTAGCAAGCAGCTCGTTATGCTTTTCAAAAGACAACCGATCATGGAGGTGGCATCAATGATTCTAATTCTATGAGGCAATTATTCCAATGGTGGTATAGGAGATTAGAGATATGACACAAGGAAAAAAAGAAGTCCAAAAAACACCATATTAGAGAATTTGGAAATTTCCCAAGTCGCAAACTCAAATAAGTGATAAATGTTTGACCACATGGATAAATCTTGATCTATATTTAAAAGTGGGATTTGGGAAAGTAGCTGGATAGGATGATTTAAAGAATGATGGATGAGGAAAAAGAAATTGGATTTAGGATTTATAATTCAGGGGGAAAGTATTTCAAGAATCTCAATCTTTGCTTCCGTTTACTCACAATTGGTGTTTCTTTTATAGTTGACAAGGTGGGAAGGAGGGGGGGGGAGAGGTGGGAATTCTGCTTATGTCATGGAAACTTTTTTGAATTTGTATACAAGCCTTTGCGGGGAATGGTGTTGGATGCATAGGCCCTTGAAATTGAAGATATAGTTAGGGTAGGTCCCTCCCTGACAGACCTTAAGTGGATCTGTCCCTTGAAATTGAGGATGATGTTGAACAGATCCCCTAGGGAGATTGGCGGAGGGTAGATCAATCGTTGAAATTTAAGATGGTGTTGGACAGATCCCCCTCTTGCCCTCCAAGGTTGTGATGATGCGATTTTAACATGGCGTTTCCCTATTCCCTTCAAGTTGCCTTATCTTTTCACCTCTGTCCGTATAGAGTTCACCATTTGCACTGGAGGAAACATGCGTGCCTTATAAAATGAATTACATTATGCCTCGCGCTTTCCTTGTAAGAGTGTTCAAAGGTTCTCCCTCATCCTTGAGAGAGCCTTGCTAGAATATTTGGTGCTTATCTCCATCCTTTCTAAGCACATTACTAGAATCTTTGGTGGTTTCTATCATCCTTGAGAGAGCATCCTTTATCCTTGACAGGGCCTCCCTCATCCTTGAGAGGACCTCGCCAAAGTAGTTGGAGCTCCCTCTTTTTCTGAGCTTGCCTTCTCTTGGGCTATTCCAAATGAGCTTCTTCATTCACTTTTTGACTAGGCCTGCCTCCACCTTTGCTTTGTTTTGTCTGCATTGTGACATGCCGTATAAGATGACCCCCTCCTAGATGGGCGCTAGTTCCAGGACACTTGTGGTTTGGAGTTGATGAAGGTTTGGTGATTTAAAGGGCATTCATGTGAGTCGATGATGGTGGTGTTGAGATATCGAGCTCCACTCGTGATACGCCAGGGTGACCGTTGTGTATTTATGTCATCGACTTGTCAGTTTGCAGACGCGGTTGGTACACCGCCCATGAATAATAGCTACATGATAGCTATCCTTATCTACTCTAGTTCGTGGCTCAGTTAGTATGCCACCTTAGTTAGTTGAGTTTGGTTTGAGACCCATATATAGGGTTCTTCTATTTCTTTGTATGAGAGTTCTTTTGGCTTACACAACTAAGAAGAGGAAAACAGTTTTTCAGCCTCCACCTTTGTGTGTATTCCCCCATTGTGCAAGCAAGAAAGCTACAAGTGAGACTCCTTCCTTCTCTCCCACAATCTTGACATGGTATCAGAGCCTTGTTCGTGGTAAGGAGCTCAAGAAAGCAAGCCAAGCTCACGGTGGTCTGGTAAGAGGAGCAGTGTTGCTTTCATTTTCTGTTTTGGGAGCAGATCTCTGCAAGTAGCACAGCCGGAAATTGCAGGAGTGCATTGTCTCAGGTTGAGACGCCCTTCGCGGTGAAGCAAGAGGGCAGTATATGCTGCAGGAAAGGTCTTTAGCCCTTGGCGACCTTGTTTTTTTGATTTGAGGCCATTTCGGGGCCTGTTTTGGAGGCGGAAGTTTCCTGCACGCACTCAGGAAAAGGCCCTGTTTTATGCTGTGCGACCACTGTTCTACAGGTCGGTGAAAAGTTATTGTAGAAATTGCATCGTATGCTTGTGCGCAGAGACATTGGGAGTTTCAGAATCATCCTTGGTTCCTGTTTATGCAAAATCGTCACTAGGACGTGACTGTGTGGTCAAATACCACTTTCGCCAGTTTTGCAGATTTGCCCTTGTGAGGGTGAAGCTGAGTTTTTGCAGTGACAGAATTTTTCGCAGTGTTCTGTAATGGCGTCTGATTCTCTTTCACAAATTGTAACTAAAAAGCTTGATAAGAACAACTTCCAGGCATGGAAGTTTAGAATGACGAATTTCCTTATGGGAAAAGGATATTGGGAATTTGTTGCAGGAAATGAAGAAGAACCAGTTCTTCCTGATGTTCCCAATCAACAGTAAATGCAGGCATTCAAAGCATGGCATGAGAGAGCCAGGAAAGTTATGTACTGGCTGTCTATCAGTATTTCAGACTCTATGATTGTGCATATTCAGGATGCAAGTACGCCAAAGGAGGCATGGGATACTCTGTCAAAGATGTATAGCACAAATACGCAAGCCAGGAAAATGCAGCTCAAGCAAGAGTTGCACAATGTGCAAAGAGAAAATATGAGCATCAATGACTACCACATGAAGGTGAAGAAGATTGCAGATGCACTTGCTTCCATTGGGTCGCCAGTGGAAGATGATGATTTAGTTTCTGTGACCTTGAATGGTCTAGGAAAGGATTATGCACAGTTTCGGACATCCATTTCAGTTCGTGAAAGATTTCCTGATTTTGAGGAGTTGATTGCTCTTCTAATTTCTCAGGAGCAGAGAAATGGTGGTGCATCTTCTTCAGGAGGAACTTCAAAAGAAACTGTCTTCTACTCAAATGCTGGAAGAGGTAGAGGCAGAGATAGAGGAGGCCGATTTGGAGGCCGTGGTAGAAATCAGAATATGCAGCAAACTCAAGAAAACCAGTCCTATGGAGGAGGACGTGGTAACTCTAGAGGCAGGGGGAGCCAAAGAGGTCGTGGTGGATGGCAAAGAGGCCAAAATGCAAACAGTACCGTTGAATGCTACTATTGTGGTAAAATGGGTCATATGACTAAAGACTGCTATAAAAAGCAGAATGACATCATGAATGGAAAACTGCAACAAAGAAATTATGCATCTTCTAGTAGACAGAGTGATGACAGAAATGAGCATTTGTTTATGGTGCAGCACATGAACAATTCTATGACAAGTGCAGAAGAAAGCAACGATGTATGGTATGTTGACTCAGGTGCATCAAACCACATGGCAGGTCATGCAGAATGGATGGAGGATGCAAGGAAAATGGAAAAACCAGGATTTGTGGAGACTGGTGATGATACTGCACATCCGATTGTGCAGATTGGAAAATTTCCTTTGTCTATGCAGGATGGGAAAAAGAAATACATGTCCGGTGTATTTCATGTCCCGAATATCACCAAGAATCTGGTTTCTGTTGGTCAAATGGTTGAACAGGGCTTGCAGGTCAGATTTAATCCTCATGGATGCTTTGTTGAGGATATGAAAAATAAAGGTCGCTTGATAGCAAAAGGAAGAAGAAGGGCAGAATGTTTATGTTGGATGCAGACATGTCTGAATTGAGTGCAGCAATGTTTGCACATGCGACCGGTGTAGTTGCAGATATTGATATCTGGCATAAACGCATTGGTCATATTAATGTACAGCGACTTAAATCAATGCAGGCCCAAAATATTGTTGCAGGATTGCCTAGATTCAAGGTTGCAGAAATGCATAAGGTATGTGAAGCCTGTCAGTTTGGAAAACAGGCAAGGAAACCATTTCCTAGACATGTTCAAGAGAGTGAGAAGCCATTGGAATTAATCCAGTCTGATGTGTGGACTACTAAAGCTGCATCTCTTGGAGGCTGTCATTATTTTGTCAGTTTTATTGATGACTATAGCAGAAAAGTTTGGGTGTATTTTATGAAAAAGAAAAGTGAAGTTTTTGGGCATTTCAAAACTCTTAAAGCTATGGTTGAAAAAGAAACAGGCCTGCAAATAAAATACCTAAGGTCAGATGGAGGGGGAGAGTACCTCTCAAATGAGTTTGCAAGGTTCCTGCAGGAGCATGGCATAAAGCAGCAATATTCATGCAGTCATACCCCACAACAAAATGGAATTGCAGAAAGGAAAAACAGGCATATTGGAGAGGTATCTCGTGCCATGCTCAATGAAAAAGACCTGCCAGATTTTTATTGGGCTGAAGCAGTTGCTACAGCAGTCTACATAATGAACAGGACTCCCACTGCAGCAATACATGGGATGACTCCAGAGGAGAGGTATACTGGTAGGAAACCAGATATTTCTCATTTGAAAATTTTTGGTTGCATTGCCTATGTACATGTGCCAGATGAGTTGAGATCCAAGTTGGATCCAAAAGCTGAGAAGTGCATCTTTATTGGTTACTCTCTGTAGCAAAAAGGGTATAGATGCTATAACCCTTCTACTCGTAAGTTTACAGTGAGCAGAGATGTTGTTTTTTATGAGATGAGTAGCTGGTATAAACCAGTAAATGTGATTGATGATGTAGATGCACAAAATGGTAATGCTGCACAGAATTCACGGGAGCAGTCACCAAATATTAGTGGAACTGGAGCGTCCTCTAGCAGTGGTTCACATTCTTCGCCATGGACAGGCAGATTGAGATCAGGAGAATCTTCTCAAAGCAATGCAGATAGTGGTATGCAAGTATCACGAAAAGGAAAAGAGAAGGTTGATCAGCCCATGTTTGATGTGAATGCAGGTCACTCTTATGTGGATGGTGAATCCAGTGGCTCAGAACAGAGCATTGATGATGAGTTGGGTATTCCTTCTATTGTTACACCTGGAGTAAGGAAGACCAGGGATGTTTTGCGAGTACCTGGGAGTGAACCTATTTTGCGCAGGTCTACGAGAGCTAGGTATCCTGTGGATAGGCTGAAATATGATGGATTTACAGCCATTCACTATGCATATATGGTCAAAGTGATACAGGAACCAGAACCCACTTCTTTTGAGCAAGCCATGGGAAAAGAAAAATGGGAGAAAGCCATGGATGAAGAAATGGACGCCTTGGAAGCAAATGCTACATGGGAATTGGTACCTTTGCCTAAAGGTAAGAATACAATTGGCTGTAAGTGGGTTTATAAGGTGAAGCACAATGCAGATGGTTCTGTGAACAGATACAAGGCAAGATTAGTAGTCAAGGGGTATGCGCAAACATATGGCATTGACTATGAAGAAACATTCAGTCCGGTTGCAAGGATGGCAACCGTAAGAGCAGTCATTGCTATGGCTGCATCAAAGGGATGGTCTTTACATCAGATGGATGTAAAGAATGCCTTCTTGCATGGTGATTTGCAAGAAGAGGTCTATATGGAGCAGCCACCAGGTTATGTGCATGCTATTCATCCTGAGTTTGTTTGCAGGTTGAAGAAAGCCTTGTATGGCTTGAAGCAAGTACCTAGAGCATGGTCTGACAAGATAGGACAGTATCTTGTCACTATTGGCTTTCAAATTTTCAAGGCAGATTTCTTACTTTATGTGAGAAAAACAGAGAAATGTATTATGCTACTTGTCATTTATGTTAATGATTTGATTATGACAGGTGACAGTGATGAAGATATCCTTCATGTAAAAATGCTATTGAAGCAGAAGTTTGAGATAAAGGATTTGGGAGAGCTGCGTTATTTCTTGGGCATTGAGGTGATTAGATCACCAAGTGGGATACAGCTCTTGTAGAGGCAGTATGGATTGGACATGCTGTCCAAATATGGGATGACAGGCTGTAAGCCTATTTCAGTTCCTTTGGAGCAGAATGTGAAGCTGAGCGCAGATGCAGGTGAGCTTCTGGAAGACCCTACTATGTACAGACGCATAGTAGGAAGCTTGATTTATATGACTATTACCAGGCCAGATTTGAGCTATGCTGTTGGATTGGTAAGTCAGTTTATGCAGGCTCCAAGGAAATCGCATTTGGATGCGGCTAGACGCATACTCAGGTATGTGAAGTCCACATTGCAGTATGGACTATTTTATGAGACTGGGGTTCAGATACAGTTGCATGGATACACTGATGCTGATTGGGCTGGTAGTATTTCTAATAGACGATCTACCAGTGGGTATGTGTTCTCTTTTGGGAGTGCTGCAGTCACTTGGAGCAGCAAGAAACAACCTACAGTTGCCTTGTCGAGCACAGAGGCTGAGTACAGGGGTGCAGCAATGGCTGCATGTGAGGTAGCTTGGTTGCATAAGCTACTTTATGATATGCATCAGTCTACAGATGGGCCAGTTGTCATTTATTGTGACAACATGAGTAGTATACACTTGGCAAATAACCCAGTCTATCATGCTAGAACAAAGCACATTGAGGTGCATTATCACTATGTGCGGGAGAGGGTTTTACTAGGTCTTATTGGTCTAGTTTATATCAGCACAGAGTATCAGGTAGCTGATATATTTACGAAGGCATTGGGCGCAGAGAAGCTGCGCAAGTTCAGAGACCTGCTTGGTGTGCAGGAATTGGGATTGAGCTCGAGGGGGAGTGTTGAGATATCGAGCTCCACTCGTGATACGCCAGGGTGACCGTTGTGTATTTATGTCACCGACTTGTCAGTTTGCAGACGGGGTTGGTACACCGCCCATGAATAATAGCTACATGATAGCTATCCTTATCTACTCTAGTTTGTGGCTCAGTTAGTATGCCACCTTAGTTAGTTGAGTTTGGTTTGAGACCCATATATAGGGTTCTTCTATTTCTTTGTATGAGAGTCCTTTTGGCTTACACAACTAAGAAGAGGAAAACAGTTTTTCAGCCTCCATCTTTGTGTGTATTCCCCCATTGTGCAAGCAAGAAAGCCACAAGTGAGACTCCTTCCTTCTCTCCCACAATCTTGACAGGTGGGGTCTCGAGGGAATTGGTCTTTGGAAGAAAGTGATCAACCGATTAAGGTGGTGGAGGCCGTGAGCACATGGCATGGATAATGGGGCCTCTGAAGTTGGGGGGGTTGGAGCCTTTGTTTGTACTTGAGATAAGAAAAGAATGTGCACTACTTGGGGTTGTGTTTGTTTTTCCGTGTGGTGCATTGTGCTTGTGTTAGTGGAACTGGGAGTTGGGCTGGAACCACACGCAAAGCCTGAGTTTTATCCCACACTTTAGGACCTAGTTTGCACAGGGGGAGGTGTGATGAGTGTGGCTTATGGAGACAGGTCTAATTGCAGGCAAGTGTGATCTCCCTAGGTATGTCCTTCCCCTTGATATGCCCTAAGCGTGTGAGTGGGGAATCAAAAAGGCTAGGGGGTTAGGGACGGAGCCAGTTGACTGAAGCCATCGGACGCACCAAACTTGAGAACCCCTAGATGTAGTGCTTGTGGTCTATGTGAAGAGGCGGTGCAACTGCTTGCTTGTGAGGTGCTTCTCCTTTTTTTTAACCTTCGAGGGGTAGTGCAAAATAGAGGATCTATTCCTTGGGCTCTTGAGTGTGAGAGGGGGAGGTAGGGGGCTTCAATGATTTCCTAAGGAAACTCCTACTTATCATGTACCCTTTTTTGGCCTATCCTAACATGGAGAGGGGTGGTGGACAAAAATGGATGGCTACAACTGGTAAAATGGATGTCGTTCATGTCCTCAAGGAGGGCCATGCAAAATGATGGGAGCAGAGAGGTGCACGCAACATTAGCCGAGTCATGGCGCAACTATCTATTCCCATATTAATGTTGAAAAATAGCAGCGAGAGATGGTACTTTGCTAGTGCAGGGGGTTGCTTGAGGAGTGTCCTAAGCAATCTAATATAGTTACATGTTTTTACAAGGGCAGGAGGAGAATTCCATCAAGAAGTGAGTCATGGAGTCCCATAAATCCTGTTCTGAGAAAGCGAGTGCTTCCTCAGGCTTTGTGGCATTGATGTTGTAGATCTTCGAGAAGTCGTATCAACCATGGATGTCGGGGTCAAAATCTACTCCTACCCTTCTAGGATATGGTAGATAGGTTGGATCATTTCACTTGAAGGGCAGGGAGCCGCAAAACAACATCCATGCATCCACATTGTCGTTCCAGACTCTTCTTCTCCATTTAGGTTTGGATTGATGGCCTTTCACCATGTGGGGTACCTCCTCAACCTTATTTTCCTAGTAATCTGGAGATTACATCCCCAAGCCATTGGATTCTTCTCTCTTTCGGTGAGCCATTGGTCACCAAGCCTTCTTTCCACCATGGTGATTACTTCCGTTTATTGTTTCAATGGATAGCACTTTGCTAAGGGTCATTGGGTATTGAAATCAAAGGGACTGGCGGCGATTTTCCCATTGCTCACATATTGATAGCTCCATGTTCCAATTCATGGGTGAGTAATCCTTCTTTGGTGGGATGGGAGGCTCTGAGTCTACAGGTGGTTGTGCTTTTGCCCTTTTGCATGCTTGGTCAAGCATTCTAGCCCTCTTCTTTCTAGCTTCTACTTTCCTACTTCTTTGGCTCAAGTGTTCTTTCTTTTTCTAGCACTGTTGTGGTATCTTGCTCCTGAGGGGATCCTAGCTATGGTGAGGGAGGTGGTGGAACCCACTCCTCATCTCATTGTGCCCCATCATGGCTTGACCCTAGTACTACTGCTTCTTGTGGTTGTTCTTCTTGGAGTCCCAATGCGTCAACCTCCCGCGGGTGTCAAGCTCTCTCTCAATAGATTTTCGCTGACCTTGCCAAGTTAGATTGAGGCTTGTGTCCTAGATTTGGGAGCATAGCCCTTGTTTTATAGCCTTGCGAGCTATTTCCAATTTTCTTTTAAGTGCATCAATTGTCTCCTCCTCTTCAGAGAGCGTGAAGTCTAAGATTGTGCTAAGGAAGGCATGTTGTTGGGCCTCCAAACTAGCCTAAGCGACGCCTACCCTGCTTTTTGCTAGTATTCAACTTCCTTTCGCAAGGACCAAATGACTTGCTAGGTCCTTTACTTTCTTCTCAGTCTCACTTTTGGCATCCCATTCCTTTGCCTTCTTTTTCATCTCTTCCAAGCCCTCACTTTGCCTTTGTGACAGGGCCACTATCATCAACTCCTACCCCTTCCATTTCTATGCAACATCTTCTTTTTCCTTTGTTAGGTGCTCGATCTCTTTTTCCAATCTTGCTTGTTCCTCTCTTTCCCTTTACAATCTATACTCCACTTCTTCCCTCTCTCTTTGTCGTTCCTCTTGTTCTTACACTCTCTCTATCTCTAGTGCGGCTAGCTCTTCCATGTCCTCCTAGAGC
This sequence comes from Lygodium microphyllum, assembly GCF_053477565.2. NCBI lineage: Eukaryota > Viridiplantae > Streptophyta > Polypodiopsida > Schizaeales > Lygodiaceae > Lygodium > Lygodium microphyllum. Next base: position 50,529,691 of record NC_141164.1, read on the forward strand.
TTTCTCATATGCATTTCAAGCTCTGCATACTGTAGAATCAGGAGCTTGTACTCCCTTTGCATTCCAACCAGCTCCTGGTTCTCTTCTTCTAGTCTTTTTCACCACTGTTCCTCCTCATCTTCCTTGGCCCTTAGTTTCACTCTTAGCGCCTTGATTTCCTTTTGTTGCGTGGCCACTTGGCATGTTTTTTTTAGTTAGAAGGCAGCTAACACTTCTCTTTTAGTTTCTAGCTTTGTCATTATGGCTCTCTTATCCTCTTTTGCTCTTTCCAATTGAGTGTAAAGCTCCTTGACATGCTCATCCTGATCAGTGGGCTACGGCCCCATGCTGGTGATAACCTCGATTCTCTGTCGCTTGGGTCCCTATTGAGATTTGGCATCCGTAGCTACTGGTCTTTTCATTCTTGTCATTGGAGTCCCTGTACTACAGTCGGGCATTGGGGTATGTGCTTTATCAACCAAGAACTGCACCCACACCATGAGGTTGCTGGCGTCAACCATGGTTGGGGTGCCTGGTGTTGCTACAATGGTTGGGGTGGCATCAAGTGGAGTGCGGCCTTGCCTTTTCCCTCTAGAAAAATGGGTGGAGATAGGTCTTTTAGTGCTTGGCCACTAGTTCCCAGCCTGTCCTACCTTGGCGAGCTCATCACTGACAACTCCTGGTCCGTACCTGCATTGTTGCTCAATGGACACGTGCACAACTTGTGCCAAGTCCTCTTCTTCTTTTCTTCTCAACTCTTCGTCTTCTTCTTCTGCCTTCTTTCGTCGTTTTTCCTCTATCATTTTTTATTCTTTTGTTATTTTTGTGATTTAGCCTTCTCTTTGTTTCTTCTCTCTTCTTTGGCTTTCTTGGACTTTCCTTATGCTTTTATTAGCTCTTCCTTCTCTTTTTTTGTCATTCTCTCTTCCTGCCTCTCCTGTGTCATCTTTTTCTTGGGCGTTTTTGGTTTTCTTTTGCTAGATTGGCCTCTGGTGCTCCCTCCTCATCATCACTAATTGTTCCTTCACTTGACTATTCTCATTCTCATCTTGTAGAGGTGACCTTCCAGGTGTTTCATTGGCTCCTTCTTCTGCATTCTACATCTCCTTTACTGCTTCGTGGATGAGAGCAATCAAGATCCCCCCATATCAGATGAACAAGGCCTTGGATGATAGTTTCTTCCTCTTAACTCCCTTTGATGCTGAGGATTCCCCACCTGCTGGCTTGCTACCCAGGGCTAGTGCCTTAGCGGATTGATCAATGGTTTTTTACACGTAGTCGTTCCATTCTGTTTCATCTAGTACGCAAGTTTCCAAGCTCTCCAACATGGGCACACTGATTCTGTGCATAAGGGAGTTGTATCATTGGTTGGAGAAGAGGGAATGGATGACTTTTGCTTGCGTTTAGATTTTTGGGTCGAGGATGTCCTGACTACTTATGTTGTTGTTTGTTAAGACTTGCTCCTTCCTCATGTTCAACATGGCATATACATCCCTCTTCTATCTCCTTTCCACCTTGGGTTCCAGACCCAGCACCTTCTCCACCAAGGTCTTACTGAGCTAAATTTGAATTTTCTTCACTCCTTCTCCTCTCCCCAGGTCACTATCCCACATGTTAAAAACACGAATCTAGAGCATGGTAGGAGCTATAAAGGATGAAAGATGAAGACAAGACTCATGTTAACATAGACAAAGAGAGACCAACTATTGCACAAGTGAATTAGGTTCCAAGATAGATTAGCTTGGACTCATAAAGACAATCTTGTGTAATGAACGGATGCTAACAAGGCACTAAGTGAGTACAAAGCATCGTGATATATATTAAAAGGTGAACCAAGTACATGTCTTTATAGCTTTCCAGCTTCTCTACTCTCCTCACTATGCTTATGGGATACAAGTCTCCTCATCCTACAGCATACATCATTTGACCTATTTTCCAACATCGCCCCTCAAATGATGAATTCCTACACTTGCTGGCTTTTGCCCCCCCTACATGATGAAATGGCCTGGGAGACTAGCTCAGCCTAGTCAAGTCAAGCTTGAAATTTTACATTTTTGGCAAGGGTTTTTTCAATACAAATCCACTAAGGGAAAGAAAACATCCACTATGGGAAAAATACAATGAAATTTTCTTTAGAATAATCTGTCAGATTTTTTGATGGTGGCAGAAGCATCTTCTCCTTCATTCATAAACTGACCTTGATGGTGATCATCTTGCACCTGTTGTGATCTCCTCTTGTGGAAACATTCACAGGCTACATGGCCAATCTGGCCATAGTAATGACAAACAATTTGGTCCTTGTTGCTGTTGGTTGTGAATCCTTGACCACGTCCTTTTGCTGCATAAGTACCCTTGGTGTACAAGAGTCTATCCCTTGAGCTAGTTTGTTTTACATCCTTGCTTTTAAATTTTCTTTCTCCATCAAGCAGTGAGTGCTCAATGCCTTTGAGTGAGAGACTGAGAACATTACTTAGTGTTGAAATAAGGTTCTCATATGGTTCATGATTAACATTGGCAAGTAGCACTACTATTGCCTCATCCTCATCAATGTTCTTTTTAAGAGTTGCTAGCTAAGTTTTAAGGCTCTTGAAGTTATTGATGTATACAGTCATAGATGAACTGTCTTTTACATCCAACTTATAAAACTGCATAAGTACTTTCACCTTTGAGTTCTTTGCTTGTGTACCAAAGATCTTGTCAAGTTCTTCCCATGCCTTCTTTGCATCTGTTATGCCAGAGATGTGGTGTAATACATCATTTGATAGACCCCACGCAATAATACCTAGAGCTTTGTTGTTCATCTTTTTCCATGCCTTTGTTTTAGGCTGGTCTTCTGCAGTATCTTCCTCTTTAGCATCTTCTTTCTTGTCATCTACATCATCTTCTTCAAAGAGATCCTAGAGGTCTTTCCTCATGGGATCGTGCATGGTTTTCTCCTTCCAGGCATGAAGCCTTCACCATTAAACTTTGCTATTTGCTCCAATTCAAGTCATCTTAGGAGGAGGTTTTACCACGAGAATTCTCGAGCAGTGTCTATCATTTTACAAGAAGATTGAGATTTACAAGGGATTTGATCAATGTGACTTTAAATCATTACACAAACTGAGAATAATCTTGAAGCAGGAATCAGAAGGGGAGTTACTCTTGAGTAAGCTGAAAACTCAAGTGCCAAGAAGCACTATTTGAGTATCAATAGATACTATGTCTTGAATGAAGACCTTGATGTTAAACTTGATGTTGATGCTTAGGCTTCTCAAACCTTCCTCTTGCTGAAGTCTTTGTTGGAGACTAAGTTCAGACTTAGATCAAAGTGGCAGACAGTGGAATGAGAAAATGAGGAGTTTTATGAGTTCTAGTGAAAATGAGCTATGGCTTCCTTTAGGGTTTCACTAGGTCAATTGGTTTTTTCCTCCCTGCAGCTCATGGAAATGATAATTTGACGAAATATTTGGTGAGGAGGAATTTTAGAGGGTAGTCTTCAAAAGCCCTAAGGTTGCAAGGTCAAATGTGGCCCGTGTAGATGGCGAAAGCTGTACAACTAGCAGACATCACATTCTAGGCAATGAGCTACAATTCCTACAATGCTAGGTGCTGGCGTGCACAATGTCTTACTGTGTCGCGTGCCTGGAAGGGGCGCAGGGAGTTGAGGAAAAGAACTCCAGAAGAAGGCATAACTAGATAATGCTAGAGAGAGATACAAGTGCTCAAAGCGCTGCAGGTCCTATTCTGGCTATGGCTGCCAAGCAAGCCAGTGAGAAGAAGGAGTAGGAGATGGGGTTCTAGACTTGGAGTGAGCTAGATAAGAGTGAAACAAAGCTGGAGGAGTAGTGCCATGCCCGACTGAGCTCTGATACCATGTTGAAAACATGGATCTAAAGCATGGCAGGAGCTATGGAGGATGAAAGATGAAGATAAGACTCATGTTAACATAGACAAAGAGAGACCAACTATTGCACAAGTGAATTAGGTTTCAAGATAGATTAGCTTGGACTCATAATGACAATCTTGTGTAATGAATTGACACTAATAAGGCACTAACTGAAAGTACAAAGCATCATGATATATATTAAAAGGTGAACCAAGTACATGTCTTTATAGCTTTCCAGCTTCTCTACTCTTTTTACTGTGCTTATGGGATACAAGTCTCCTCATCCTGCAGCATATATCATTTGACCTATTTTCCAACACCACATTCCCTATCAGGGTTGTAGGTCCTCAAGAAGTCCACGCACTTGGCATGGTTGGGTTCCTGTTCAAACTTCTCGATGTACTTGGCCACGTTGCATTGCTCCACGACTCTTTTTGCAACCTCCTCCTTAGCCACCACCTCTACAATGTTATGGATGCTTTGGAACTTCAATTTGTTGTAAACGTGGTTTTCGAGGACGAGGCCATACTTCACTCTTTCCTCATCTGTGAATGGAAGACGGTGGGCACAATCTTGTTATGCTACCATCTTCAGCTCCTGTTATACAACCATGGTTCACCATTAGCATTTTTAAGAGACTTTCTTGCTGGAAGATAAACAGGAGTTCATCGTGCTTTTATGGGAACAAGACCTGCTTAAGCATAAAAATAGAATTTTCCTTCGAGCAATTCTTATTCATTTCCCAAAATTTTATGACAATCACGAGTTGATTTTTCTCTACTTCAGGCATTGATTAAGACTTTAATTTTTCCAAAAGTGTTTCATTTTCCCTTACATGTTTGACTTCACCTCTTCATTCCACTTGTTGATTTTGCCTTACTTCACCTTACTTGTACTCCACCTTTCCCCCTCCCCCCTTGGGAATGAGAAAAATCCTTCCTAGGATTTAGAGGTCAAGAGGTCAAGGGCCCTCGGTGCTTGTGTTTTGGGGCTTTTACTTCCGCATGAGCCAAGGATAGAATTTCGAATTGTATTCTAATTGAGCATAGTGGTCCATGTCGAAAGGACGGATGCCAACTTGAGTGATGCAGGTGAGAACATCTATAAGGAAGTCATCGAAGTTTACTCGACTGGCGATGTGTAACTCCTCCTCGATTAGAATTCGATCTAGATACAGGTGGGTCAGGAGGTGCTCTTCTAGAGGTCAGTTTACAAATGGTGGTCAACACCCTATAGGAGGTTGGAGCTACATAAGTGGGGTCATACTCCAAGGTTTTTATAGCATATCTCTATTCAATAGCATTACTCATGATTTGACAGCCCTCAAATTCCCATTGAAGTTGGAGAGCATACCATTTCCTCAAGAAAGAAGAGTCATTGTCAGCAAATTTCTTCAATTCTTCGATTTCTTTGTCACTAGCATATGCAGTGCACTTGTCATATGATGTGATGAGGCATCATTTCTATGCTTGCTAGTGGGAAATCTTGGTGGCGATTAACTCCTCAGCTACTTCGACAGCCCTAACGAATACAAATTTGAATTCTTCCCATGAGCAAGGTACCAATGCACCTCCATTGCTAAAGGCTCTTCCAAAAGGTCTAAGTCCAAGAGTTCATAGCTTTTAGCAAGTGACCGGAAGGTGGCAACTAAGCATCTAAGGCAAGCAACCAAGTTATCCCTCATTTTTTCAATGAAGTCTGCGGCCAAGGTTAGAATTGATCTCCACTCATAAGAGATGACTGAACTAGAGAGTTCAGTAGTTGATTGTTGCGACTCTAGTTGCTTCTAAGGTTGTGGCTTGGTCTCTTGTTCAATAGGCTAGGCTATGGCTACTAATGGTGCTTCTGAGGTTTGAGGGACACTAGTAGGCCCAGGTTGAGACAACTTCTTAGTTGGCGGCTATGGTTTTAGCCTATAGATTGTTTTAAATTCTGCAAGGCTAGGCTTGGAGGCTTTATGGATTTAGCAGCCTGAGTCTCTTGTGGCCTGAGTGCTTGATCTGTCCTCATGTTTTGTGTGGTCAAGCTTGAGGGCGGCATTTGAATAGGGCCTTTGGTTGTTTTGGCTTTAGGTACCCAGATTCAGTTGTTACCCGCATAGTAGCCTTGTGCTTGCAATAAGGTCTTGGGGACCCATCGTGGGCTGACCGTATATCAATGTCTATAGTTTTGTTTTGGCCTCCTGAGTTTCGAATATGGGGCCTTAGTCTTGTGGGGCCATAGATGTTTGCTCCTAGGTGGCGAGCCTTGATATTTAGGTACCCATTGAAGCCTTGCTTTGGGTCCCTTAGTTTTGGCTTCAGTGGTTTGCAGCTCTTTAGGTTTGGCGAGTGGTGGCGAGTCACAACCCCCTCCTTAGACTTGGCGGTGAGTTTCTCTACCGGTGGCTTTGTGGACTTTGAAGGAGTCGCACAGCCCTTGCTAAAAGTGGTGACTATGCATACGTTGCCTATGGTAAGGTGGATATGCTGGGATTCATAATCGACATTGCAATGAGCTTGCTTTTTAAATGTGCATCCTAACAGTGATTCCCTACCTGCATCTTTGGTGTTTGGAAACACATAGAAGATCATTGGTATGCTTTCACACTCAATAGAGATTGCAACCTTGCACTTTCCCAAGAGTGCATATGATCAGCCCCATATGGGTTGAGTTTGGCATTGCTGGGCTGCAACTGCGGTCTACTAATTTGAGTCCAATGATCATGAGTTAACACATTAAAGTCAGTTCCCTCATCGATCAATGCATTGAAGGTGTGTATTTGCTTGGCAATGACAGTTATGCTTAGGTAGACTGGTTCTACTCTGCTTCCTCATCCTTATCATCAATCTCTGTGATAGTGGCCATTTGCACATTGACAAGGGATTCCAACATTGGCAGCTCATGCAATGGGTGTGAGGGAGGGTAGTACTTCTTTACGCAGCTGCCATTAAAGAAGCCTATGCCCTCACCCTCTAGGGTTTCGAGTTCCACACTGCCAGTTTAACAAATGATGTGAACTCGGAAGGGCCCTAGCCCTCTAAACTTCATTTTCTACTTATGTCCCTTGACTGAGTACAGTAGTACCAAGTCTCCTTGTTTGAAATTGTGTTGTGCTTGACATGCTTGTCAAACCAGCTTTTGCATCTTGCCTTTTCGCATATTAGCCCATGGGTGGCTAGAAGTCGAGGCATTCTAGCTCAACTAGGGGCTCTGTCCATGCCTCCTTTCCATCCCATCTCTCTTGATGAGTGATTCTCATGCTAGGAACGGAGAACTCTATAGGTAGAATTGCTTCAGTCATCCCGAAGATTAACCTGAAGGGAGTCTGTCCCCACAGTTGTTTTATAAGTTGTGTGGTAGGCCCATAAGGCTACCATGAGTTTTTTTTATCCTAGTCGTTGTACAAAGTAGAAACTACCTTAGTCAAGACATTTACTAGAATTTTATTCGTAGACTCAGCCTGGCCATTAGCTTGAGGATAGTACGCTGAGGATTTTCGATGGATGATTAGAAAGGTGGACATGAGATGAGCAATCACTTCATTGATGAAGCGCATGCCTTGGTCGCTAACGAGTTTGATGGGGTAGCCAAATCTTGAGATTACTTGTTCCCAAAGGAGCTTGGTAGTGGTCCTAGCATCATTCTTTCTCGTAGCTCATGCTTCTACCCGCTTCGTGAGGTAGTTTGTGGCAACAATGATGTCCTTCACTTGTGAGTATTGTGCTACAAGATTGATTGGCCCAATGAAGTCAATTCTCCATTTCTTGAATGGTTGCCTTGCAATGATTGGACTCAACTCCATTTTGTCCTTGCAAACTGGCACCTTGGTCCTTTGGCACTCATTACAATGCTTTACAAATCATGCTACATCTCGGAAAAGAGTAGTCCACCATAGCTGAGACTGCAACACCTTGCAGGTTGTTGTGTCTCCGTTGAAATGTCCTCCTACTATTCCATAGTGTGCCTATGCAGGCACGTCGTGCATTTTGTACTCACACACACATCTGCACAACAATCCATCTTGCCCTAGTCGATAGAGTTGGCCTGCTATTATCAATTGATAAGGTTGGATTTTGAGAATGAGTTGCCTAAGTCATGCTTTTTCTATTGGTCATTCAAGGATTCCATGCTCAAGAACTTGGACAATGTCATCTGCCCAATAAGGCATCAGATCAGCTCTAAACAAATCTCTTTCATTGGATAGGCTGAATAGATGGGCCTTGGGTAGTTTGTCTGCAATGCCTTGTCTAGCGGCTTCTCCCGTGGTGGGGATGCAAGACATATGGTTAGCCATATAATGCTTTTCTTTACGTACAACCATAGAGAAGTCTAATTCTAAAAGCAGAAGTAACCATTGAGATATGCATCCTATAGCGCAGCACGGTCTATTAAACAAGGTAAAGCAAGGCTTGATGGTCAACAAAGAAGGTAAAGGGTGAAGCCAAAAGATAATGCCGAAACTTCTTTACAACAAACACCATGGCTAAATGCTCTCTCTCCATTGTCAAGTAGTTCATTTTCATATATGTAAGTCGTCTGCTAGAAAAGCTCATAGGATAGTCTAAGTTGTATTTACCAAGCGGCTGGCACAACACAGCTCCTACAGCAAATTTAGAAGCATCAATGTGAACATGGAAAGTGATTGTCCAATCTAGGGCTCATAGAATTGGTGCAATGGTTAGAGCCTCTTTCAACTCCTCATATGCGGATTGCTTGGTCCACTCGAATATAATTAGCAGCTTGTATAGAGGTCTAGCAATCAATGCATAGTTCAACACAAACCATCAATAATACCTTGTATGGCCTAGGAAGCACTGAACTCCCTTGTAATCAGTTAGTGGTGGAAGATCAGCAATGACCCTAACTTTCAAGAAGTCAGTGGCAATCCCATTCTTTGACACCACATGCCCTAGGATGCATCCGTGCTTCAGCCAAAACTGGCACTTTAAGGGGTTCAATGAGAGACAATATAATCGACACCATTCAAAGACAGCTCAGAGCTTGTCTAAGTGTTCCTTCCAAGTAGAGTAACCACATAGATTGTCAATGAAAACCTTTAACTCCTTCCTAAGCATATCCTTGAATATAGCACACATGATCCTCTGGAAGGTAGCTGGTGCGTTAGTCAACCCAAAGGGCATGACTATGTAGGCAAAGACTCTCCACTCAATGGCAAAGGCAGTCTTGTGCCTATCGTCAGGGTGCACTTGCACCTGCTTGTACCCCAAGAAGCCATCCATGAAACTGTAGGCCTCTTTACTAGCCACTCTCTTGAGCATGTGCTTGGTGTACAGCAATGGGTAATTATCTCTCTTCGTCACAGCATTTACCTTCTTGTAGTTGATGCACGCTTTGATCTCCTCGTTTTCTTTAGTACGATAACTATGGGTGAAACCCAGTTGGTGTGCTCAATCTCATAGATGAATCTTGCTCTCATTAGCTTATCAATTTCTTCCTTGATAGCATGAGCATGCTTTGGATTCATGGGATATGGTTGCTACTTGGCCTGTGTTGCATCGGGTGGCATGGGTATATTGTGAGTCACTACACTTGGATCTACCCCTTTGAGTTCCTCCAAGGACCAAGTAAAGACATCTATATACTCTCGCAAGAGAGCACTAAGACTTGCTTCCTCTTTCTCAATCAGGTTATCGACTATAAAGACAGGTCGGGGTATCTCCCCCTCCTTGGCTAATTTGATCTCCTTGACCTGGGCAAGTCCTTCTATTGGCTTGCTTGCTTGCCCATGGCGTTTGGCTCCCAGCAAGATCACTATCTTATCGCCTTTCTTGAACTTTGTGAATCTTCTTGGTAGGTCTTGCAGTGTTCTTTGCTCCTATGCCTACACATCCTTAGGTTGTTTCCTTCTTTCCTCCTTTAATCTTTGGCACCTAAGGTGGACGAGTAAGTCCCCTTTGGTGTGTCTAGTCTTAGAAGGTTGAGGTATTTCGAGATCACTATCTGAGCTTACTTCTAATTCGGAATCAAACTCTACATCTTTGCTAGAAGAGGGAATCTCTCCCAGTGGCCGTAGCTCTGATGGTGAATCCATCCTAAGCAATGGCGTGGCACTTAATTGGGCTAAGCCTGCTCGCTTAAAGTCTATTGCGCCTATGTGCTCCAACCAGGTGCAATCGCAATCCATGCACATGACTCCTCTTTTGATTCTAAAGGCGTTTCCCTTCCATGGTTTGGAGTCTGCTCGTATTTTCTCTATCACCCGTCCCTCAGTATCGTATTCTATCATGTCAATTTCCCCTTCCCTCTCTCACTGAAGGAATAGCAATCCTCATATTCATTGTTAAAGCTATCTTCCTCCGACTGCTCATCATCTCCTAAGTCTTCATATGTCTCATCCTTTTTGTTGATGACTAAGGCCCAATTGTACATCAAGTTTAAGTCATGCACTTTGGTCCATCACCACTTAGGTTCATTCAATAGATCTTCGAGTGGTTTAATGTTTGCCGATGGGTTACCAGCTAACTTGCTAGTTAGGTGCTCTAAGATCTCATGGAGCTCTCGCTTGTTGTTTGATATTTGAAATATGATCAGATTGGGTCCTCTCTATGCACTCCTAGCCATCATGTAGATTGGCACTTAGGGCTCTTCTTGGGTCTTGTCAATCATCTTAGCAGCTTGCTTGTATTCCTCATTGTCCAAGAACGGCAAGTCAATTGTAGCAAGGACATGCATCTAGTCTCGCTTGTCCTTAGGACAAGGGATATACTTAGCCAGTGGCCTGTATGATTTCCTATTCTAGTCGTCACCCTTCAGCATAATGGAGATGGCATCTAGGTCAATCAGTGTGGTCTTCCAAGTGTCCATGTCTTCTCTCACGGCTTCCATTAGATTTCCAAGGAAGATCAAACCATTGCCCCAATCTTCTATGACTCTCCCATTGCGCATCCAGGGTCGGCAGTCTAGCAGGACATCATAGTCCATCCCCTTCATGACTATAAATTCAATGGCAAACTGGACTCCTACAATATTTACGAGCCAATTCTTTACCACTCTAAATGGTCTTACCTTCATTTCGTTAGCTGATATGACATTAAACATAGCATTCTCAACAGGCGGGTTACCCCACGCCTAGAGTATTGTGTGGCTAAGCACACTAACTCTTGCCCCCGTGTCTACAATACCCTTTCTTATGGTATCTCCAAGAGCTAAGACCGGTAAAACTGTGTGCATTTTCACACCTTCCCATAAAGCATTGACTTGCAAGGATTTGGGCATTGAGTGCAGCATCAAACTCGGTATTTGAGTCTCTACATCATGTTCGTGCAAGTCAGCGGTGGCAACTTGCTCCATCGAATCTTCAACCCATTGCTTCAGCTCTTGCCATAGCGTCGAATGATGCCTAAGAAAATTTCCTAGGCTGAGCATCACAAAGGTGGTCACCAGTGTGGTGAGGAGGTTGTTGGCTGCTAGCTTTTCTCCAAATCCTGCATTTCCAAGCCTGTGGCCTTGATTGCTTTGTTGGCCAGTAGCATCTGCGTCATGCAAGGACTGATCAATCTCCTTTTGCTTTCATGTTTGTATCACTATTCTTTCTTGTTCATTGCAAATGTCATTCTTCTTTTCTTGTAGACTCTTTACGTTTCTTTGTCTCTGTGTTTCCATTCCTTTTCATTGTGTACTCTCACATGGTATCAGAGCATGATACCATTGTCTGAGAGAGACATAGAATCCTTGATACTTATAGAGGAGGTTGTCCACATCTATGTTTTTGCAGCTTTCTTCTTGAAGATGATAGTATTTCTCCTCACCAGGCAAATGCTCTACATCGACTTCCTTGTGATCCTATAGCCTTTTCCTCCCATTTTGGGGCTATCTACTACCAAAATGCAAATTTCTTGTGGGTGTCTTATAGGATTTTGAAGATTTCTTACCACCAATTTCATGGCTTTGATGATACAAATGAGGAGCTTTCTTAGCACTCCTCTAAATGGCAGTGAGATTATTGCACTGATCGTGAATAATGGAGATCACCTAACATGTTTGTTTAGGAACCCTCCCCTCCCCATTCTCTCCATGTCTCATAGAAGGCCCGTTCTACCAACCTCCATATGCCACCCATGGCACCCTCTATACATGTGCATGCACTCCCTTCTTTACCCAAAGAGGACCAGCTTGATGGTTCAAACTACTCACTTTGGTCGTGTAAGGTGGAGTGTATCCTTGATACCTTCCATATTTGGGAGCTTGTTACCCACCCTATTCCCCTTCCAATGGAGGATCCCACCATTTGATCATCGATGGATTGTGTGGCCTTATGGGATTGACTCAATTCTAGATCTCGATCTTTCCTCTTTATGAGCTTATAGGATTTTGTCCTAATGCATTGTGTGTAGGTTGCAAAAAGCAGGAGAAGTGTGGACAAGGCCTACTTCTTTATACCATTAGAAGACATTTGCATGGATGCTCATTAATGATTCTCCTTCCATGAAGGATCATATTAACAAGTTGGAGGATATGAGGGATGAGCTTGCATCCCTTGGCAGGATGATCTCTTCAAAGGATATGGCTATGATTCTTTTGGCTCAACTACCATCTCCCTAGTTTGATATCTTCTACACTAGCCTTCTTACATCAAGGACTTGTGAGAAGCTTTTATGGGAGGAGCTTGCCCCACTTGTTTTGGAGCATGATGAGTGTGCCAAAGAGGTTGCCAATGGATCTATCTCCACTACAATTTTTTGTTGGGGTAAAGGCGCCTCTGCCGTGCCACCCCGTGTATTACTACACTGACAGTACCTGCCACTGCACACTGCAGGTGGCGGGCGCCTGTCACGTCACTTTATTCTTTACATTCATTTTTTAGTGACTAGTAAATAAAGGAAGGCCCGGTCACACATTGTGACTGTTGGAGTTCCCATTTCTTGTCTCTCTCTTTCTTGCTCTTGCTCTCCCGCCATAGCTCGTGTGCAAGCTTCGATCCTTCTCACCTTTCAACTTGTATTAGAGCTTGGCTTCCTCTTGCTCGATCTCGACTCGGTGCTTCTCTACCTTTGCATCAACTCCCTTCACGCATTGGGTCTCCATCCCGGCAGCCATATCCGATCTCCCCGAGCTCCCGTCACTCCCAGGCTTCCCGAGCACCTTCCCGGCCTATTGAGGCACCTTCAAGGCATTGGTACTGAGGTATTTGATCATTCTTTCAGGGTTTTATTTCAGTCTACAGGTTGCAAATAGCAAGGGCAGCCATGGCTTCAAACCCTTGAAGCTTATTCTCCTCATATTGTGCCTTACACCTATCAAGGCTCAAAGAGGCTTGTCATATGCCTTTGATAGGCCCTTCTTGAGCCCCCCATTACCCCCTTTTTAGCCCATGTGGAGCAGCAGCAAGTTCAGCACCAACAGGGTAGATTGCACCATTTTTTTCCAGGCTGTTAGCACTCGTCTACTTCAGCTCCACACTTGGCCATTGCTTCTTGCTCTCTACCTTGATCAAGAGGGCGATAGACTTCATGTTTGATATCATTCAAGCTTTGGGCATTGGTCTTGATCATTCGGGGCTGATTTCTTCAGATTTGGGACTGTCATAAACTGTCATAATAGGCTGAAAACAGGGCAGCACCATTGGCATTAGCATTTGTTGCTTATACTCCATTCCGGTTGTGCTATTTGATGCCCGTATGCGGTCTACATGATGCCTAGTGCCTTGGGAATGTATGCACATGATTATGCCATGATTTTGGCCTGAAATATTGGCTGATTTGGGACTGTTATTTACTGTTATATAGTGCTGGAAACAAGGCAGCCACACTTGGCATTGGCATTTGATGCTTATACTCTACTCCGGTTACCTTGTTTGATGCCCATATGCGGTCTACATGATGCCTAATGTCTTGGGAATGTATGCATTCGATTTGCCCATGATTTGGCATTGTTTTTGCTCATTTGTCACATGTATTGTTTCTCTATCGATACCGGATGTATGCTATGGGTTATGTCATGATGTATTACACTTTGGGGATCGACTTCGAACTCATGATCGTGATTCCGGAATGCTTTTGAGCATCGCATTTGCTCCGTTGTTATTGGTTTGTCATTGGCAGTTTGGTCGACTTGACTGGCATTTGGGCCGCTTATGCCTATTGTCTGTACTTGACGGATAAGCTCTATGCATTACATGCTTTGGTCCGTGGTTGATGCCTCTTAGTTTGTCCATGCTTGACAGATATTTTGGAGCTCCAATTTGGATGTTTTGAGCACTTCCGACTCATAGGGATATTGACTTTGGCTTGTTATTGGATGTATTGACTTGACAGAGATCTTGCCATTGGGATTATGTCTTGCTTCGTGGTTGCTACATCAGTTGCTTCATGTATGTCATGCTCTTGGGAAGCGTATGACGCATTGACTTGGTCACTTGTCACTGGTACTTTGTCTTGGGTTGCTTGAGCCCTTAACTCGATTGTACGCCTTTTGTGCCAGTGGGAGCATCTTGCATGCTTACTTGACCTTGAGCACGGATTACATACTATTGGAGCAGTCTATGTCATTGAGCAGTTATAGATGTATTGAGACTTTGGGATTATACTCCGACAATTGGATGTTGCATTGAGTATATGTCTTGGTTCACAGGATGATTATGAGCTGAGTCTCAATTTTGGATCCGCTTTCTTTTGAGCAGACACCTATTTGTGTCAGGTTTTGGCAGTTGGTTCTACATTTTGCCTAGATTGTCTGGGGTGTGCCTCTTACTGGCAGATGCTATTTGACATCTCTCGGTATTATGCTCATGTATTTTCACTGTCATTTGGCTTTGCTTTGTCCTCTTTATGCCGGCTTTGGACCTAGCATTGTTTAGTTGACATTAGATCCAATACCCAGTCTGGTTCTCAACAAGAGCAAGCCAACGCTGAAAGACTGCCAAGACATCGGACTTTTGCTTTATGGGATAAGCCCACACTTTCCTAGAAAAATCATCAATGAAGGTAACAAAGTACTTCGCGCCACCCATAGACATACACGGCATGGGCCCACAAACATCTGAATGCACCAAAGCCAAGGGCTCACTCATGCATGGCCTACCCAATTTCTTATGCATAGACCTATTCTACTTACCATAAAGACAATGATCACACGAGTCAAAACGTGCATAGTCCAAAGGCGGAAGATACTGCAAACCAGATAATATTTTCATTCCCTTCAAAGACATATGCCCCAAACGGGCATGCCAAAGTGATACATGTGGGATAGAGCCCACTGCCAAAACATGGTCTACAGAAGACCCAGATACAACAAGAGGATAGAGGCTGCCAGCCTTGGCGCCTCTAGCAAGCACAAGTCTGCCTTTGGTAATCTTCCAGGCAGAATCCCCAAAAGAGACATGAAACCCTGCATCATCCAACTGTCTTGCAGACATAAGACTGCGTGTAAGCGCAGGTACATGACGTACATCCCTGAGCAAAAAGGAACTGCCAGTGGAAAACTGCAACTGAATATCTCCACAGCCCACAATATCAAGAGACCTATCATCTCCAAGTCTGACTGATCCAGATATAGTACGGTAAGAGTGAAACCACTCACGGTAAGGCATCACATGGAAGGACGCACCTGAATCCAATAACCAGCATTGTGCATACATACTAGGTGTCTCATTCAAGTGTGAAGCATCAGAAGAACTAGCTGCAAGTATGAACTCATCACTACCATCAGAATCCTCGGTCTACATGACATTAATTTCTTCAATCTTGACGCTGGACTTCGCAGGTACTATGCTGCGATCAGAGGGCTTCTCCTGCACTTTCTCTTTGCCCTTATTCTTGCGCTTCTCATTGCACAACTCATGACACTGTGGTCTGATATGGCCCTTTTTCCCACAATGATGATAAGTGACATTAGTGTTGCGCCCACGCGACTTACTACGCGACTTTCCACGAGATTTAGACCGACCCTTCTGTGAGTCACGGCCACGGTTATTACCACGATCATTCCTGTCATTCCTACCTCTAATTGTCAAAGCATGTGAAACATGAGAGGCATCCAAGTTTTTGCGATTAACCTCTTCCTGCAGAAGAGCATGTGGACTGACAATGGGGGAGAATATGTCTCACGTGCTTTTGAGTTGTTTTGTGATGACAGGGGTATTAAGCGTCAGTTGACCGCCTCTTACACCCCCGCCCAGAATGGTTTGGCTGAGCGCATGAACAGGACTATTCAGGAGCGTGTCCACTCTATGCTTAGCCATGCAGGCCTATCACAGAGCTTTTGGGCTGAGGCAGTTAGTACGGCAGTGCATGTCATAAACCGATCGCCTTCTAGTGGATTGTATTTCCAGGTTGCAGAGGAAGTTTGGGCTGGTAAGCCACCCTCTTATGCGCATCTCCGTGTCTTTGGATGTGAGGCATTCTGCCTTGCCTATGGGATCCGCAGGCGCGGAAAATAGTACGCAGCCATGATGTAGTCTTCCATGAAGACAAGATGCACAGGCAGCCTGAGAAAGTGGTTGAGATCCGCAGAGTGATCTTTCAGGAGGAGCCTAGAGCTCCTGCACAACCAATTGGATAGCCTACAGCTGCAGCAGATGCTCATGGTCAAGCTGTTGGATAGGCAGCTGGGCAGGCAGCAGAGCCTGCAGTGAGACGGTCTGCTAGAGACAAACGTCCACCTGATAGATTTCAGCCCTCTATGCATTATATTTTGGTTACAGATGCAGGAGAGCCTTTCACTTATGATGAGCTATGTGCAGGGGTGACAGTCACTCCTGGGAGAGGGCTATGCAGTCTGAGA
Source organism: Lygodium microphyllum (assembly GCF_053477565.2). NCBI lineage: Eukaryota > Viridiplantae > Streptophyta > Polypodiopsida > Schizaeales > Lygodiaceae > Lygodium > Lygodium microphyllum. The sequence goes on from NC_141164.1 coordinate 50,546,261, forward strand.
TCGACTCCTTGCATAAGAATGAGACTTGGGATTTGGTTGCCTTGCCTAAGGGCAAGAAGGCTTTGCCATGCAAGTGGGTGTACAAGCTGAAAAGTACCCCTGGACATCCCAAGCCGGCATACAAGGCTAGATTGGTAGCAAAGGGTTTTAAGCAGGAGCATGGTGTAGACTTTGATGAGGTCTTTTCTCCTGTGGTTAAGATGACCACCCTGCGCTTGGTCTTGGCTTTGGTTGCTCAACTTGACTTAGATCTATATCAGATGGATGTCAAGACGGCTTTCTTACATGGGGACTTGCATGATGAGATCTATATGGAGCAGCCTAAGGGCTTTGCAAAACCTGGCAGGGAGCACCTAGTGTGCAAGTTGAAGAAAAGTCTTTATGGCTTGAAGCAGGCACCTAGGGAATGGTATCATAAGTTTGATGCCTTTATGCAGTCACAGGGCTACAGTAGGAGTGCTATGGATCCGTGTCTTTACACGAAGAAAGCCCGTGATGGTTCATTGCTTATTTTGGTACTCTATGTGGATGATATGTTGATAGCAGGGAAAGCTCATGATGAGCTAGATGCTCTTAAATCTCAGCTGAAGAAGAGCTTTGAGATGAAGGATTTGGGACAGGCCTCTCATATACTTGGTATGCGCATTAGACGTGACAGGCATCAGGGACTCCTCTACTTGTCACAGAGGGAGTATATTCATAAAGTCCTTGAGCGCTTCCGCATGCAGGACGTAAAGCCTATTGGCTCTCCATTGCCTTCTTATGTGAAGGTATCACAGGCCGATTGTCCGCAGACAGATGAGCAGAGGGCCGAGATGGCCCAGATCCCTTATGCTTCAGCCGTGGGCAGTTTGATGTATGCCATGATAGCCACTCGTCCAGATATTGCCTTTGCAGTTGGTGTTGTGGCACGCTATATGGCTACACCTAGTAGGAAACATTGGGATGCCGTGAAGGGTATCATGAGGTACCTGAAGGGCACAACAGATATGTGTATTTGCTATGGCAGCCAGGATACAGGGGTCATGGGGTACACTGACTCCGATTATGCAGGACATGTAGATAGTAGGAAGTCCACTTCTGGCTATGTATTCACCTATGCTGGAGGTGTTGTCTCTTGGATGTCCAGAGTTCAGAAGTGTACGGCTTTGTCTACCACTGAGGCCGAGTATGTCGCAGCCATTGAGGCTTGCAAGGAGGCCATATGGCTAGGCCGTCTAGTTGCTGACCTTGGTATTGATGCTATACCTACACTGCATTCGGATTCTATGAGTGCCATTCAGTTGGCTAAGAATCCGGTCTTCCATGCGAAGACAAAACACATTGAGGTGAGGTATCACTTCATACATGGTGTCGTGGAGGACAAGTCTGTTGACCTTGTCAAGATCTCCACTGACGAGAATCCTGTAGATCTGCTCATGAAAAGCCTCACTACTGAGCGCTTTGCCTTCCTCAAGAGATTGATGGGCGTTGGATGAGATGTTGCCTTTCTTCATCCGTTGTACCTATGTACAGTTGTACTGTCTTTTTCTTTTCTTTCTCTCTCACTGGGGCAGATTCGCCTTTAAGTGGGAGGTTGTTGGGGTAAAGGCACCTCTGCCGTGCCGCCCCGTGTATTACTACACTGACAGTACCTGCCACTGCACACTACAAGTGGCGGGCGCCCGTCACGTCACCTTATTCTTTACATTCATTTTTTAGTGACTAGTAAATAAAGGAAGGCCCGGTCACACATTGTGACTGTTGGAGTTCCCATTTCTTGTCTCTCTCTTTCTTGCTCTTGCTCTCCCGCCATAGCTCGTGTGCAAGCTTCGATCCTTCTCACCTTTCATTTTTCTTGCAGGTTTGGGGGCAGGAAAGAAGAAGAAAGGGAAGTAAAAGGCTAAAAGATAGGAGAGTTCTTCAACCTATGACTCTGACACTTGGAGAAACCTACATGTCCATAGTGTGGCAAGGGGACACATCCATAGAAGAAATGTCCAGAGAAGAAATGTTGGAATAAGTACCCTCACCTTCATTCAGGAGTGAAGGATGGAGCTAAAACATTCGAGCCTCCTACCTCTACTCCAGCAGTTATCCATGATTCAATGTTCCTTCATATTGTTCTATTGGAGAAGCCTTCTTAGTGGTGGTTGCCTCGTCTTCTGAGAGGCCTTGGCTAGTTGATAGTGGAGCTTCTAACCATATGACTCCACGAGGTAATTTGTTGCAGGATATATGTCCTTTTGACGGTTCAATCATTGCTAGTGACATTATATTGGTGTCTATTTGTGGTGTTGGCACTTTGCCTTTGTTTCTTGACTATGCTTCTAACTCCCTTTCATAGGCCCTTTATGCTTCAAACTTGGGCTTTCCACTCCTCTCAATTTATGGTCTTATTAGACGACTTGATAACAGCGTTGTCTTCATTGAGTAGGCCATTTGTATTTAGGATTCTTCTATATGGACTATAATTGCAATAGGTTAGCAGGAGAGTGGGCTTTATGGGCTCCATTCCCTTTCTCTTATGCATAGTTCTCCAAGGCAGCTAGCTATTTCTAAACCTATTCCCACTTGTACACCACCCATTTCCATAGGTTCCTTCCCATCCCCCACCCTCTCCTCTAGTGGTTCCCTCATACCCCCATCCCTTTTAGAGGGGGATGATCTCGGTGATGTGGTTATGGATTTCTTGGCCCCTAGTTTCTCAGAGGGGGTTTCCCAGGATCGCAAGGAGCTTCTTCATCGACAGCCTACATCCATAGACTCCATCGACATTGGCATTCCTATTGCCACCCCAATATCCATTTCTTCCTTGGCCTTCTACCACATCCAGGATTTGAGAGGGGATGTTAGCAATTATGTTTATCATGCTTTGCCATCTCCTACCTCTAAGCCTCAATCTAAGTCAGACGAGGGCTTTAGGAGATTTACCATATCTGTCACTTGTTTTAACGGAGGAGGTAGCTCATTCTAGAGCACTCACTTTATTGTCTTTCAATGCATTTTCTCCTCTAGTTAGGATGGTCTTTAAGACCAAGTACCCCAGTGATCACTCTAGATAACCACAAGGTTGTCGGGAGGGGAGGGGGGTAAAGGCACCTGTGCCTACCTGCTTGTGTATTACTACACTAGCAATACCCACACACCTATACACTATAGATGGCAAGCACCCATCACTATCACTTCATCCTTTATTCTTTCAGTGATATTTGAATAAATGAAAGGCCAGTCACACATTGTGACTATTGGACTTCCTACAATCTACACCATTCAAAGACTATGCGAAGCTTGTCTAGGTGTTCCTTCCAACTGGAGTGTATGCATAGATCATCAACAGATACCTCTAGCTCTTGCCTAAGCATGTCCTTGAAAATGGCACATATTAGACATTGAAAGGTAGCATGCATATTCGTTAGCCCAAATGGCATGACTATATAAGCAAATATGCTCCATTCCTTGGTGAATGTTGTCTTATGTCATATTAGGGACTTGAACTTGATTATAATCCGAGAAGCCATCCAAGAAACTATAGGCTTCTTTTTCTACTACTCTCTCCAGCATGTGCTCTATGTAGGGCAATGAGTAATTGTCTCTCTTAGTCGTTGCATGACTTTCTTGTAGTTCACGCACACTCATATTTTACCACTCTTTTGTAGGACGATCACAATGGGTGACACCCAGTCCGTATGCTCAACTCGTAAATGAATTCGGTCTTTAATAGTTTATCAATATTTTCCTTCACAGCATGAGCATACTTTGGATTCATTGGGTAAGGTCGTTATTTCACTGGGGTTGCATCAGGAGTCATTGGGATGTTATGTGTTATGACTCTTGGATCAACTCCCTTGAGTTCATCTAAGGACCAAGAAAATACATCTGTGTACTCTCACAAGAGAGCAAGAGATCAACCTCCTCTTACTCAGTTAAGTCATCAGCTATAAACATGGGTTGAGGCTTTTCCCCTTCCCCTACTAAGTTGACCTCCTTGACCTTGGTAGGCCCTTCAATTAGTTCACTTGCATGTCCTTGTCTCTTCGCTCCCAACAAGATCACTACTCCATCTCCTTTTTTGAATTTAGTGAAGAGCTTTGGTAGGTCTTGCGGTCTCTTTTGTTGTTTGGCTTCTGATCCCTTTGGTTGTCTTCTCTTTTCCTCCTTCAACTATCAGCACCGTAGATGGACCAACAAGTCCCCTTCGGTGTGTCTAGTCTTAGGTGGTCGGAGTATCTCTGGGTCACTCTTAGAGCTCACTTTTGAATCTGAGTTAAACTCGCAACCCGCGCTAGAGGAAAGATTTTCCCTTGGTACTGCACCTCTAAGGCTGATTCTATTCTAAGGAGAGGTGCGATGCTTGGCTGGACCAATCCTGCACTTGCTCATAGTCTACCACGCCTAAGTGATCCAACCAAGTTCGATCGCATTCTGTTCTAAAGACTCCCTTCTTGATTCTAAAGTCGTTGACCTTCTATGGCTTGGAGTCCACTCTTATTTGTTCAATCACTTGGCCATTTGTATCACACTCTATTGTCTCAACATCTTCTTCACTTTCCTCATTTGTGGATAGTAGTCTTCGTACTCGTCATTTGGATCGCTACATTCTAACAGCCCATCATTGTCTAGGCCTCTATTCTCATCTATGACTAATGCCCACTTGTACATCAAGTTTAGGTCATGCACTTTAGTCCATCACCATTTCGGTTTGTCCATGAGGTCTTGGAGTGGCTTAAGATTGGCAGCTGGGTGACTAGCTAACTCCCTTGTCAAATACTCAAGGATCCCCTAGAGCTCAAGTCTATTAGACGAGACTCACTTTCCTTGCCAATTTTCGTTATTTCTCAAGGTCAATTATGATGTCCTCAACTGGACTACCGTGATGCTCCGTCTTGGTTTGCAAGTCATATTGATTGATCATCTAGTGGATATCAATTATGAATTCTTCCACGTCAAGCTCATCATTTTCGCCATTGGTGCTAGGGCCAAACATATCTGTTATTTCCTAAGCCACTAAGGTGTCAATCCGGTTAATCAAGTCAGGCAGCAATGCCAAGTCCCCTAATGGTGTTGTTTCTCTTTTTCTCCAAGTGGTTTGACTCCTCGAGTCCTATTGAGAATCTGGGGTCTTCTCCTAGTGGTGGGTTCATTCAGTTTATGTTATCTTGTATGAGCTCCTTGTTATTCCAAATGGTACTCTAATTAAAGCAATTGCCTTGTGAATAGTGCTCTTGACTATGCATCATGAGAAATCAAGCTTTCAACTTTTCATGTACATTTCAAGTGATTAAATATTGCGATGTGTGAATGCAGCAAATTCAATGCAAGTCTCGCTTCCCCCCTTCGTTTGGTTTTGACCCAATGTGGCTCTAAGGCATTAATTGTGGCTGCCCTCTTGGTCTGCTCAAGGTCTCTATTGGACACAATTAGCAGTTGCAATCACTTGTGGACTGCGGGGTGCCAAGTCTTTGGGAGAATCTGCTCTTTATCCTATCTACTTACCTGTAAGCACATGGGGGTGTCCTATGGCTAGGATTTGGCCCCTATCTAGGTTTTGTCATGTCAAAGCGCAAGTCAAAATTTGTGTTCTGTTCATCCGTCCAATTTTGACATTTTCTGTTCAGTTCCTAGAATCAAGCACCTGATTTTCGATTTTCGATTTTTGACTTCGATTCCAACTTTTTTATTTTGGAGTATCCGATCTAATTTTGGTGTGGATGTCCAATCGAATAGATGGCCTAGTCCAATTCAAATTATTTGAAAATCTGATGTTCCTGATCAGATCATACCGCTGTCCGAATCTAGGAATCAGACCATCTTATCCCATCCGTGCAAACACACAGCAATGCACTAAATCGATGTGTTTAGCTTTAATTCTCAACCCTAGGGTCTTACAAACTCCATACACAATCTATGATATATAAACAACTAAGGTAGCTCACATGTAGGTGTCATATGCACTTGAATCGTGCGAATCAGTGCAATCTCCACTCCCTTGGTCTCTTGCAGCAACATGTCAGCTCTATCTCTCTGTTAAACACTACAAGTGAAAATGAGCTCTCTCTCCCTTCCTGAGGGTCTTAAACCCCCTTTCCAACATTCTTTTGATACCCCTTTCTCTTTATTTCCAAATTCCAATCCCGTTTTCCTCTTTTGCACCCTGATTTAGGCCTGCTATTATAGGAAAATTGTACTGTGGTTTTATTTTTTTCTTTCCTTATTTTTCCTACCTAAATTCCTACAAATGCATACAAATCACAAGCAAATACCCATTCTAATTAGACTCGCCTATCTAAACTTCAAGAATCCAAAACACTTACTTACAATGAAGACCAAATGCCCTTTCTTCCTACCTATCTACCTCAAGCACTGGTTCGTTGAAAACCCTACTCCAATGGTCAATTTGGGCGTGCAAGCACTCAAGGCTCAAATCCATTGGTCCCGAAAATGGAACCAAATTGTGGAAGCTGACTGCCAAGACCCATGGATCGATTATTGCTCAAGCATTTCGAGTCGAATGCTAATGGCTACCTCTCACATAACCTTGCATACTCTCTACCCTACAAGCGTAGTGAGCTTACCTCCATGCCTGATCGAGTATCCTTCTCTCTCAAACCTTTCGGTAACTCCATGATCCGAGATGTGAGCTCAAGCAACCTCAATCCTCCACCTTCAAGCTCCATGCTCCAGCCAAAGGTTTTAGCCAAATCCCTATGACTAATTTTCCTGAGTAACTTCTTAAAGAAATGTCTAGCACCCTTTAAATATCATAAGGAGAGGCCAATGTCCTTCTCAAACAACCTACTCATCATTAGGTTAATAGATTAGTAGTAGATGTGAATCTTATAATAGACTTAAGCTTCTAAACTAATACATAGTGGGAACTTGAAGAGTATTAAATAATACTAGCTTATACTAAAATACTACTGACTTAATTACACATGAATAAACCTATACTAGAATAGTAAAATACTAAAATGCTATTTTTATTCATGTACAACCAAAGTGTGGGTGTCTATTTCTATAGATCAAACAGTTTCTCTAAGTTGGTATTATTTTACTGTAATCAAGTTATATAAAGTTAGTACTTATATATTATCTATATGATAAATGAACTTAATTGGCTCAAGTCCTATTTGACTTTAGTTGAAATAACATGTGCATATGATACTGAAATTGGACGGGAGTTTATCTACATTTTCAATAGTAGAATAAAAGGTTTGAACCCAGTTTTAATTGAAAAATCTTTATCTATAAAAATTAACATTTCAAATATACATGAAAATTGGTCAAAAATAGCACTCAACAACGATGTTTGAAGCTATTGAAAAAGTTGGCAATTTTTATTGAATTGCAATTCTCTTAATGGAAATGCATATCAAAGTATTTTTCAAGACTAAAATTGGATTTGCTTGGCAGATTACTCATGTTATAAAGGGAATTGTGATTCAGACTATCAAACATGTAATTGCCAAGAAGAAGATGGTGCAACATGTTGGGGGTAAAGGCGCATGTGCCAGACGCTCGTGTATTTTTATACTGATAGTACTTGCATACCCATACACTGCAAGTGGTGGGTGCCCATCACTATCACTTCATTCTTTATTCTTTTAGTGACCTTTGAATAAAGGGAAGGCCGATCACATGTTGTGACTATTGAAATTCCCACATCTTGTGTGTGTCTCTCTCTTGCTCTTGCTTCTTCCACCATAGCTTTGCTTCTGCTCATGTGCTTCCACTCTGGGCTCACTTCCTTCAAATGGTATCAGAGCCAACCACTCAAGGATCTCCTTTATCCTTTGCTTCAACCTAGATTCAAAGCTTCAACTCAAGGTTTCATGGTAGCCATTGTTTCTTTCTCTCGAGGTATGCATTGAGTATTTCCTTCTTCCGGCTTGTTCTAGCTTGCTCCGCCTTCTTGAGGAGCTTCTCAAGGGTTAGCGGAGCCTTGATGAATGTTTATTGAGCTAAGGGGTAGTCATTTTATCCATTTTGAGTGGATACAAAGCACATTATAGAAGTCATGGATAGCTATAACAGCTTGCTAGCACTATCATGTTTTGGCCATAACTTTTGCATATCGTATTGGATTTAGGCATTCTATGCCTAGAAATGAAGAGTGTGACGAGCTACAAATCTGGGCATTCACAGTGTTACTTTTGTACATTTTTCTATTATCAGTTTCACACGGAACAAAATTGTCCTAGTTTGGATAGCAAACAATAAATTCCATAATGCATGTTTGATGCTTCAGGGATGCTACTTTGGTGCCTGGATGGTATGTTTATACTTTTGGGCTGATTTGTGCATACAGTTGGGTCAATTTTCTCAAAGATTTCATTGTTATAATAATAGCATTGAATGTCATTTATTTGGGGAAAAGCATATGCCTCTTGTCATTTGATGCTTCCAGGGCTTGGTATTGATGCCCGAATGTTAGTTTGACACTTGGTGATACTCGAAACATGACTTAGAATTCTTTTTTACTTCAATTGAGCTTGCATTAGCTCAGTTTTAGGAGAGATTTCATTGCTATTCATAATGGATAGCAAATAGATGTCAGATAAAGATTATGCCCATTATGCTTTGAAGCTACTCGGGTACCACATATTGGATGTACTGACACTTTGATTGTCATGTATGCCTATGGATATGTTTATGGCATGCTCCTGAGCTGAGATTGGAGCTTGGATGCTTTGACATTAATTGTCATTCATGTCCTTGGATGTTACTTGGATGCTACAATCAAAGTCTTGCAAACTACTTGGGTTTTATGCTTCTAATGTATGCTCTATGGATCTTGGATGTCTAGACCCTTTGAATCCCTTATCCATCAATGTTAAGGAATAAAGTATTCCAACATGGAGTGATTCTTTGCTTGTACTTGAGAATAATCAAAAGGATATAGCCATAGTGCTATGGATCCATGTTTATACATGAAGAAGGCTCATAATGGCAACCTTATGATTTTGATACTCTATGTGGACAACATGTGTATTGCTAGGAGAGCTCATGATGAGCTATCATCTCAAACTTATCCAAATTGGATTCATGTATGTTGTATAAGATCTTAATCGAAGTCTCTCCTATAGTTGGTTTCCAATATTTCTTATGTCTCTATTGTAGAATACATTCTTTCTTTCAGAGATTTCTTATCGCGCTTCTCTATGGCTCTTCTTATTAAATCCCTACAATTAAGGCATCTCTCCCTCCCTCCCTCCCTCCCTCCCTCCCTCCCTCCCTCCCTCCCTCCCTCCCTCTCTCTCTCTCTCTCTCTCTCTCTCTCTCTCTCTCTCTCTCTCTCTCTCTCTCTCTCTCTCTCTCTCTCTCTCTCTCTCTCTCTCAACATTGTGCTACTATGAGTGGAAAACATCAACCTAATCTACATGTGCTACTTCATTCAATACTCTACCAGGCTCCAACTATCAAATTTCCATGCATGGCTTATATGGATACATTTGTCCTAAGATCAACAAATACTTTGTCACATTTATTGATGACTGTTCAAGGGAGCTATGGATATATTTCATAAAGAAAAAGAGTGATGTATTTGAGCACTTTAAATCTTTCAAGGCAAATGTTGAAACAAAGACAGGCTTGAAAGTTAAGTGCTTGAGATCAGATGGAGGGGGAGAGTACCTCTCTAACGAGTTTAGTGGCTTCTTGAGGTCTCATAGGATAAAGAGGCAATTTACTTGTAGGTATACCCCATAGCAAAATAGGGTTGCAGAAAGAAAAAATAGACATATTGCAAAAGTTGCATGGGCATTGATGGCTGAAAAGAATATGCCAAAATATTTTTTATCTGAAGCTATTCATACTACTATCTATATTATGAACAGAACTCCCACAACTACAGTTCATGGGATGACCCCCAAAGAATGCTTTAATGCAAGAAGCCCAATATATCACACTTGAAAGTATTTGGTTGTGTTGCATATGTTCATGTGCCAGATGAGTTACGGAAGAAGCTTGATCCAAAGGCTGAAAAATGTATTTTTATTGGATACTCTTTAGAGAAAAAACGGTATCATTGTTATAACCTTGTCAAAGGTGAGTTCAGAGTGAGCAGGGATGTTATTTTTTATGAGATGAGCAGTTGGCATGCACCTATTGGTGATGTATTAGATTATGATAATGATCATGATAGCAAGAATCACAGAGTCTTAGTGGACCAAAAGCATCATCTAGTAATACACCTATAGTGAGCCCTTGGTCTGGGAGACTAAGGAGTAGCCCCACATCTTCATGTGGATCTATAAGTGTTATAGGCAAAGACAAAGAAAAGAAGAAAGTGTTGGATGGTAATGATGCATCTACTAGCCATTTGGGACTTGATGGAGATTCTAGTGGTTCAGAGAGTTTGAATAATGAGCTTGGTATTCCTTCAGTCAGGACACCAGGTGTGTAGAGAGCACATGTATCTTGTCAATATTGGATTTTGTATTTCTGATGCTGATCGCTCACTTTATGTGAGAAGGGAGGATGCAAGTTTGGTCATCATAGTCTTTTATGTGGATGACTTGATTATTATAGGTGACAGTGACAATGGGATTGCTGAAGTTAAGGACTTCTTGAAGAAGAAGTTTGAGATGAAGGATTTGGGTGATTGAGATACTTTCTTGGTATTGAGGTGATCAGATGTGATGATGGTATATGGCTATCCCAAAGGCAGTATGGCTTGGATATGTTATCCAAGTATGGTATGACAGCATGTAAGCCTCTTTTAGTACCATTGGAGCAAAATGTGAAGTTGAGTGCTGATGTTGGGGATAAGATAGAAGACCCTACTATGTTCATGAGGATAGTAGGGAGTTTGATTTACATGACTATCACAAGGCCACAAACTTGAGCTATGCTATTGGCCTTTTCCGTCAGTTTATGCAGATGCCTAGAAAGCCTCATTTAGATGCAGTTAGATGTATATTGAGGTATGTGAAGTCCACTTTACATTATAGACTTTTTTATGAGACAAGTAAGGATGTACAGGTCTTTGGATATGCAAATGCAAATTGGGCTGGTAGCATGTTAGACAGAAGATCTACTATTGGATTCATGTTTTCCCTTGGTAATGCAGCACTTACATGGAGCAGTAAAAAGCAACCTACAATTGCTTTATCGAATACAGAGACTGAGTATAGAGGTGATGCTATGGCAGTATGGGAGGCGGTATGGCTGCAAAAGTTATTAGGTGATTTGGATGTGCGGCGAGATGGTTCAGTTATCATTCATTGTGACAACATGAGCAACATACAACTATCTAGAAATCCAGTGTTCCATGCTAAAACAAAACACATTGAGGTGCACTACCACTTTGTGAGAGAGAAGATACTTGCAGGAGAGATTGACTTGGTATATGTTAGTACACAGAATCAAATAGCTAACATTTTTACAAAGGAATTGAATGCAGAGAAGCTTCGAATGTTCCAAATCTTACTTGGAGTTGCAAAGATAGAGTTGAGCTTGAGGGGGAGTGTTGAGATGGCAAGCTCAACAAGTGTGGACATTGATGATGGACCGCCTGGCTAGATGGGTCCACACATCTACACTTAGCATATTGGTGGCCATTATGATACTCACATAGCCACTGACTTATCACTTATTATATTTAGTTTGTTACACCTACCTACAGTTGGCAAAGATATAGCGCTAGTCGATTAGTATAGTCTGTTATGCACTGTTTAACTTAGTAGGCCACTTTCTTTTATGTTGTATCTTATCTATACTTTGTGTACATTGTATAGTGTGTGGAAAAAGAAGAAGAAATCAGCAAGAAAATGTTTTGGCCTCCATCTCTCTTCTTGTGTTCTTGAGTGAGCTTCCTCTTGCGTATATAGTGTGTGTTTAGCACAGCAGCTCAAGCAAATCCCCCCACCACACAATTCTTGATAGTTTGGGGAGTAATCATGAGCAATCATGTATGGATCATATATTTGTAGCTTTATATAAATTGGCACAACTTAAAGCTTTATGCATTGGTATAAGAAATGTGGCATGGTAACTCTTATGAAGAGTATCAAAAATTAGGACATTAACATGAGCTGAACAGTTCAAAATTGTTATGGATAATCGACGCAAGAATTTTAGTGCAGATGGATGCCTCTGCCTATGTTTCTGCTAAGCTTCTTCTTTAATTTTTCGTGTATCCTGATTGATTGTCACATCTATTCTGTGGAAGGATTCATGGGGATGCTCTCAAAGGTCGCCTCTCCAAGATGTATGTGTATGATACTCAAAGTAATTACTGAGAAGAAGACCTAGCCATGAATACGAGGGACGACCTTGTCACCTGCATCAATTGCTTGGATGCTACCTTCACCACATTTTCTAAGAGCTACAAACGGTTGGATTTAGGCCTCCTCGACAAGCCATTAGCAAATGAAAGTAAACTCCTTGCCATGCACTTGGGAGGAATATGAGTTCATGTTCGTCAAGATTCCCGAGGTGCCCGAGGCCTTGATTGCCAACAATATTTCTCGAGAGCAAGCCCTCAAACAATGGTTGCTCCCCTCCTATAGCAAGAGCATAGTCTCTCCAACAAGCCAAGAACTAGAAGAGCTAAAGCAGTTAGCCTAGTCTGACTCTTCTTTTCTACAGAAATGGTATACTTTCCGTCTCCCATGGGAACAAGAGGGCTAGCAAATTATGGCCAACACCGAGCAAAGACGTGCAATCAAAACCTCTAAGTACGATCCAACCTATGTGGCTCCTACCTCATTCAAAGTATTGGTCATCTTGCACAAACGACCTTTAGAAGAACATGTTATGGCCCATTCCTATTTGGATCAACTCCTAAGACTAAGGAAGAACTGCATGTTGCCAACAGGATGAACTCTGGAGACTTCCTAACTGATGTCCTACCTGCATTATACACATAGGTATTAGGCCTCAAAACATGGACCGTCACCTCCACTTAGAGTATAGCCCACAGTTCTATGCTTGGCTCATGAAGAAATAAAGCACAGCAAGCAGGCACTTAATGCCCTTAACCCTTCATCCTCCAATCCTAAGAAGGACTTACATCATTATCAAGGGGGAGGGGGTAAGGTGGAAATAAAAATATGACAAACTTTAGAACTTCAACCAAACTTCACAAGCAAAAAAGGATGAATAAAAGAAACTCGTACTAAAATTTTTGTTAAAATGGAATTCATGCTTGAAATGTGGGATTGCTTAAAGTATAAAAAGTTTCCATCCACTAGTACATCACAACATTCCATAGTGTTTGTTCTTAAACTTGTTCTTCTTCACAAAAGGTACTCTCACATGAGCTAATTGTAAGCTATTGTGCGATAATAGAAACTCAAGATGGCACGACAACTCCTGTTCTCAAAAGAAGAGCACAACAAGTATTGATTGGCCACTGAAACACAAGTCTACAATCGGCTAAACTACCATAGTGTCAACAATTTAGGAGAGTTGGTGAATAAGGAAGGTGCGGTGAGACAAATAGTTGACCAGTGCAATCTCCACACGTACATAGAGAAGGTTTTGACCACACCAAGTGCATAGAGTTCTTGAGAACTTTCAACACAAGGACAAACAATGGCATGGTGAAAGTCAAGAAGGAGGGCTCCCCCCAAAGGATAGAGGTTGTGCTTAGCCTTGAGATAGTGGAGAAGGCTTTAAGTTGGCCAACACATAGGGAAAAATATCAAAGAGGAATGTTTATAACATGTTGAAGATGTTGAAAAAAAAGGTGCACTCCAATGATGGGATTGGTCTAGCAGACATCCCTAACCCCACCATCCAGTTGTAGGCAAGGATGGTGCATGCCCTATTCTTCAGTCAATGATACAATACCCTCATGGCTTAGATCCCAATGCCGATGCTTGAAAGTATCATAGCATGGGCCCTAGATGAAGTGAATTTGAGTGCCTACGTCCAGAAAATGATCGAGTCATTAGCCGAGGCATTGTCCTTGAGCCAAAGACCTGCAGGAGGTGAGTCACTAGCCACCACAACCAAGTTGGAACAAAAAACACCTACATCAAAAGCATCCATGTTAGGGCTTGGAGGGGTGATGACCTCCATCATCCAAGAAGCTGCAAAAGGAATGGAAAGGGAAGAAGAAGTAGGGGAGACTCGAGAGAGATCTCCCATTCAAGAGCAACACCTCTCCCCAACCCCAAAAAACCCATCAGTGTCTCCAAAAGTTAGAAAGATGGGAGACAAAGAAGTGAGCCAGCCACAGAAAGAGAACACAAAGCGAGTTGCAAAAAAGAAGGGAACTCAACTCTAGACACAGTAGTAATAGCAAGAGGGGTCCAGTGAAAGGACTGTGAGTGAGCAAGGCGAGGAGGGTTCAGTCCCATCAAGCCAGGGGGAGCAGAAGAAAATCTTACTGAAAATTCTAAGAAAGAAAAAGAATCAAGAAGAGAGAAATTCCAAGGCAAAAGAAGAATCTCAAAGGACAGAGGAAGAATGAAGGAAGAAGTGACAAGAGGAGGAGGAAAGACTAGGGAGGGAAGAGGATGAACAGATGGCTCTCGCCATCAGACTATCAATCGAGCAACCCTCCCATGCCAAAGAACTGGTGAGAAGGAGCCTAGATGATGCACTTGGAACCAGCTCTGTAGTAGTAAAAGCAACTAGAGGACCCATGGTGGAAGGCAAGGGGAAGGCCCGCCGCTACTACCATCGAAGAAACCATGGATGCAATAGTGGACCAAAGTAACATGATGGCTTGGGTACAATACCTAGTCAACACAGTGCAACATCTTGGACCATCACCATCTAGTGGAAGGAGCCCCCATACCGAGAAAAAAGAGGCCTATTGTTGTGGATGCTAAATCCAAAAAATACCTAAAGAAAGCCAGGGTGGAGGCCTCGACTATGTCCATACCCTCGGCCATGCCAAAGTCAACACAGCATGATGAGTATGCCCGAGAGCTACTATGCCAGCTAGAAAGAGTAAAAGAGGAGAGGAAGGTGGCACTGGCAGAGTTAGAAACTTAAAAGGAAACATTCTCAGCCTACTAACTCAAAAAAACATGCCAAATAAGCCACCCAAGAAAGGCAAATAAGTGACTTGAGAAAAGAGCTGGAAACCAAACAAGCAATAGAAGGGAAAACGGAAGAGAAGGTTGCACAAGAGCCTCATGGCAAGGAAAGAGGAGAACAGGTGGTGCAAGAGGGGGATTTCTCAATCCTCTTGCAGCAGAATGAGCAAATGCAAGGGTACCTCGACCAGCTAAAGAAGATTAGAGAGGAGCTCACTAAGGAGCTAGAAAGGGTTAGGACCCAAGCCTATGCAGAGTGCAAAAAGGAGAAACAACAAAAGCAAGAGTTGCTCAAGGAACTACATGAGACCAAGGCACAAAGAGACGAAGTGGCTGCCAAAAAACTGGCAGAAATAGAAAACCAACTTCAGGTGGCCCTCTTAGAATGAGAATGACTAGCAAAGTAGTTGAACCGCCTCAAGCAACAGAAAGAGGAAATGCTCAAAATCTAGAAAGAGCAAGAACATATGGTCATGATGTTGTCTCGGTGCCAGAACCAGGGCATAGAGAGGATGAGCAAAAAGGCCAGGGCATGAGGGCATGGGAGAAACAAACCAGTAGAAGACTCAAAGGCCTTAGCAAATGCCTTGCCTTGGCAAAAGGCAAACAAATCATGGTGTTGTCAAGGGCGGAAGCAATGGAGGCAGATCTTGAGGTCCAACAATAGGCCTTTCTAAACACAATCCTGCATGTGACCCAAGTTGAGGGCGAAGATACCATGGAAGGGCTGCAAAGGAAGCTAGAACTTACAAAATGAGCCCTGAGATATGGCCTCCATGAAAGAGTACCGAAAGAAAGCACCAGCCTAAGCACGGAGCAACAATGACAATACCTGAAGTAGGCTGGGCTCTCGATGAGGAAGCTAAAAGAATTAAGGTCTGGTGAGCCAGAATAAAAAGCTCAACCGCTGATTGCAGCCCCAACGGAATCATCGAGTGAAAAATGGCCAAATTTTGAGCAGGGCCAAGATGAAGAAGACTAACCCCGTAGGTGCTGAGCTCTACATAGCAAGTGCAAACTCAAACAGAAGAGCAGGGTGAAGAGGCTAACCCTGAGAGGGTTTTGGAAAGAAAGCGCAAGCAGAGAGAGCAAGTAGAGTTGGCATAAAGGAGACTTCAAGCAAGGCCGTAGCAAGTTCCTAAGGTCGAGGTCCCACAAAGAGAGAAATGATACACTATAAACTAGGCCCAGGAACTAGCTATTCGGGAGCAATGGAAAAATCAAAGCCACCCCTTCGAGTTCTTCTTCCACTACCCTCGTTCCTTAGACAGATTTCTATCTCTAAGGGTGGTGGAGCAGGTGAACACGCTCATGCAAAGCCTTGGGAACAAGTGGACATAGGAAAGAGGTAGAAGTTGGACCTCTTCTACCGTGGGCTTTTTTTTAGCAAAATCCCAAGTACCCTAAGATAATTACATGTGGTGATAAAGGCAGGGTCATGGCAGGGGACGAGAATTGGTCGAGGAAGTGCATGATGGATGGGCGGATGTCTTGCTCAGTGAAGATTAGACACTCCTCTGGGCTTTCAACATTCACATTGTAGATTCTTAGAAAGTCGTACTTGCCATATATATCTGGGTTGTAAAATAACCCTATTCTTGTGGATATGGTATGTAGATAGGGTCATTGCACTCGTCTGGTATGGTGCCGCAGAAGGCCATCCAAGCGTCAAGGTTGGTGACCTAGACACATCACTACCATTGTGGTTGGGCTTCATATCCCCACTGATGGTCTTTGGAATCTCCCAAACTTGGTTCTGCCAATAATCTGTGGGCTAAATGCAGGAATTGATAGCTGCGCAATGGCCCATCTAATGATGAGGGTCACGCTCTTGCCTTCTTTTTGCATGGCCATCCAGAAATATATGAATGATAGCCACTTCACCAAGTGTAGCTACCCCTTCCTATCAATAACACCTCTAAATGTACGTGTTAGCGTAAAGGACTACTTGCATAGTAGACCCTTCCTTACTAACTCTCTCAGGCCCCCTCGTAGTGTATCCCTCCTAAAGAGCATAGGGATGATGCCTAGCATACTCTCTCCCCATGTATTAGGTATTTTAAAAAAACGAGAAAAGAAAAGAAAAGAGAAAAATAAAATAAAAATAAAAGAAAAAGAAAAGACAAAGACAAAGCACCAAGAAACGGCTAAAATGGGATCCTCATGTATCATCACAGTGCCACATACACTGCACCTAGGGACAATTACATCCCTAGCCCCTCCCCCACTTCACATACTTTAGGGCACATCAAGGGCAGGACACACCTACAGAGCTCCCACCCTTGCCTATGATTAGACATGTCTCCTTAAGTCACATCCATAGCACCTGCCCTTGTATACGAACTAGGTCCTCAAGTGTGGGACAACACCATCAGCTTTTGCCTAAGGTTCATCAACCCAACTCCCAGTTCCACTAGCATAGACACCATGCACTGCATAGTGAGGTAGACACGCCCCCACACAGTGCACTTTCTTTTCACTTTCAAGTGCATTTTTGGCAACCTGCGATCAACCACCATCATCGAAGGCCCCCATTACCCACTCAATCTATCCATGGCCTCCACAACCTTATCCATTTTGTTATGCTTCTTCTCCACATCCAATCTCCCCAAAGCCCCATCATCGACCCACATAGCAAACCTTCAACCACCCGAGCCCTCACCAAAAAGTGCCACGAGACTGGCACTCAACTAGGAGGGGGTAAAGTTAACCCCGATGCAAATAAAGTGCAAAGAAAGCAAAGAAAATTAAAAAGATGTAGAGAATAGAGCGAAAAAGGGCGGTCCAATGGAAAAAACAAGAGGAAAAGAGCAAAAGCACAAGAAACAAACTCAAAAGTCCAAGGCAAGTGCAAAAGGGGAAAGACACATTTTAAATATAAAAGTGCACCCTAAATCCTTATAAAAGAGCGCCAAGCTCCCTCCTATGCAACTTGTAAATATAGATGGGCATAGGTGAAGGAACCATGTAAATAGGAATGGAATAGGGAAAGAGAACTTAGGCTTAAATGGCCGGTCATATAAAAAAGGGATGGGCATCCAAGGAGGAGTAGGACATGTATAAAAAGGCAAAAAGTGAATGAAGAAGCTCATTCTTGTGTGTGGCCAAAACTAGCTCGCTTCTTCTTCTTCTTGCTCTTGCTTGTGCTTGTGCTTGAGAGAGGGAGTGCGAGAGAGTGAGGGAGTGAGTGTGTGAGGGTGAAGGGCCATGGTGGATAAGCTCTCCATCTTCTTCTCTCTTCTCTTGTCTCACGTGCAGCAATGGAGCTTGAAGCTTGGAGATTGGAGCTTGAGGATCGAGCTTGCTTGAGCTTGCACCTTGGATCGTGAAGCTAGCTCTCTTCTTCCTCTTCTTCTTGCTCTTGCTTGTGCTTGTGCTTGAGAGAGGGAGTGTGAGAGAGTGAAGGAGTGAGTGTGTGAGGGTGAGGGACCATGGTGGAGAAGCTCTCCATCTTCTTCTCTCTTCTCTTATCTCATGTGCAGCAATGGAACTTGAAGCTTGGAGCTTGGAGCTTGAGGATCGAGCTTGCTTGAGCTTCCACCTTGGATCGTGAAGCTAGCGAAGAGCTTGAATGAGGAGGCAACTCGATCGAACATGAAGGTAAGCTCACTACACTCATAGGTGAAAGCACACATGGCTATGTCAGAGGTAGCCATTGCACTTGGCTTGAAATGCGTGAAACAATAAGCGGTCCATGGGTCTTGGCAATCAAGCGAGAAGCTCCCACAAGAACACAAGCAGAAAATGAAGTTTAAGAGAGTGAGACCTTTTAAGGTTCACAGTATTAGTAGAACAGTGAATGTGGAACTTGAAACCCTAGAAGGAGAGGTCATAGGTTTCTTCAATGAGAGTCGCATTAGAAAGTATTACCCTCCGTTACATCCACTTCATGAACCTCCGAGTGATAGAACCATCGATGAACGTGAGGGTTGCAACCATCACTGAACTCAAGGAGACAGATGAGGAAGTGGTAGCACCAGCCTACTTGTGAATCACCATAACCTCCCAAAAGGCATACACCCTTGATGCACTAATTGATGAGGGAGCCAATGCAAATATCCTAATGCATGAACATTGGACTGCCATAGGTCAACCCCAGTTGCAACCAACCAATGTGAAACTTAGCCCGTTTGGGGAGATAGTCCTATCCACTCTTGGAGAAATGCAAACTAATGATTTCTATCGATACATTGAGAGCCTACCCATCATCTTTTACGTGCTATCTAACAAGCAATGTGTTGGTAAGATATCACAACTAGGGTGCATGTTCAAAAAACAAGTTCATTGTAATGTTGACTATGACTTGCAGCGCATCCATCTTGCCATCGATAATGTTAGAATAGTAACGACTTTCAGCAAGGGCACCACAGTTGTCCCAAAGAATGTAGTGCCATAAACCTAGTATCAACCCTAAGGAGGGGGATAGTATATCACAATGTACTCCCATAGTACCTTCACAGCCACATCTAGGAACCACAACCAAAGCTACGGTCCAAACACTCAAGTGGGTTCCTAAGCATAGACCACAGTCTCACAAACGTCAATCATTGGGAATGCATAGTTTTTGTGCCTCAAATTCTAGGCCTAAATGGTGGATTTGGAGCTCCTATAGTTCACACGTGACTAAGTAGTGCTGGGTTCCAAAAGCCTTGTTGCGAGCCCAAGGATACTATAGGAGTAACACCCTATTGTGGTTGCCTAAACTCTCAAGTGCTATGCATAATCCTCAATCTCATGCCCCACAAACCAAGGCCTAGAAACGTCAACCGAAAGAAGGGAGGAGAAAGACCAAAAGGAAGAGTGCTCAATTCTTGATGCCAGGAGGCATATTCCACGGTGGATTCCGTGAGGTTTTACGGTGGATTCCATAAACTTAGATGACCGGGGCTCATACACAAAGAGGATTCTTTGTGCGAGAAGTTGATGGGGACGCCTGTCCTTTTCGGGCGTTTCATTAATTTAATGTGTACGTGGGTGATTCCATAGCGGGTGATTCCGCAAAATGCATATTAAATTAATAAACGTTTATGAGTTTAGAGTGCGCACTCGTAATAAATTAAGGTTAGGATTTATTTCTAACCAGTTGATTTATTTATGTAGCTGAAGACTGCTAGGTATTCACTTTTGTCGGTTTAATTGTATTATTTTACTAACGATTGTGAATGCTTCAGTTGATGTGTAGAGATAGCAGCAGTGGCGGAGGAAAGCATTGGAGTCTAGCGAGTATTCGACCTTTGGACTATATTTTGATAGGCGCCACGCCTATATTTTGTTATGTCTATTGAGACATTGATTATTGATTATTATTTTGTATGCGCCTATGTGCCCGGATATGTTATTTCTATTTGGACATTGAGATTGGGCGTGCCAGACTCTATGGGCACCGTCCATTAGCTTTATTTTCCTATTTTTGTAGAAAGCAAACTCAAAAGCTAAAAGCTTGTCATATTTTTGTAAATTGGGCTATTATTGAGCATGAAGATTGGAAATATACATAAAATACATGCTTTGTGAAGTGCTCACACAAGGCATGGGGGAGATTGAACCCAATTTGTCTCTTGTCTCTTGTCGTGCATGCTTTTACATGGTTTTTTGTGCAAAAAGGTAGAGTTCATTGTTCTTGGGGACCTTCAGGGATTCACTACGTGAGCTATCTGCGATCGATCTGCGCACCAGTGGTATCAGAGCGGAGCAGAGATCAAGAGCTTCCAATCGTTACCAATCTCGGGCGAAGGCAGAGCTCCAGGAACAAACGGGCTCTACAGTCAATCTCATCGCGAACCGTCGATACAGGCAGACTTCTGGCGATCAAGAACCCCTGTTTCCACTGTCAGATCGCGAAGGACCAGGTTCTGCAGGCGGAGGACCACGCATACATCTCCATCATCAAGTCGTTGAAAACAGAGATAAGCTCTTCTCAAATTCAAGTTAATTACTTTATTAAAGCTTAATCTTAAGCTTGAAGCTCCACAAAAATTCAATCGTGGCCTCAGAAGACCCCCCGAAAAATCCGCGCGGCCAAAAAACGCCCCCCCTCCCCCCATGAAAAATCACGCCGCCCTGTACTCCTTCTTTAAGCTTATTAAAGCTTAAGCTTAAGTCATTAAGCTCTCTGCAAGTCTGACAAGACAGATAAGTCGATATACTCCAGGTCCCGCACTTCTGAAGTCA
Source organism: Lygodium microphyllum (assembly GCF_053477565.2). Taxonomy (NCBI): domain Eukaryota; kingdom Viridiplantae; phylum Streptophyta; class Polypodiopsida; order Schizaeales; family Lygodiaceae; genus Lygodium; species Lygodium microphyllum. Next base: position 50,567,407 of record NC_141164.1, read on the forward strand.
AGTTCAGCAAGTCAATTGAAATCAAGTTCTGCAAGTTCTGCAAGTCGGCCTAAGTTCTGCAAGTCAACAACTCTGCAAGTCTGCTAAGTCTGCAACTCTGCAAGTCAGACTAAATCAGAACTGACTAGTGCTTAAAACTCATATAAGACTTGTTCGTATGCAAAAACTCTGAACTGGAAAGTTGTTCGCAGCAAGCTGTTCTACCTATCTACAAGTTCGTTGAAGTACTTTCAGCAAACGGATACAGAAATATTGTAGATTTTCTGAAGATATACAAAGAAATACCCAAAAATACATAGCCTTGTAACCCCGAATTTGAGCTACGCTCATCCCGCTAACCTGATTTTGAGTGAGAAAGGTTTGTTGAGTTTTACAGGATGACTACCCCATATATGGATGATCCTATGACTGAAGACGACTTATCTGAGCCTACCATGGAACAAAAGCTGGATCTAATCATGCTACAACTGGAAGAAGAGCGAAGGGCTAGGCAAGCATTGCAAGCGCAATTGACAAAACTACAAAGAGCATCCACCGACAAAGAAGAACCTCAAGCTGAAGATTTGATTCGCCGTACCATCGACGCCACTCTTGAAGCACAAACCATTCACAAGGAATCCAAGATAAGTAAACGAAGTTTCAAGTTTCGCACTTTCAATGGCATACGAGAAGGAAAGACTGTTTTATCATTCATTAGCCAGTTTGATGACTATTTCCATGAGGAAACTTATCCAGAAAAAGATAAAATCAAGTGTGTTACTAATCATCTGATAGACAGAGCATCACTATGGTGGACTGTAGTACGCAAGAGCATAGAATGTCCTGCTACTTGGGAAGATTTCAAGAAGAAGTTCATGCAAAATTTCCTTCCACCGCAATTTCATGAGAAGGCTATCAAGCAATGGGATTTACTTCAACAGCAAGATCGTGAGCCTATTCCACAGTATATAGAGCGTTTTTGGAATGCACTCCTACAGCTACGCATGCTTGAAGACGTACCAGAGACGACGCATAAGCGGAAGTATATGTTTGGACTTCTTGGACATTACTACGCTGAAGTGAACATGTTCAAGCCTGCTACCCTTGAAGACGCCATCTCCTTAGCTCATGACACTGAAGATAAGTTACGCGGAAGAGACAGACGACCACAGCAATTCCAAGCCAATGGTAATTATGGATCTAAACAATTCAATTCCAATTTTAGAAGGTTTAATCCAGGTCGTTTCTCATCACCATCTTTCCGCAAGAATTGGCCTAAACCACCTGCATTACCATCCAATGTTAATCCAAATCCTAAGCCTATTCCACAAGCAAATCCAAATGTACCCAAACTTCCAGCCATTGCAAATAATGTGACCAAAGCCAAGCCAATAGTATGTTACAAGTGTCACCAGCCAGGGCATCTCGCAGCAAATTGTCTTTCAAAGAAGCCACCAGCACATATCAACTACCTTGGAGCCATGGACGAAGACGAGCATGAGGATATGCCGGATTTCACTGAAGATGAGGATGATCCTACTACTACTTCTGACACTTTACCAGGTATGCCTACTCCACATTCATTGTTGACTATGAAATGTATGGTGCATGGAAAGGAGAGAACTATCTTGCATGATGACGGTAGTACCCATGACTTTATTTCAGCAAAATTGGTAAAGGAATTGAAATTACATACTGTACCTACGCATTATAGCATAAAAGCTGCATTTTTAGGCACTAGGTACAATGGCACACAAGAAGTTCAAGATTTAGAAATTCAAATTGGTGCATACATTGAAAGAAGAAATTTCTTAGTTGTCCCATTACAGTCAAGCGACATTATTCTAGGAATGCCATGGAGACATCAGCATAATCCAAATATAGATTATTCCACACACACAATGAATATTACTTTTCAAGGAAAATCTATTACATTATATGGTATGCATGCATCACATATTTTTCCACTGCTTTCGCATACTCAAGCAAAACGTGCACTACGCAAGAATACTAAATCATATCTCATTTGGGTGAATGAATTGCACGCAAAGGAAAATCATATGCATCCTAGGCATAAGGAATTTCTTGCATATTTTAAGGACTGTTTTGCAGAAGACCTACCACCAGGTTTACCACCATCACGTCCAGAAGACCATAAGATTGATCTAATACCTGGCACACAACCACCTTGCAAAGCACCATATAGGCACAATCAAATAGAGCAAAAAGAAATCCAGAGTCAAGTTGAAGAATTACTAAATAGAGGCTTAATTCGACCTAGCAGTTCTCCATTCGGTGCACCTGTACTCTTAGTTAAGAAAAAGAATAATACCTATCGTATGTGTATTGACTACCGAGCATTAAATAAGATCACTGTAAAGAATAGGTATCCTATACCTAGAGTTGATGACCTTATGGACAAACTACAAGGATCTTCTATATTTAGTAAAATTGACCTTAAGTCTGGATATCATCAGGTGAGGCTAGATAGATTCGACATATTTAAGACTGCATTCAGGACACAGTTTGGCCATTACGAATTCTTAGTCATGCCATTCGGATTAACTAATGCACCTGCTACTTTCAGTAGAATGATGAACCGTATCTTTCTAAAATATCAGTATTGTGTGATTGTTTTCTTTGATGATATTTTGGTGTTTAGTCAAAGTGAAAAAGAGCATTATGAGCATTTATCATTAGTTTTTCAATTACTGAAAGAAAATCAATTGTTTGCAAATCCTGAAAAGAGTGAATTCTTTAAGACGGAAATTGAATATTTAGGACATATTGTATCAAAAGAAGGAATTAAAGTTGATCCTAAGAAAATTGATGCAATATTGCATTGGCCTGTTCCTAAAAATGTACATGAATTACGCTCATTCCTTGGTCTTGCTAGTTTCTATAGGAAGTTTGTACGTAATTTCTCATTACTTGCTTTACCATTAACCAAACTTCTTAAGAAAGGAATTGCTTATCAATGGACTGAAACTCAGCAGAAATCCTTTGATTTATTGAAACGTGCGTTAACTAATGCCCCTGTTCTACAATTGCCTGACTTTAATAGACCATTCTTTCTAGTTGTGACCGATGCTAGCGGATCAGGAATAGGAGTCGTATTAATGCAAGACAACCATCCAATAGCATATTCTAGTTCTAAGCTGAAACCCTCTGAGCTCAAATATTCCACTTATGACAAAGAACTATTAGCAGTTGTACAAGCATTAAAACAATGGAAGCATTATTTAATGGGTTCAGAATTCATGATAAAGACTGACCAGCAAAGCATTAGACATCTACTTAGCCAACCCCAAATTTCTGACCGTCACATCAAATGGGCTTCCTTCATTCAAAGTTTTCATCCTATCATTCAATACCAACCTGGAAAAGAAAATGTAGTTGTTGATGCATTAAGTAGAAGACCTGCAATTCATAATATTTCTATCATATCTTTTGATTCTTTGAATGCTATGAAAGACACATATCACCAGGATATTACTTTTCATTCTGATTGGCAAAAATTAGTTCAAAATAATTTCATTCCTGTTGATTCATTGTCATATAATGATGGATTTATGTTTTTTGAAAAGAGACTGTGTGTTACTATTCCATTCCGATCTTTTGTTTTGAATGAAATTCATTGTCCCCCATATCAAGGTCATAGAGGTATCATTTCTACATTACGCATGTTAACTGAAGATTTTTATTGGTCGCATATGGATGCAGATGTATCTAATTTCGTTTCTGAATGTTTGATTTGTCAAAGAATAAAGAGACATCATGGTAAACAGTATGGATTATTAATGCCTTTGTCTATTCCATCTAAACCTTGGGAACATATTTCTATGGATTTCATTACTGGTTTACCAAATACTAAATCTAACCATGACATGATTTGGACAATTGTAGATAGATTTAGTAAGCAAGCATATTTCATTACATGTAAGAAAACTTTAACAACATCACAAGCAGCACAGTTATTTTTGAAAACTATTTTTACTAACCATGGATTGCCAAAAGTGATTATTTCAAATCATGATTCTAGATTTGCAAATCTAGGCACAAAGATTGATTTCTCATCTGCATTTCATCCAAAAACAAATGGACAAACAGAAGCCACCAATAGTACCATTTTAGATCTTTTACGTGCATACACTATCTCTAAACCTCAAACATGGGATACTCATTTGCATTTATTACAGTTTGCATATAACAATACACCGCACACATCTACAAAGAAAGCACCTTTTGAAGTTATTTATGGTTATAGATTATCTATACCTATTGCATCTTTGTCTAATAGAATTCAGAGTGCTGATGATATTGCTACTATGCATAACAGTATTTTTGATCAGGTTAAGGATATGATTGCTAAAGCCCAACAATCATATACCAAACAAGCCAACAAGAAAAGACAAGCTATGAATTTCAAAGTTGATGATTATGTTTGGCTTAGAATAGAAAAGCGTAGACTGCAAAGTGTAGATAGACATCCAGTTGTCAAATTAGCTCCTAGATTCTATGGACCATTTAGAATCATTCATAAGATTAATGATAATGCATTCAAGTTAGAATTGCCATCTCATTGGAAAATTCATAATACATTTCATATTAGTTTATTGAGACCATTTAGAGGCCAATTACCTATCCACCATGTTTATGAAAACCCACCTTTATTAGAGGAAGAGACTGAAATACTTGAACCAGAAGCCATCATAGACACTGATTACATGACCACTAGAACTGGCCGAAGGTATTCTAGATACCTAGTAAAATTTAAGAACCATCCTGTAGAGGAAGCACAATGGATGCACGCTAGAGACTTAAATGCTTTCCCCACTCTGTTAGCTCCACATTGAGCTAATAGCAATTGAGGTCAATTGCTATCCCACCCCGGGGGTATGATGCCAAGAGGCATATTCCACGGTGGATTCCGTGCCATGATGGATTCCGTGAGGTTTTACGGTGGATTCCATAAACTTAGATGACCGGGGCTCATACACAAAGAGGATTCTTTGTGCGAGAAGTTGATGGGGACGCCTGTCCTTTTCGGGCGTTTCATTAATTTAGTGTGTACGTGGGTGATTCCATAGCGGGTGATTCCACAAAATGCATATTAAATTAATAAACGTTTATGAGTTTAGAGTGCGCACTCGTAATAAATTAAGGTTAGGATTTATTTCTAACCAGTTGATTTATTTATGTAGCTGAAGACTGCTAGGTATTCACTTTTGTCGGTTTAATTGTATTATTTTACTAACGATTGTGAATGCTTCAGTTGATGTGTAGAGATAGCAGCAGTGGCGGAGGAAAGCATTGGAGTCTAGCGAGTATTCGACCTTTGGACTATATTTTGATAGGCGCCACGCCTATATTTTGTTATGTCTATTGAGACATTGATTATTGATTATTATTTTGTATGCGCCTATGTGCCCGGATATGTTATTTCTATTTGGACATTGAGATTGGGCGTGCCAGACTCTATGGGCACCGTCCATTAGCTTTATTTTCCTATTTTTGTAGAAAGCAAACTCAAAAGCTAAAAGCTTGTCATATTTTTGTAAATTGGGCTATTATTGAGCATGAAGATTGGAAATATACATAAAATACATGCTTTGTGAAGCGCTCATACAAGGCATGGGGGAGATTGAACCCAATTTGTCTCTTGTCTCTTGTCGTGCATGCTTTTACATGGTTTTTTGTGCAAAAAGGTAGAGTTCATTGTTCTTGGGGACCTTCAGGGATTCACTACGTGAGCTATCTGCGATCGATCTGCGCACCAATCCTGGGGTGCTCAAACGGTCTATCAACCCAAAGGTCAACTTAGAGTCCACGAGCAATTGCTCATGAATAAGCTCCTACCTAATGAATCTAAGATGATCACCACTGCAAAACACGATGACACAACATCAATCAAACTCCAAAACTATTAAACCAAGCTTGCCACGCCCACTGAGAATCCTCGTGGAAGTAGCACGCATCAACTTGTCTAGTTCAACTAAACCCAAACCAGCAACAAGCCTTAGGCCACCACAACCACAATGTTCCATTCTTGAAGTGGCTTCCAACATGGCCATGGACACAAGGGATGACTTGGTAACGTGTATCCGAAAATTGGACTCAACTTTCACATTGTTTGCTAGAAGTTACGAACATTTGGACCTAGGTCTACTTGAGGAGCCTATAGCAAATGAAGTACATTCTCTCCACATTGCAAGTTAGCTCAACTTTGGTGACATCTTGACTGATGTATTAACTTATATCAAGCAAGTGGGCATTTTCCCACATGATATGGACCATTATGCGACTCTTGAGTATAACACCAAGTTTTACGACCTTGACTCTCACAATCCTCGGAAGGGATTTTCATCCTTTCCGAGGGGGAGGGTAAAAGTGGAAAATGGATGAAAACTCAAAATAGAAATTGAATTTTAAAGTAAAGAATGAATGTGTAAAAATGTGTGGACACTAATCTTGCTAGTCATTTTACCTTCCATGCAAGAGATGCCCTTTAAGGAGAACTAATTGTGGGCTATTGTGTGGCAATAGAAACATAAACAACAGGTCAACAGGATAAAGCCAACAAGCTCCCCTTCTCATAGGAGGAGCATAGAAGATATGGATTAGCCATGGAGATTCGAGTGTTCAATCAATTAAAATACTACAGCATCCACAATCTGGAAGGAGTGGTGACATCTGAAGAGGTAGTGGCATAGATAATAGAACAATGTAATCTTGCCAAATACATGGAAAAGGTGGGGCAAGACATTGACCATAGAAAATGTACAGAATTCTTGAGAACTTTTGATGTCCAAAGGAACAACGGCACAGTAACCATTAGGCAAGGAGAAACCTCTAGAAGGATAGAAGTTGCCCTTAATCCAGAAATTGTGGAGAAGGCCCCAACATTAGTAGAGAAGTCGGAGAATAGGCCAAAAAGGGACGTATATGGGAGGCTAGGGATGGACAAAAAGAAGGTCTACACAAATGATGGGATCAACCTGGCTAACATTCCTAACCCCACCATCCGACTGCAAGAAAAAATGGTCCATACCCTCTTCTCAAGGTAGAGATATAGCACTCTTATGAATAGAATAAGCATACCATTGCTAGAGAGCTTCACAACAAATGCCCTAGGGATGAGGTAAATTGGAACGCCTACATCCGAAAGACAATCCAAGCATCAGCAATAAAGGTACTAGCTACAGCACCAAAGCCAATAGGAGGGGATTCTCCGGCTAGCATAGCGGAGTTAGAGAGGAAAACGCATCCTTCCAAGGCTTCAACCATAGGCTTTGGAGGAGAGAGTCTAATGGCCATCATTTAGGAAGATCTAGGGGAGGCAGTAAGAGAAGTAGTATAGGAGACCCCGAATCCATTCCTTATCTAAGAGGAACATCACTCCCCCACCCCAACAAGCTAACTATCTCACTTTTCAGCAAAGAGAACAAGGAGAGAACGAATTTCACAAGGAATAGTAGGACAATACAAAAAGACTTGTTAATAAAAAGGAGATTGAGCGACCTCTCAACACAAAAAGAAACCTTGAGTGAGAGGACAGTCAACGAGCATCAAGGTTTAGAGTTCTTGAGCCAAGGGGGAGAAAAAATATCACTCTTAAAATCCCCATAAGAAGAACCCGATCCATCTCTAAGGAAAACAGAGAGCTACAAAGGGTGGAGGAGGAACCAAAAGGGCTTGAAGAAGAGTGCAAGAAGAAACAAGAAGAGAAGAAAGAACGACCGAGGCTACATGAGGAGGAGGAGATCGCCTGGCCATTCAGAGATCAATGAAGCAACCCTCTCGATCTCTAAAATTGGCAATGATGAGACTAGCATAAGATGAAGTGCCAAGCATGAGCGCAACACCTGAATAGGTAGGACCAAGACCGGTGGTGGAAGGTAAGTGTAAAGCCCCTCTACACCCAACCCCACCAGTCATGGCCACCCCTACAATCACCTTGACATAAGGAACTGTTGAAGGGACGGTCAATGAAAGCAGCATCATGGCCTGGGTACAGTACTTAAGCAAAGTGCAAGAGATTGTGCCTGCACCTAGCAAAGGAGCCCTCCTTGTAGGAACGAAGACACTAGTAGCAAATCCGATGCAGAATTAAGCCAAGGGCTGAAGGTGCCCTACTTAGAAGTGTCAACTACTTCGGTGCCTTCAGCCAGGTGCAACATTGAAGATCATGATGAATTGGTAAAAAAGCTTCAAAGCCAACTCAACAAGATGAGACTAAGGAGAAAAAGGCCACACTCGCAAAGTTGAAAGAGGAGAAGATTGCCTTCATAACCTACAGGGTAGAACAAGCAAGGGTGATGACCATCATAAACAGGGAGATAATCACATTAAAAGAGGCCTTAAAGGCAAGGGAAGGAGAAGAGAGCCTAAAGGATTTGTATGATGAAGAAAGAGAGAACCTCATTTTCCTAGAAAACATGTGCGCCTTCAACTCTAGGAAAAATGGGCATCTACAGTTGGAAATAAAGGAGTTGAAGAGGCAAGGACAGAACTACAGGTGGCAAGGATCCAAAGAGATGAGGAGACCAAAAAGAAGCTGGTAGAGCTACACAGACAACTTTAAGCTACTCTCCACGAGCAAGCCATACTGAGGGAACAAGTAGAATGCAAAAACTAGGAGTAGTAACAAATGCGCACATTGTGGCAGGAATAGGAGCATGTGATCACCACCCTAGCCTGATACCAAAATCAAGGGCTAGAGCATATGAAAGAGAAAGTAAAGGAATGGGCAGCCAAGAACAAAGACAAAGTCAAAGACTTAGCTTACAAGCTGGCCCATTCCAAGAGTGAACGCCTCATGGTGGAAAGTAAAGCCATGGCTATCAAGATAGAAATGTTGGAGCAACATCGCATATTTTTTAGCACAGTGCTAAATGTCACATAGTCAAGTGGAGAATAAACACTAGAAGAAGTAAAAAGAAAACTAGAACTAGCAATGAGGGCGATGCAACATGGACTCCATGCCAAGGCACCCAAGCCTAGCACCAGCTTGGGAGTAGAGGAGCAATGAGCCCATCTAATCTCATCTGGCTAAACCTCATAGGAACTCACCTTGCTAAGACTTGGGGAGCCAGAGCAGCAAGTGCGGCCACATCAATAAGGGCCAACGTAGCCAATTCAAGAAGAAGGGCCCGATTTTGAACAAGAACAACAAGAGAAAGAACAAGTGCAAGAACCAAGTCCCCCCTCTGCAGCCACAAGTGCAGCCAAAAGAGCAAGAGGAGGAAGCTGTGCCACCTGAACAAATGGTGAAAATGAGGCACAAACGTAGAGAACGACTGTAACTCCCCGCAGGAAGCTCCAAGCCAAGACACTACAAGTTCCACAGGTCACCATTCCTCAAAGCAAGGAGTGCGACCATGTCAAAAACTGGGGCCAGGAACTTACAATGTGGGAGCATTGGGAAAACCGTGGCCACCCTTTGAGTTCTCCTTCACCTTCCCTCATGCATTGGATAGGGTGCTATCTCCAAGGATGGTGGAGGATGTCATTAAGCTTTCAGCAAGGCTAGGAAGGAGATGGTTAGAGGAACAGATGAGACACCCCACAAGGTGGCAACAGGAACCTGCAGATTACTAGGAAGATAAGGCGATGGAGGTACCCCGAAGGGTGGAAGGTTATGAGGCTCAGCCTAGGTGGCACATAAACATTTGGGACTCTAACTTAGAAGCATGGATGGTTTTCTATAGCATCCTATTGCATGAACGGGATGATCCTACCTACATGTCGTACCCGACAAGGATTGGAGTTGACATCAATTGGGAGGTGCACAGTAGGTACGACTTCCCTCTAATCTACAATGTAAATGCCTCAAACCCTAAAGAAAGAATGATCTTCACTGAAAGGGACCTCTGCCCATCCATAGTAGGTTTCCTCAAAGACTTCTCCTCATGTGCCCCGATATCGCCTACATCACCACATGTAACTATCTCTGCCTATTGCATATATTATTTTTAAAAAAACCTACTACAAAGGAAGAGTGGTCGCTACCCCTCTTTTTCAATATTAATGTTCGAATAGATAGTTATGCAATGGTGCACCTCATGATGAGAGCCACCCTCTTGCTAGCATTTTGTATGAACCTCTTAGAAGACATGAATGAGAGTAGATTCACTAGGTGTAACCACCTATTTTTGTCATCTATTCCACTCAATAATGTACAAGCTAACCCGAAGGGGTATCTGTAGATTAGGGCCTTCCTAAGCAAAATCCTTAAGCCGCCACACAGCCTAGCCCTTGCTCATGAATGGGATGCTTCTTAGTGTGCTCCCTTTATAATTCAAAAAAAAAAAAAGAAAAAAGAAAAAGGAAAGGAAAGGAAAGGAAAATAAAAGAAAAGAAAAAGGAAAAGGAAAAGGACAAGAAGGAAAGAAGTGGAAAGAAAAGAAACACAATAATGAAATCAACTTATCTATACTCTACGAATGTCATAAGCACTAAACCTAGGGACCACCCTAGTCCCTCTCCCACATTACAACTTAGGGCACATCAAGGGCAGGACATGATTGATAAACCTATCTCCCTAAGTCACTCACAGCACCTCCATTTACATGGACTGGGTTCTCAAGTGTGGGACAACACCTTAGGCTCCCATCCATCTCCTAGTTCCACCATCACTTGGGCGGCACACTGCATAGTAAGGTAGACACGACCCCTTAGGAAGTGCACTCTTTTTCTTTTCAAGAACATTGTACAGTGGTGCAGCAAACCAACACCTATGAAGGCCTTCGTCGACCAATCATCTATCTTTGCCATCGATGCAACCTCCCAAACTCACTTCACAAAGCATGCCCAACACGGCCCACCTCCTCAACAACCCTGCGCACCATTCCTCATCAACCTTCTACAAACTCAGCCCGTACCATCAGGTGCCATGGAATTAGCACCCCGCTAGGAGGGGGTAACGTTAGACCCTCGAAAGTCCAAGATAGAAAAGCCAAAAAATCAGAAATGGAAGATAGCCCCAATGCAAGAAAAACAGAAGAGAAAGGCACACTTAGAAAAAATCTGAAGGTGTGAAGTGTAGGAAAGAGCCTCGAATGTAAAAGAAAGCACACAATAATAAGCGCAATGTAACATGCTAGCAAGAAAAGTTTTGAGCGCATTGTAATTCATTTTGTAAAAGAGTGTTGGGCTCTCTCTCATGTAAATTTTAAAGAATGAGAGGCGCGGGTTCAAGCCTATGCTAATAGGAAGGAGAAGAAAAGAGAGTAGAGCAAGGGACAAAGGTTGGATCAAAAAGGGGGATGGCCACCCAAGGAAGGGATAAGGGCATGTATAAAATTCAAGAAATGAATGAATAAGCTCATTCACTCTCTTCTTGCTTCTTGCTCTTACTTCCTTGTGCATGAGAGAGGGAGAGAGAGAATGTGAGAGAGGGACAGAGTGTGTATGAGGGAGTGAGGGACCGCGGAGAATCTCTTCTTCTTCTCTATTCATCGTCTTCTTCTTCTCTTCCCCCTTCTTCTTGGATGCATGGCAGCAGAGCTTGGAGATGGAGTATGATGGGACCTAAAATGGGCCAGCACTAGCTATGGCACTAGTCGGACCTCATGCACACAACATAGACAACCCCACCACACAGCCTTGTGGGCCAGGAGCGTCTACTAAGACTCACTCTACACTAAATGCTAATGTCAATTCTGCGTTTGTATTGAGTCATAGTCCAACGTTCACCATCTCTTCTCCTCAAAGGGAGATCCCATAACATATAGGCATAGTGCCTCGTAACACAAACATAAGGAAGCACCTCTTGACTGACTGACGCGACTCCACTGCAACTCTCCTACACCTCGGGGATTGGCCCCAAGATGCATCACACTAATATAAAGTACACACATTACAAGCTCCACTCTTTCATTTTGAATGTATTTTAGGAGATACCATGTGTCCTTACCAAATAATTCCCAAAAAACTCAATTGACTAATCTACAGATTAGGTTGTCTCACACACTCAAGTGTAGGTCATCATAACGGAGACATGTGTTATGCATCCAGTTCTTCATATTCCGATACCATGGTTGATATGTACATGCAAAAGTGGATGATCCTAATGTGCTCAAACATAATTTTCAATAAAAAAACGTGCCATGCATAATCAGGCTTCCCAATGCTCATTCATTAACTCGTTGCGGCGATGTAAGGATAGTACCGAGGCAATGCTCATGCTACTATCCTCTTAATTAAAATACTACGAACCCTATATCATCATATGCATCAATAAAATCAGCAACAAACAACCCCTAAATCGCATCATTCAAACATCCCACCCCCTACTTTTAGGTAGTGCTTCCATTGCCTAGGTGTAGGGGTTCATTTTGTCATGTTTTGATGTAGGAAAAGTGATAAATCACGAAATTTGACAAAGAGATGGGGCAAATTGAGGCTAAATCTCATGCTCTGCAACTACCATACCTTCACAAACACTCGTTGTATTTTTTCTTTATGAATTGTATTTTTATTTTTTTCCTATTTTTTCTTATTTTTAGTATTTATTTGACAATAATCACTATTATTTTCTGATTTTTCTTATACCAATCATTTTAGCATACTAAAATTCAATTTTATTTTCCATATTTTCCCATAAGAACACATTTCACCCACCCAAAACAACAAAACCATCATTTTACCCTTAAAAACTGCATTTCAAGTTTTACGGGATTTAAATAGCGCATATAAATCATTATGAAATCAAAATTTTCTGATAGATAGAAATTAAACATGATGCAACCAACACTCAAACAATTTTTCATCGCATAAGAACATCATTTCCATCATAAAATATTAAAAAACCTTCATTTCCTTCATAAAAAATAGTCATACCGTGTTTCTATGAAACCCAAGACACATTGAATGACTACGTGACCAGCGGATGGAGCCTCCATTACTCTCAATTCCATGCTGCACATCAAGATTCATCATCTCCATCATCATTTGCTTCAATCTCCTTCCCGATTCTTCCTTCAAGATAATGCACATGAACATCGCATAGAGGGGGGAGAGAGGGAGGAGAGAGAAAGACTAAAAAATGAGATTTTTGAATCCTCCATTAAAACGGGCAAGCTTACAACCATCTTGTTCCTCTCGCTGCCCTGATCGAGAATATCCCTCTCTCTCTCCAAACGGGTTTGAATCGGAGAGGCATCGAGCAAAAATGAGGAGGCGCTTTGACACTTCCCTCTATTCGACAATTTTTGCATTAGTTTCAAGGCTTTTATTAAGGCTAAGGTTTAAAACATTAAAATAATTGGTTCATCTATTTGTGTTCACATTGTCCCACAAGTGGATATTTTGGTTTTAAAGAGACAAACGAACTCCGATTCGCAATCCGACTAGACAGGCGACTTCGTGGTGTCGAACTCCACCAAGTTGGCCTCTCCCACGCACTTTACGACTTCTCGATCCGGTAGCTGCTTTATAATACCGAACCTTGCAGGGATTAAATGGGGGGTCAAACGACCTCTGATTGACAAACCGAGACTTGCGTTGGATTCCTGATGTTGAAATGCATCTAGGAAAACTCTAGCTCAGTCATCCACCTCCGTTTGATTTTTGGTGAAAATTGGCTCGTTGACTCATCCCGGCCATGTTTCTGCTTTAAAACGAGCTCGAACCGCTTCTAGATCGGCTTAAAGTCGGCTCCTAAAATGCAGCTCTCAGAGTTCGCTTGAGGTTGCATCTTGAATCGTGGAGGCATCGGTGGATTCGTAGGAGGAGGTAGTCGATCAAATTCGAAGGTAAGCTCAGTACGTTGGTGTATTGAAGAGTGCACATGGCTATGTGAAAGGTAGCTATAGCTCTCAACTTGAAACGCTTGAAGCAATAAGCGGTTCATGGGTCTTGGTGGTTTGCCGTGAGGGCGACGTCACTTATGCTTTGTGTATAAACATGGATAGTTAGCTATATTGTTTGTGGCATTTGCTTTTTTAGAGTTTACATTTATTTTTATTTTGTTGCTTTTTTTCAGTACCACTATAATGGGTGATACCTAACCAGTGTGCTAAATTTTGAAGATGAACCCTACTTTGAGTAGCTTATCAAGATCCTCCCTAGCTACTTGCATCTACCCCAGGTTCATTAGATACAACCTCTATTTGATAGCTTGGTATCAATAGCCATTGGTATGGTGTGAAAAAAACATTGTAAGGTTATTCCTTTTGAGTCATCATAGGACTAGGAAAATATGTCCAAGAATCCTCCAAGTAACTTCAATAGTTTAGCTTTTACCTCCTTAATAAGGTTGTTGCCTATGAATAAGGGTCAATATTTTTTGATATCTCTGTCCAAGTTGTTTTCATTCATCTTGGTAGCCTTGGTAGTCCCTTCTATAGGTTTATTGGTATCTTCTTCTCACTTGGCCCATGGCATCATTATTTAACCATTTTATTTCTTGAATTTCATAATGTATCCAAATATGGCATCAATAATGAGAATAAAATTAGTTATTAATGAGGATCTATATGCCGATTCATAGGTGCGAGGTGTTTGAAAAGCCCTTCCAAAACAAGCTTATAAAAACTTTATTTGTAGCATATAATAGCAATAAGGACTAGCTTGATGGTTAGAGTCACCTTGTAGTTGTGTGCTTGGTTGATGATAGTATTGGGATGGGTGCCCTCTGAAGAAATTTTTACTTCAAGAAAATGGTTGCTCCTAGCACATAGCCAACAACACCAACAAAGCCTTCATAGCCTCATTGTTGAGTACACCAAGGTCTATGTCTTGGTCATCACCTTAGTCGCCAGTTGCAAAGGGCATGCCACCTGACACAATGCTTGTCTGCTATGTGGCCATTATGATTGGGTAATGATAAACCTCTTTTCTTTGGTTTCAAATGAATTAAAATTTAAAGAGTCACATCGCTTCCACTTTGTGGGCCTTATGGTTGGGTGATGATAGACCTCCTTTTTTTGTTTCAAATGAATTAAGAACTTAAACTTTTTTTTTATTTGTGGGTTTTTCTAAGCCATAAAAGTTGGCCCTACTAAAGGAGGCATCATTGTGCTTATCTCTTTGGCATCCTGAAATAGATCCCCTTTAATCATTGATGATGTAAGTTGCAAATGCTAAAAGGGACCCCCTCCCCTCGCTAGTATATAAAGGGGAGAAGGACATCACTTCTGGGATAGAGCTTTCTGCCTTGGATGTAGCTCTTTGATGAAATCTTCCTCAGTGATACTCTTTGATATCCAACTTCCTCCACCTTTCCCTCCTAGCCCAACTTCAACCTAATCCTTACCAACCCTTCTTTATCACCTTCTCTTAACCAAGGTTTCGATCATTCGCTCTACTTTGAGAGCTAATCAAGATCATTATGATACAATGTCCCTAAATATAAGTGCTTGTGATAACAAGCATAGCCCCTCTTCCACCTCCATCGTCGATTTACTAGGTGACTTAAGGTAAGTTATATTTCACTAAAGGGAAGACTATGTCTTCTTCTCCTAAGGTCATGATATTGAAACGACTATACTTTAATCTAGATCATTTTTCCTTCTCTTAAAATCATAAGACAAAAACTACTCTACTTTAGATAAGTTATATTTTTACTAGAGGAAAGACTAACAGATGGCTACTTTATTCGCATTGTTTGAATTAAATGATTGTTTTCACTTGTTTCTTCTACATGATCTAAAGGCATGAAATAAACATGTGCTAAAGGATTAATTAAGGAAGTTGATTTTGAATGTCCAAACTAAATGTGCTAGGGTCATAATTAGAAAAGTAAAGATGTTTTGGGGGTGTGTGTGGGAAGCAACAGGATGACTCTCCCAACAAGAGTTATCCTATGGCTAGGTAGACTTAATTAGTTGAGTGGCTTCTCAACAATTAACATGTAGGGTTGAATGCTGACTTCCTTTGGGTTTGAGTCTTAGATCCTAGCACAACATTATTTTAGGGGGGTCAATATGAGACTATGCCTTATGGGCAAAGGGGTTGGCATTCTACTTCCTCTCATTTCTCACTCTCATTGAACCAAGTGTGGTGCTTGCCTACTTTGAGTTTTGATTAATCACACGTGTGGCTTTCTTAACTTGACACTAGAATGATGTTAGCAACTATAGTTGAGTCATTAGAACCTCAAGTCCATCTTCATTGGCCAAGTAGAATGCTCGTCTGTGAGGTAGATCTAGAATTAACCTAGCCATCTAAGCTCATGCATTCCATGGATTTAGGTGCTAACGCTTAGGACAAGCAATTGGTTGGCTACCTAACATTACTCTCTGGGTTTCCCATGCATGGACGTTTCAAATTTGATAAAACTTTTCAAGACGTCTTAGGGTTTATTTGCACTTTTGCCTCATAGTCCTTTCCCTTCCTTGACTACTTAAGCTTTCTATGATGCAAGTGGCATGGTAAATCTCTCTTTGTCCTTCTAGCCTTGAACTATTGATTTTTTAGCTCTAAATAACTCTGTAGAATCGCCTATTGATTCATCTTCTCTAGGAGCATTGTTTGATTTTCTTTCTTCTACCTTGAATGTCATAGCTAGATTCAATAAATTTTCTACTTTTTCATAGTCAAGGACATCAAGGACTCGTACCCAATCCCAATCTAAGTTCATCTCAACCTAACCACCATGGACTAAAAATCAAGTTACCTCTTTTCAAGCTAATTATGTTGCGATCTCCTCTAGGAGCCATCCATTGGTATTGTAGTCTATGGTTTCCACTTTGTCTTCTAAGGTTTCATCATTTGATCCATTGTTGGATTCTTCTCCTTCTAAGTCCTTAACTATCCTTTCAAGATCTTGGGTGGCCATGAGTGCACATTTGTACACTCATAAATTTTGATTCATCTCCATAACATGGCAAGGGGTTGTGTTTTAAAATTTCCCTAAATGTTATAATGGTGTAAGTCATGTCAACACTCGTGTCTCATATGGTATTCCTGGCATTAGACTATTTTGCGAAGAGCTCATCACCATGTAGATCGATATTAAAGCTATGGTTTCAACCTTGGCTTGATTTGCAATCACTTTATTTTCTTTGACACTCACTTTCTCACTTACCTATTTGTACTCATTCCTATCCAAAAATAGTATATTAATTATTGCAAGTATATCCATACATTCTCTCATCTTAGAGTAAGGAATATACTTATTTCAGTGGCCTACAACTAGCTAAGCATTGTGAATCTCCTTTCAACATTGTAGAGATGGCATCTTGGTCAACTATGGAGATCTTCTAGGTTTCCATATCTACTCAACTATCATTTATATGGTTTCCACAAGAACACTAACCCATTACCCTAGTCTTGTATTAGCATTGCATTCCTCGTCCAAGGTTACCTTGGCAAGAGATCATAGTCCACAACTTTCATGGCCACAATGTTCATAGTGAATTATACACCTCTAATATTGATCAACTAATCCTTGTGGAATCTGATGAGTTTTGCCTTTGATCCATTGACCATTTCATATTAAAGTGAACATTCCTGATTGGTGGACTCCCCATACTTTGAGAACCATGAGATTGACTATGCTCACTCTAGTGCCTATGTTTATGATTCCTCTTCTAGTAACATCACCTAAGACTAACAATAGTAGGATGGCATACCTCCTAATTTCTTTCTAGAAAATATTCTACCCATAGGGCTCCCAAGGTCTTAGAAGTTGTGAAGTGGGAAATATGTGTACTCATGTTTGGCTCTTTTAAAATAACTTTAGCTACTACTAGTCCTTGAGATCCTTCTATCTAGGTCTTAAAGGTTCTCCATAAAATAAATTTTGCTTAAGTTCTAGTCATATTGGTATTGAAACATTTGTGGAGACCATTGTTACAATCATCCTAGAATCTACTTTTTTGAGCCTATTTCATTTGGCCCTTGGGGTCACTTTGCTTTATCCTTGGGAGGACCCTACCAATAATTCTTCCTCTATTTTTGGGTCAAATATTGGTCTCCCAAAGGTACTTGATCCTATTAGGGTTAATCAAGACACTGCTCAACAAGCCTTTGAGTGATGTAGCCTAACTCCACTTCTTGATCTTGAAACTACACTTGTGTATCCTTCACCTAGTCTTTGACTTTGTCAATCTCATCTACTTTGTGTTTTAAGTTGGGTATTTTCCTATTTTTTTCAGATTTTGGTACTTCAATCTTTGGTACTGTTGTAATAGTTTTTGCATTAGCAACAAGCTTGCCTGGAGGCATTGTTCTCATGCTCTCACTTTTAGATTGACCTTTGAAGCTTGTTTTTTAAAATCTCTTATTGTGGTTCCTCCTTGCAATTGAGGATCCATCCATCATTGAGGGTCCAAGAAGGTTGATTCTTATCTTTTTGGTTTGAGCTCTAGTAATGGCATTCAACGGAATGGATCTGTAATCCCTATCTGGGGTCTAAACAAACTCAACAATATGAAAGCACAATTTCCTTACTCGAGCATGGTCTCCTTTTTGAGAAATTGACATACATATTTGTGATACTACATTCATGGCATCTTTGTTCTTTTTTATTATCCTTGTTCGGTTCCTACATTTCTAGGCAAGAAGACACTATGTGCTCATGTTGACTACAATGTTAACAAAAAATTTCCTCTAAGGGTTGGATCATGTTGCAACCTCAGCCTCATCAAAGTACCAACAGATCTATTGTCCATGAGGGATACATTTTCTTCCTTGTTATATAGGTGACATGATGGTGCATACATGTCTCATCACCTAGTGATTTCTCCACATAGTGGGTAGGAACATTGCTTGATGGGTGTGTAATGAGTGATCCTACAATTGTTGATGGATTCATATCAACCTTGGATGTTGCAAGTCTTTGGTCATTTGGCACAGGTAGGGCTAGAGGTGATCCTCTTCCATATGAACGTCCTCTATTGGTAGATAAGAGAGCTATTTGCATGTTGCGGCTTGGATATGGAGTTTTCTTGGAGCTTGACACATGGCTACATCATGTCCATAATTATTGCAAAAATTTGCCCAAGCCTTAGGGCATTCTAATGGCAAGTGATTGCCACCCCACTACTACAATAGATATTGGTTCTATAAGGCCATGGCTTTAAGATTTATGTGAGTTTTGTCAACTTTTCTAGAGGTCTACTACTTCCTAGGCTAAAGTAGACTCATTCTCCTTACCTCCATCATGATAAAGGGTAATGATTTTTGACATCTAAGCCTTTCCCTCTTTTCTTTCTTTTGGCAAGTCATCCACTCTTATGGCTTTCTCAAATACTCCATCGTCCAAGTCTTTATACGATGCCTTGTCTTGGATTTTATTTATGAAAACAATCATGGCAACCTTCTTATGTTGGCCTTTTGATAGCAAGGTTTCCCTTGTGTAGACCATAGATACTAATCACATAGTCCATAATAGCCTTGTTTCCCCTTTGGTTTATGTTTTTGAGGTTGACTGTGAGGTTTTTAGCATATCTTGATTCAAAGAATCTTTGAATGAATAGTTCAAGGTGGTAAAATCATTCTTCTTAGTTAAACTTGTTCAAACTATTCCACGAAGCTATACGGATTGTGTCCAACCTTAGATTTCTCAATTTGTTTGGTAACAATCAAAATCTTAGCTTGTTATTTGTATTTGAATCTAATCCTAAGACACTTAGCAAGTTGGTTGCAAATGTGAGTTTATGTTGGGTTGATGTGGAGTTGAACATTTTCGTGAGTAAGAGGTTGGGCATGAAATCATGTTAAGGGTTAAAGACTGCTTGTGCCTAGCTGCTACATTTACTTGTACTTCCCATGTGCACACCTGTCTATACATTGCAAGTGGCGGCTACCCTACCCATCACTATCACTTTATTCTTTATTCTTAAGGGAAGGCAAGTCACACATTGTGACCATTAGAGTTCCCACCTATCGGTCTCTCTCTTATTTACATAAACCTCCGCAGCTCTTGCTTTTGCTCGTGCTTCCATTTCCACTCTGCCTTTCAACTAGCATCTAATCGGGCATTCACGGAGCTTTATCAACATTGCATACAGTTTGGAAAGAGAGCTTGACACACAGCTTTTGCAATAGCCCCATTTCAATCCACTCGAGGTATGCATTAGTTTTCCTATCTTCAATACTTTTTCCACGCTGATTGAAGAGCTTCCTAGGGCTTAACTAAGCCATTCTATCCATTTTGAGTGGACATAGAGCATATTGCAAAAGTCATGGATATCTATGGCAGCTTGACAACACTTTCATATTTTGGCCATAACTTTTGCCTACAATATTGGATTGAGGTGTTCTATAGCTAGAAACGAAGAGCACGACAATAACTATAAATTTGAGTACTCATAGGGTTGATTTTGTGTATTTTTTAGTTATTTGCTTCACATATAACATAAAAAGTTATGGTTTGGACAACAAACTTAGAGCTTTATGTATTGCATGTCTATGTGTTATTCAAGTCTTTCATGTGCTTGAAATTGATGTTTATACCTGGATATATTTATGGTGACCCTTTAAAGCTTGGATATTTGAGCTCAATTGGATATATTTGGGTGTTAGCCATTTACTTCAGTGACTCTTCACTTGCGGGTTGAAGACATATTGGATGTTTTTGCTTCCAAATGTATCATTGATGCACTCGCACTTCCCAGATGTTATGTGCTTGATGTATTGAGCTTTGTTGTACTCTTGGATATTTTAGATTTGCTTCCAATGGGAGCCATTTGTATTCATATTGTAGAGCTTAGTTCTTTGAGTTAGTGGGAGACTCTTTATGCTCTTTTGGTTTATCCTACACTATTCATTGTAGAGATTCATGACTATGGGATGATTTGCTTTTGAGCTTGGATACATTAATCAATGGGTTGCTAGTGGTGGATACATGCTTGATATGAATTGTTGTATGCATTCTGATATCTTGTATGTTTTGATAGTTCTTATTAATACTTGGTTACTACACTATTAGTTGCATTGTATATATCCTAGTTTCTACCCATATATTCTTAGCAATGGGAGCTTATTCCGTCGGTCATCTACATATGTATAGTCACTTACTACAATTTCATGGATAGCAATGTAAAAATAATAATTATGAGCCATTTCTTTGAGAGCAATTGCCTTGTTTGAGCACTCTAGTGCCTATTGTTTGTGGATAGCTATATACTCTTTAGTTCTCTACTTAAAGTTGGAGCTCATGCTCAACCGCTAAGACCCACGAACAGCTTATTGCTTCAAACATTCCAAAGAGCACAAATGGCTATCTCTTACCTAGCCAACGCACCCTCAATCATACGGTAATGTAGTGAGCTTACCTTGATGACCAAATAAGTAGCCTCCTCTCTCAAGCAAGCCGATAGCTCCACGATTTGAGATGCGAGCTCAAGCAACCTCAAGCCTCCTCCTTTGAGCTCCATCCTCCATAGCCGTGTGCGAGACAAGAGAAGAGAAGAGGAAGAGAGGAGATGATGGAGAGCTTCTCCACCACAGTCCCTCACCCTCACACACTCCCTCTCTCAAGCACACACAAGCAAGCAAGAAGGAGAGAAGAAGAAGAGACCACTTTAGCCACACACCAAAGAATGAGCTTCTTATTTACTTTTTGAGTTTATATACAAGCCCTAAATCCCTTGGGCACCCATCCCCTTTTTACATGATCATGCATCTTACTAAGGTCCTCTTTGCCTATTCCCTTCAAGTTACCTTATCCCTTCACCTATGCCCTTGTATATTTTACAATTTGCACAAGAGGGAGCTTGGAACTCTTTTACAACATTTTAGTGGTGCATTTGCATTATAAAATACGCCTTTGCCTTCGACTTGACCTTTGTAGTTGCCGTTGTGCTTTTGGCATTTTCACATTATTCCATATTTTTGAATTTTCTTTTCTTGTCTTGTATTGGGGTTAACACTACTTCTTCCCCTCACTTTTGGCAAAGTTTTGGGGCTATTTTGTTGTGATTATAGCAACCCATACTCTTATCCTTTGCAATCCTTTGTAGACATAATAGCATGTACTTCAAATATATCCAATGTTAGTGATATTTTAAACATTGAGAAGTTAGATGGTAACAACTTCAAATATTAGAAAATGCAAATATGGCATGTATTGATACACAATAAGTAGGTTAGAGACCATTGAAAGCCAAGGACATAAAGCCAAAAAATTGGGATAAAGATGATTTGGATGAGCTTGACGACTTATGCAAGTTTACTATTATACTATATTTGTCTAAGCAAGTGTACTTCAATGTTATTTCGACTGATAGTAGTGCATATAATTAGATATGTGATCTTTATGACAAGCAGAGTTTTGCATCTTAGGTATATTGGCTTAAGAGAGTCATGGACCTTTGCATGAAGAAAGGGACATCTATGCCTTCTCATGTAAATGAGTTTCATTTCAATTTCAGTTAGCTTACTTCACAAGGTCTTCAATTTGAGAAGAATGTCAAGTCTCTTTTCTTACTTGTTACATTATTTAAGTTTTGGGATACATCACGTATTGTTATGAGTGTAAGCCCTCTTGAAGGTGGCTTTCAACTCAAGGATGTAGAGGGTGATTTGCTTACTAAGAAAACAAACATGAAGAATGTTGATGTAGCCCATACTTCTCATGCACTCACAGTGAGAGGCAAACAAGATGGTAATGGGAATAATAACCATGGTAGAGACTCACAGCCCAACAAGAGCAAGTCTCAATTGCGTAGGTAATCGTGTAGTAAGTTTCATGATGGTAAGTCCTCTTTGACATGTCATTATTATAGGTAGTAGGGTCACATTAGGCCATAGTGCCATAAAATGTGCAATGATAGGTGCAATGAAAAAGGCAAAGGGAAAGCACATAGGGTGGTAAGCCTATTGGCTGCCCTTTACCTTCTCATGCGAAGGTTGTCAAGAAAATTGTCCCTAGTCAAATGATGAGAAGGTTGAGATAGCCAAGATCCCGTTTACGCATCCACAGTGGTTAGCTTGATGTATGCCACGATAACCACTAGACTTGACATAGCATTTGCAGTGGGAGTTGTGGCTCATTATATGGCAACACCTAATAGACAACATTGGGATGCCGTGAAGGGTATCATAATATATCTTAAGGGCACTGTATGTATGTGTTTCTATTATGGTGGCTAGGGTACTATTAGGGGCTACATGGACTCTGATTATGTAGGGCATGCAGATAGTAGGAAGTCCACCTTTGGCTATATCTTCATCTTTGATGGAGGTGCTATTCCTTGGATGTCTAAGGTGCAGAAATACATGGCCTTGTCTACTACCGAGGTTCAATATATTACAGCCATTGAGGCATGTAAGAAGGACTTATAGTTAGGCCGCCTGCTCGGGGCAAATCTTGGCATCACTAGTATGACTTCTATATTGTTCGTTATCACTTTATGAGAGAGGTGATTAAGGACAAGTAGATAGAGCTCGTCAAGATATCGACAGACAAATCTTGTAATCTACTCTCACTAAAAGTCTTCTAGTTGAACGCTATGCCTTTCTTAAGAAGATAATGGATGTAGAATGAGATAACATCTATTCCTCATCTTATTGTACTTCTATATACACTCTTACTTAGTCACTTTTTTTTTCTTGTTTTCTTCACACTTGGGCACATTTATTATTCAGTGGGAGGTTGTTGGGGGTTAAAGGCCGCATGTGCCTAGTTGCTTACCTTTACTTGTACTTGCTGATTGCACGCCTATACATTGTAGGTGGCGGCCGCCCATCTCTCATTGTCACTTTATTCTTTATTATTACTATGATAATAAAATAAGGGAATGCAAATCACACACTATGACCATTGGAGTTTCCACATGCTGGTCTCTCTCTTTTTTGCCTGAACCTCCATAGCTCTTGCTTCCGCTCATGCTTTCACTTTTGCTCCACCTTTCAAATTGATGGAGGTTTTAGTAAATCCTATTGTAGCAATCATTTTCCTTGTGCCTTCTATTTCTTATCTAATTTCTTAGCTTATTATTATTGGATATTCCACTCATACACACTCTCTATTAGAGTCTTACTTGATGCTTTGGAGTTTTCTACATCATTGATCTTCCTTCAAGTTGCACATGTTGTTCTCAACTTCCACCATTGTGATGTGCTCTTCTAGATTTATATGTCCTTCTCTGAAGCTACAAATTAATAAATTGTGAGTTTCTTAGAAGAAGGGTGGTCCCTTAAGGAAGACACCTTCAAAGTTTACATCTTTAGGATCTCGAAATTAGTATTTGCCTTTTGGTGCTATAAGGTGAGTCTCGTAGCCCTAGTTGGCTTGATATGCCTTTACTATTGTTTTTGCAAGGGCAAGTTCACTTTGCAACTCTTTCTTTGAGACACTTGTAGGTAGTTAATACTTCTTAATATTAAGATGCACGATCATATCGGTGATTTCTTAAGCATTTATGGTCTGGTTCACTTTCATTAGTCAATTTAGATGGTCCTTTTCCTCTCCTTTTCATGCCATGATTCTTCTTGAGAGCAACAATATAAGCTTAAGGGGCCTTCTCTAGCTTTACTAGGGTCAAAGAATATTAATCCTCTTGTCCATGCAGTTTTTTGGTAAGGCTTTGGATGAATTCCACCAATCAAAATAAAAAGAAGAAGAAAAACGAAAATGAAAAGCTAGAGTATGCTTTGGTGGATAGACGATCTAAAAAAATCATGGTCCTTACAAACGATGTGGATGTCTGCCTTGATTGGAAGTCCACAAACACATATCATGCCATCACGAGGTGCAAAAATGCAGCAAAAGAAGGTTTTGCATCTAGCCACACCCCATCGCCGAATAAAAATTCCTACGCCCTTTCGCAACAAAAGGGACTGAATCCTACGACTTTCCAATCATGAGACACAGTCCTTACCAACCAAGCTAGTTTGATTGGATGAAAGTGGTCGCTAGTTAAATTATTTTGTTATTTAAATCTTAAATCTGTAACTAGATCATATTGAGGAAGCCCCGACCATCAACGCAAGTTTGTAAAGGGTCTCATGTTGTTTACACACCAAATGATGGACACCCAGTTCTGAAGTTATAACTAGTCAAAGTACTTATTCAAGGATTGGGCATCCCAATCCTTTGTATACCGGAGAGGACATGACTCCGAAGAAATGGGTGCCCATGGCTAAGAAGAAGCTGATCAGACAACCAGACAAGAGAAGTAAGGAGCTTAAACATGCAGCTGGCGATCCTGACGCTACTTCTCAGAAACACTCTCTGCTGCCCTGGACGAAGAATTCTCTTCTGAAGTACTCAGACCCGCTCTCTGCAGTTAGGGTTTTCTACTTCCTTTAATGAACATTTAGGTTCTGTAGGTCGAGTAATGATGAAAGCGAAGAATTTTCGAAGGAGAGCGGACGATGATGATGATAAAGAGGGAGAGGATGCTGCGGTGAAGTCGCAGTCTATCAAGCCCTCCGCTAAGAAGGAGAAGCCTAAGGACAAGGGCGTTTCAAAGTCTTCAGGTCCCAAATTGCTAAGTTTTGCAGAAGATGAGGAGAATGGCGATGGCAGTGGTCTGCAGGTGAAACCGCTCTCAAAGAAAGATTCCTCCAAAGAGAAGCTTTCTTTGAATAGGTCTTTGTTGAGTTTTGAGAAAGATGAGAGTGTTGGCGATGGAAGCCTTTCTTCCAAGTCCAAGAAGAAAGCGTCTGGTTTTGGCGCACTGCAAGGATCGGGACATAAGCTTTCTGCTGGAAAAGAGAAGAGCACCACCGTGCTGTCCAATTTCCAACCGCAGGCCGGTGAATACACAAAAGAGAAGCTGATGGAGCTTCAGAAGAATACCATCCGCCTAGGTGGTGTAAAGCCGACCCTGGAGAGTAAGCAGGCAGAGCCTGTAGTAGTTTTGAAAGGACTTGTGAAGCCATCTCTTGGAAGTCGTGCTACCGAAGCAGAGACCACATTGGACCAAGAACCTCACAGACCTCAGAATGCTGATCGAAAGTATGTTGAACTCAAGGCTCGAGAGAGTAAAGATGCTTCAATGCTTGACAAGGATGATGCTGAGAGTCGGCTTGGGCTTATGGGTATAGGAACAGGAGCTGAAGGTGGTGGTGTTACTCACATTCCTGATGCAGCAGCCATAGCTGCAGCAAAAGCGAAGCGGGAACGATTGCGACAGGCACAGGCTTTACCTGACTATATTCCAGTAGGCAATTCTGATATGACCGATTTGAGGGGTAAACTCCGAGAAAACCCTGTGTCAGGAGAGGAAGTTTTATCCAGTGATGACGAAGGGGAACTTCAAGGTAGACTTGCAATGCTGGGAGACAAACCACATGACAAGGCAAAGTTGGGAGTATTGGACTTTGTTGAGGATAGAATTGTGGAGGAAAGCTCATTAGGTCCTCGGGAGGATGATGAAGAGGATGGAGAGCAAAGATGGGAGGATACCCAATTAATGAAAGGTTTTGGAAAAAGGGTAGAAGGTACTGCAAGCAGGCCCTCTGTTCCTCCTCACCAAGAAGCTCATTCCATGGGATATTCATCCAGTGGACTGCCTTCAGTTCCCCTCCCTAGTGCAGCATGGGGTTTTGGTGGGCAAGGTATGGAAGCAATGACAGTATCTCAAAGAGCTGATGCGGTGATGCGAACTTTACAAGACACTTTAATCAGGACTAGAGTAAGTTCACATTTAACCTTGAGGATTCTTTCACCTGCTTGTGCATGTAAAAATCATGTCAGGTGTAGATCACTGTCATTTTTGTATCATGAGTCCATTAAACAGGAGTAGTTATATCTTTGTGGTTGCTTTTTGTCCATCTTGATCACTTTTTGAAGTGGCAATGAGACATTGTGGTGATGGTTTCAATCCTCTGAGTTGACAGTGCTCTACCACCTCTTAAATATGCTGGCTTGACAGCCCAATGGTCTTGACCTGCTCCCAGCATGCTGTGTGGGCAGTGGCTCGTTTTGATTGCAGCAAAGAAAACTGCAGTATGTCCTGTGCAAACTATGGCAGCCTTCTGAAACCCTTACTGATGAGAAAGCCTAGGGAAGGAGTTCTGGAGTACATAGCTATATTGCCCTTTTGAGAGTTCTTCTTCATTGGCAGCTTGACATCATTCAGATAGCAGATGTCCTCCCTAAACATGATTTACTTTCTTGGCACATTACAGTTTCTTTGGTCTCTTTGGCCACAGTAAAGACCATTTGTAGTTGCTCTTTTATTGTACATTTGAATTCTGGTAATTGATATATATTATAATTCTCTCTTACACAGAGAGAGAGAGAGAGAGAGAGAGAGAGAGAGAGAGAGAGAGAGTTGCAAGCACACAAAGCAAAGCTGAATAACAGAAATAATGGATTGATTGATTTGATATAAAAGTACAAAGGCTAGGGCCTCAATACATAGGATAGGGTACACATCCAAACCTTTGACCCTTATTAAATGCTCGGTGGTTTAGAAGGCGATGACACCTATGCACACAGTCACACACTGTAACGTGTGTTCACAAAGGAGAGCTACCAAATATCCAACAAGTTTCTAGGCGGGGTCAATGTGCTCCCCTTGCTTGAGGTTTTGCTCATCTCTCTATCAATCCTCTGCAGTAAGTGTCACCCTCTGATGTATGAGTAGTCATTTAACCTCTTTCCATTGCTAGTCTCATGTGCAACAATCTGAGATTCTATGTGAGTTTCGTAGATCCAATCACCTTAGGCATTGTGTGAGATCAGGTCACATCCTTGCAGCTATGGCAGTCCACATTGTGATTAACCTTGTTTTTTTTAATCCTCTTTGCAAAATATTCAATAAATATAAATATTCAAAAGAAAAGTGAACAATATCTTGCACATTCAGACTCCATTGTCATGTTTGAAAAAGGTTTGCTAGGGCATGTAAAGAAATACTCAAACAAAGACGATAAACTCAAAGTGTATGACAGTAACACAATGAACATAGTAGAATTGAAAGTCTAAAGCAAATGAAAATGAATGAATAGATAGTCTATGCTGATATGAATACAATGAACCTCAAACCTCCGCATTTCGAGTGGATAGGCGAAGAGATGAATTAGAAGAGGAATCTCTAACAGCTTTGAGAGTATGTCATATCTGGAGTTTGAGAGGGCGTTGTACCTTGAGCGAATCTCTAACAGTTTTGAGAGTGTGCGTACCTCAAGCCTATGCTGATATGAAAACAATGAACCTCAAACATCTACGCCTTGAGTGGATAGGGGAAGAGAGGAATTGGAAGAGGAATCTCTAACATCTCTAAGAGTGTATTTACGTCGAATGGATCCCAAAATGCTACAATCAGCCTCTAGAAATGATCAATAGTAGTAAATTCAGAGAGGAGGAGAAGAGAAATGTGGGCTGAATCAGAAGTGAATGCTTAATACAATTGTAGACTGATTAGTCCTTGCACCTAGCCCAAAGCATTACTAAGGGCATTTGATCAAGTTGGAAAATGATGACAGCATTGGAGACGGTGATACAGATAAAGATGTTGATGGAGACAGAGTATGTGGCCAACAATCCTTGGAGAAGACAGAGAAGAGTGCTGCAAATTGTGAGAGTACCTGCAGAAGATAGAAACAATTAATTTGTCCTAGTCGGCTAGTGGCTATAAGTAGCCATAAATGCCGAAGTCTAGCCGACCAAGAGCTAGCCAACTATTGCCAGCTGGCTGAATGCATTAAATACAGTTTGACTGCCAATCTAGGCCACAAAAATGATGATATGGTAGTTGTTGTTGAGCAAAGTCGTAGTAGCATGGAGCTGATCTTAGTCAAATAGGGCTGATTCGGGGGATGGTCCCCTCTCGATACATGATCCTATAGGATCAAGTCCCTTGTAAGTAGTGCAATACGTGCAAAGCAGTTCACTGTGAGCTTGAGTAGGAGTCTTCATGAAAGAAGACAAGAATGCCACTACAAAAGAGATGTTTGGCCTATGTAGAATGTGGAGCTTTGACATGCTCGTTATGGTCACATGAGTTTTGGTAATCTCATGATCTTTAGAGGTGTCAAATGGTTGATGCTATGCCTACTTTGGATACTCCATCTCCCCATGCTTGTGGGGTCGCCTTTTTAGCAAAATGTAGAGGGTTGTCTTTATGAAGAATGGTGTAGTGCGTACTGTAAAAATTACACAGTGCAACGAATAGAATCTGAGAAAGAGATAAAGAGTACACAACAGATAAGAGGAGAATAAAAAAATTATTTAGCTCTAAACAATTGATACAAATATGGCTTTGTCCATCCATGTGCTTCCACTGTGAAGCTTAGATGGCAATCTAGACAAAAGATAGGTGAAGAGCTTAAGGCTAGCTGGAACAACTTTGATTGGGTGAAAGATAGATGATTGATGGTTGTGAAGGGATTTAACTTTTATAGCCTGTGAAGGGGGTCATGATGGATAACCTTCCATATGCACTTGTGTTTATGCACTTGTGTTTGTTGACCTTCCATGTACATATGTCTGTTGACCTTCCATGTACACATGTGTCTGTTGACCTTCCATATGCACGTGTCTGTTGATCTTCCATGTGCACATGTCTGTTGATCTTCTATATGCACGTGTCTGTTGATCTTCCATGTGCACCTCCACTAGTTGGCTAGGGAATATTCTCTTCACTGTTGGCTAGGGCCTCTGATAACCCTCTTACTCTGCAACTCGATGCAATGTGCCTCGAGTTGCTACCGGCTTAACTACTTTGTTTAACCCAAAGATTAGACCCACGAAGTCACCTTTTTGCCATCCGGTCACATAGACCTCATCTGACATACAAGTTAGGACTTAATCAATATGGGAGCTCACATATGGCTTTTTCTCATAATGGGGGCCTTATAACTTTGAGCACCATGGATCATTGGTGGCACCTTATGAGGGTGGGACATTGAGCATATCTAACACCCCCCCTCAATGTCCACCCGCAGGTGAAATATCTCCTCAGTCCAATGCCGAGTCTTTGAAGATGAACTTGAAATAGATCCTTCGTAAGTACTTTGGTGAAAATATCCGCTCCATTCTTCTCTGTTGGACAATAGACTAGTTCTACTATCCCATCCTCAATCAAATCACGCACAAAGTGATATTGGATCTCTATATGTTGGTCAACGCATGAAACATTGGATTTTTGGCAATGTGTAACTCTGATTGTCACATCTTAGTACAATTGGTTCTTCATCTTGCAATCCCATATGCCATAGGATTCTTCTCAACCATACTACTTCACATGCAGCAAAACAAGCTGCCTTGTACTCTACTTTGGTAGAAGACAATGCCATTGTTGGTTGCTTCTTACTAATCCAAGAGAAAATTCCTGAACCCAAAGAGAAACAATAACCAGGAACTGACTTCCTGGAATCACCGTCTCCTGCCCAATCTGAGTCACAGTTCCCCACAAGAGAAGTTTCGGAATTGTATATGATACTATAGTCAAGAGTTTCCTTTAAGTATTTGAGCACTTGTATTCCAGCTTTCCAATGACTCTCATGAGGTTTGTTTGAGAACTTGCTCAAAACACCAATTGCTAAACTGACATCTGGTCTGGTGTTACATAAGTAGATCAGATTGTCGACTAACCTCCAGGCTCCTATACCTCCTATATCTCCCAATGTTTGCTAGTGCTGATGTATCCTCAATGGATAACTTTGCATTCACCTCCATAGGTGTAGCTATCTCCTTACACTCGGTCATGCCAAATGCCTTCAAGATCTCCCATGCATACTTCTTTTGAGAGATGAAGATCTTTCTTGGCTTTTGCCCTAGCTCTTGTCAGACTTTAATCCCCAAACAATAGTGCAGCAAGCCCAAGTCTGTCATTTCAAACTCAAAACTCAAAGCCTTTCGAGTTTGGTTGATCATATCTTCATAGTCACCTGTAATAAGAAGGTCGTCCATATATAGGACAATCACTACAGACTTTTCACCATCCCTGTAAATATACAAGTTAGCATCCGAGGCACATCTCTTGAAGTTTAAGCTTAAAAAGAACTTATCTATCCGCTGGTACTATGCTCTGGGGGACTTGTTTCAGCCCATACAATTTCTTCTTCAGCTTACATACTTTGTTCTGAGAATGGGGGTCCTCAAATCTTGTTAGCTGAGCCACGTACACCTCTTCCTTGAGGTCACAATTTAAGAACACTGACTGAACATCCATTTGGTAAATTGGCCACTGCAAGTACTATGCGAATAGTGGTCATTCTGGCAGTTAGAGCAAATGACTTTTGAAAATCAAACCCTTTAACCTGTGAAAATCCTTGTGCAACCAATCTAGCTTTGTACTTTTCTAAGGTACCATCAGCCTTGTACTTTACATTCTAGATCCACTTGGTGCTAATAACCTTTTGCTTTGCTGGCCGATCCACTAGCTCCCAAGTGTCATTCTTCATTATGTTGTCATACTCGGCTTGCATAGCTGCCTTCCATGCTGTATCTGCAAGTGCATCTTCTAAGTCAGTTGGCTCCTTTACTTCTCTCATAATCTCAGCCATCAAGGCCATATTGTCTATGTGAGCAGAAGCCCTCCTTTGCTCCTCTATTCTCTGAGACCTCCTTGGTCGGTCTGCCTTATTCTCAACAGATGTAGACATAGGATTATTGTGGTCATAGAGCTGTTTCACCCAATGCGGCAATGGCTTTTCTGATGGGGTGATGTCAGGTTGGTAAACTTTTTCCTCATTATCTGAAGATGATGCTTTCTCCTCCTCAAGGATAGGGACAGCTCTCAGGACAGGGTCATAGTGGACTACTTCTTCGCTTGATGAGAAAGTGGAAGAAATTGCCTTCTCCTCCACTGTATGCGGCTGCTCCTTGAACATCACATCACGGCTCATGATGATCTTCTTTGCCTCTTGGTCATATAATTAATAAGCCTTCTGCTCATCACTATAACCCAAGAAGATATATTTTTTGCTTTTTGGTTTTAACTTGTTTCTCTTCTCATCAGGAATATGTGCATAATATTCACATTCAAAAATTCTGAAATGTGAAATAGATGGTTTTTTACTAGTGTAAGCCTCATGAGGCGTTTTTTCCTTGAGAGCCTTTGTGTAGCTTCAATTTAGAATGTAGACTGTAGTATTAACAGCTTCAGCCCAAAAATGGTTAGGCAATCCCTTGCCCTTTAGCATGCATCTTGCCATATCCACAATCGTGCGATTTTTGCATTGCACAATCTCGTTTTGCTGAGGTGTGTGAGGCTTCGTCAATTGACGCTTGATCCCTTTGCTCTTGCAAAAGTCCTTAAACTCCTTTGAGTTGAACTGACCACCACCATTTGTTCTAAATTTCTTCGCACTTTTTCGTGTTTCATTCTCAACAAGTTTTAGCCATTCTTTAGACTTACCAAAAGCTTGAGCCTTATCACGAAGGAAGTACATCCACATCTTCCTATTATAGTCGTCAACAATCAACATAAAATAAGAAGATCCCTCCAAGGCCTGTGTAGTTATTTTATCGCACAAGTCAGCATGCACCAACTCTAGAGGAGCGTGTGCTCTATTCTTTCTTTCTTATGGAAATGCATTTCTCTGTTGCTTGCCCATCATTCAAGCTTCACATGGTTTCTTTAATTCAGTCATTGCAGGTAGGTGCGCAACCATACCTTGCTTGTGCATCTCCTTCAACATTGCAAATCCGATGTGTCCAAACCTTTCATGCCAAAGCTTACTTGTGCCCACTCTAGCGGTGGTTGTAAGAGCACTTAGCTCATGCAGGTTGTTCCTTCTTTCTCCTTTGCCAATAACTTGCTAGCACTGTCGAGAATTTCTGCACTTGTCTTCTTGAATCTCACTTTATGACCAAGATTAGTTATGGTAGCAACTGATAACAGATTTCTCTTAATTTCAGGAACATACAATACATTTGAAATCTTTTTGACTTCATCGTTTACAGCAACAAAAGAAATAGTACCTATGTCTGCAACAGGGCATTTTGCATAATTTCCAATCGTCACAGTGATGGATTCTTGTAGAGGTTGCATAGAACTGTATAGACCTTTCTTGTTGGTCATGTGACAGGAGGCCCCACTATCTAATACCCATGAGTCAGTGGTAGATTCTTTTTGCGCCGAGGAGCACACTTCCTCAATGGTGGCCATGAATAACTCCAACTCTACTTCAGCCGTATTGGCTGTCTCTTTTCCTTTACTTTTAAGGGTACCATTACTTTCATTTGCTTTCTTGACACGATAATATGAGATTGCATGTCCTTTCTTCTTGTAATAGAAGCATCTCCTTGAAACTTCTTTTTACCGCTCTTCTTATTTTTGTCACCATTATTTTTGGTGGAGGAACCACCTTTGCCTTTTGCATTGGTAGAGAATGCAACATCTCCATTGTTGCTTCCTTCTCGGGTTTTCAGCCTCAACTCCTTCTCCATCAATAATGCATAAAACTCCTCAAAAGTCAAAGCTTGAGGTCTCACTTGAGTATTAAGGGCAGTTACTAGTCCATCAAACTTTTGTGGACAAATCCGAAGACACCTCCTCGCTAGCTCCTTGCTAGTCTTTTGTATCCCAGCGCTAGCCATTTGGTCGCGTAGATTCTTAATCTGAGTGATGAATGCTTCAGCTGTCTCTCCTTCAGCAAACTTCTCCGCTGCTAGTTGATTCTCCAAGTTTTGAATCCTTGTCTGGTTTCGCGTTTCATATTGACTCCTTAGTACATTCCAAGCCTCTGATGCTTTGGTTGTATGCTGAATCAAAGTTAGAACACTGTCAAAATAGCTTGTAACTAAGTCACACAATGCATCTGCATTCCTTCGTTTCCAAGCTTGTAGAAGAATTTGCATTTGGAGGGATCATCAGACTAGAATTTGATGGGTCAGGGGTAGGCTGTGGTTTTGCGTCATTCCCCATCACAGTCTTCAAAAGCTCATAAGAATCAAGGATAGTTGTAATTTTGAACTTCCACAAGGTGTAGTTTGTACCATTTAACTTGCCTTCGCTGGAGGTTGGTGGACGAATCTTCAGTGTTTGAATAGCCAGTACAGCGACACCACCTCTTGCACCGCTTCTTGATGCAGCAAAACCGCTTACAGAAGACGACATAGTTCCTCTTTGCTGTTGAAGCCTTTGCCTCTTACGTACTCTTCGATCCCTACAGCCCCTTGGGCTTTGATACCATGTAAAAATTACATGGCGTAGCAAACAGAATCTGAGAAAGAGATAGAGTGTACACATCAGATAAGAGGAGAATAAAAAAATTCTTTAGCTCCAAACAACTGATACAAAGATGGCTTTGTCCACCTGTGCGCTTCCACTGTGAAGCTTAGATGGCGACCTAGACAGAAGATAGGTGAAGAGCTTAAGGCTAGCTGGAACAACTTTGTTTGGGTGAAAGATAGGTGATTGATGGCTGCGAAGGGGTTTAGCTTTTATAGCTTGTGAAGGGGGTTATGATGGATGACCTTCCATATGCACTTGTGTGTGTTGACCTTCCATGTGCACGTGTCTTTTGACCTTCCATATGCACCTCCACTAGTTGGCTAGGGAATATTTCCTTTATCGTTGGCTAGGGCGTTTGATAACTTCCTTACCTGGCAACTCGATGTAATGTGCCTCGACTTGCTATCGGCCTAACTGCTCCATCTAACCCAAAGATTAGACCCACAACGGTCACCTTTTTGCCATCCGGTCACATAGACCTCATCTGACATACAAGTCAAGACTCAACCAATATCTTGGCTCACATAGCTCATACATTGATGTGTGTGGTTCTATGTCGACGAGAGCACTTGGTGGTCATTTGTGTTTTGTTACATTTATCTATGACTCCCTAGGTACACTTGGATGTATGGTTTGAAGGCCAAATTAGATATATTTATGCACTACAAACACTTGTTTGCAAAATTGGAAGTAGAAACAAGTTTGAAGGTGCAGACCCTACACAAAGATCCATGGGGGGAGGGGAGGGGGAGTGTATGTCTTGTGCCTTTAAGACATTCTTGCTTGAGCATGACATTACATATTGGGCCATTGCGAGGATAACATCTCAATAGAAGGGAGGGGCTGAAAGAAAGAATCGCCCACTCATGGAGATGACCAGATGTATGCTAAAAAGTAAAGGGCTGCCACACAAGTTTTGGCTTGAGGGCCTACAATGTGCCAATCATATACTTAATAGGGCTTCGACAAAGGCACTTAAGACGCTCATTGTTTTTGAGGTATGGCGTGATCTGAAACCGAAGGTTGATTATTTTCCGGTGTTTGGTTCATAGCATATGCTTATGTGCCTAAAGGGCTTCATGGGAAGCTAGATGATAAGGCACTTAAATGCATTTTTGTTGGATATAGTTTACAGAACAAAGGCTATTGTTTGTACAATTCTCACACTTAAAAGGTTTTTAAAAGGTTTTTGTCAGCAGAGATGTCATTTTTGCTGAAAATACAGCCTATTCCCATGATCAGTTTGAAATGCCAGCCACCTATGAGAATGGTGATGCCTTTGAGGGTCTTTTGCCACTTGCATTGGGATATGTGCCTGCTGCTAATGCAGAAACAGATGCATTACAGCATGCTGAGCTTGCCACACTTGCCCAAAATCAGCTTCCAATTGATCCGATTTCTCCTAGGGCAGTGGATGACACAGTTATGCAAGAAAGGGCTGCTATAGATATAACCAAAATAGTCCCTAGATGGCTGTTATATACTCTCAAACAGAGTCGTATGGATGCTCCTTTGCCTCAATGTAGATGTTCTAGTGCTAGACATGCAAGAGAGGCACATTTTGTTGATACAGGCCATCTTATTAATAATGAGGAAGCATATGCTTTTGCTACTACTCTTTTGGATGAAGATGAGCCTACATGTTTTGAGGATGCACAATAGGATGTGCATTGGGTGGAAGCCACGGGTGAGGAGATGTGCTCTATGAGTAGAATAACACTTGGGAGTCTTGTTGACTTGCCTTCTAGTAAAAAGGTCATTGACACACATCAGGTTTACAAGCTAAAATGGAAATCCAATGGGTCTATTGACAGATACAAGGTAGGGTTGGTTGCAAAGGGATATACACAAAAAAAGGGCATTGACTATGAGGAGACATTTGCTCCTACAATCAAGATGACCACTATTAGATGTGTGATTGCTGTGGCTGCACAATTAAGTTGGGATGTATATCAATTGGATATAAAGACATCTCTGAATGGAGATTTGGAAGAGGATGTATTTGTTGCACAACCTCCAGGCTTTGTTGCACAAGGCCAAGAGCACAAGGTTTGCAAGCTGAATAAAGCCTTGTATGGCTTAAAACAGGCTCCACATGCTTGGCACTCCAAGATAGATGCATTTTTGACCGCATAAGGGTTCCAAAACAGCCCAGTTGAATCCACCCTCTATGTTAAGAAGGAAGGGGGGGATTTGATCATTATCATTCTTTATGTATATGATATGCTGCTTATTGGACCAAATGAGAGAAAAATTGCAGATTTCAAGGCTGAATTTCAATCTACTTTTGATATGTTAGATATGGGGTTTATTCACTATTTTTTGGGGATTCAATTCACCCAAAATCAGAATGGTATTGTTATGTCTCAGTCAAAATATGTTCAGAAGTTGCTAGTAAGGTTTAATATGCAAGATTGTTAACCTATGATCACACCTATGGAAATAGGGCTAAAGCTTTCAATGCATGATGGTGGTGATCTATCAGATGTTGCTATTCACAGCCAAGCTGTTGGTTGTCTTATCTATTTGTGCAACACCTGTCTTGACATACAACAAATGCATGCTTATAGTGATTTAGATTGGGCTAGTTATGACATACAACAAATGCATGCTTATAGTGATTTAGATTGGGCTGGTTATCACAACACAAGGTAGTCTACTAGTGGACATTGTTTCTTTCTAGGCTAGTCATGCATTTCTTGGCTAAGTAGGAAGCAACTATTGTGGCTATCTCATCTTGTGAAGAAGAGTACATGACAACTTTCATAGTGATAATCGAATGTGTTTGGCTGCGGTGTGTATTGGCTGATCTTCATGTTCATTTGGAGGGATCCACTCCTATTTTTTTTGATAATTGCATTGCTATTGTAGTAGTGTGGAATGTGTTTCATGCTTGTGCAAAACACATTGAGATACATTATCACTATGTCAGAGAGAGATCACATGTAGGGAAGTCTGGAGATTAGCATACTCACCAAGACACTATCACGTGAAAAGTTTGAGGAATTTAAAAAATCCTTGAACTTACTACCTTTTGGTGATTGATTTACTCCTTGTATATCATCAAGTTGGCACTGCAGAGGGGAGGGGGTTAGAATTGGTCAATTATGGATAATGTCCAATGTAATTTGTGTGGTGTGGACACTTTAATATTAAAGTGTCAAAATATAGTATGCCTATGACTTTTAAAGTAGTGACACTGGACTCTAGAGTTAAACTCACTCTAGTTGAGTTAGGGATAGGCCTTACTTACTTAAGACCTTTTGTGCTTTTATTCTATAATTCTAGCACTTGCATCTTTTGTGGAATCGCTATCCATTCTTGCTCATTGTCTTTGTTCACACACACAGACACACACACACACACACACACACACTCTCTCTCTCTCTCTCTCTCTCTCCGTTTCCAACACCCTTAAAGGACCCTGTCTGTATTAGTTCACATAAGTTCGTTGAAACAAGCTCCAAGTGCTCCTTAGCCTTATGCAAAGCCTTGCTGGGAATAGCTTCTCAATGTTGCTTGCCACAAATGAAAGATACACACGGCGTATGGCTTACTCCAATCTTTAGTAATCCACGCTCAAGCTAACTTAAAGGTACTCGTAGTTGAGGTGGCCAAACCGAGCATGCCATAGCTTAGTCTGAGGTTGAGAAGAAAGAAGAAGCGAAGAAAAGGTCGATGAAGTCTGCATCTTGTAGACTCCATTCTTCTCAAGACGTGCACAAAGAACCTGTCGAGAAGCACAATCAAGAACTCGGAAGGAGTTCTTATCAAACTTGGTTGTAAGGCCAAGAGCATAAATCTTACTCACTGAAAAAAAATGTTATCCTAAATTCCGCACATAGAGAACCTCTAAGAGGAAAAACGAAAGAAAGTAGCAAATAAGCATCAAAGACACTTGATTTTACAAGAAGAAGATTTGGTGTGGTTGAAATTTGACAAAGCTCATCTAAGAAGCTCTAACAAGCCTTCATCCCAAGTCACTAAGCTTGCAGCAAGAAAGTATGGGCCATTTCAAGTCACTAAAAATATTAATGATGTTTGTTTCAAGTTACAACTTCTAGAGCTTTAAATAATTCCTAATGCTTTTCATATTCATCGTTTGAAGCCTTTTGAAGGGCCTCCACCATTGGAATTTGTAATAGAGGATCCAACTGAAGTAGATGAATAAGAGGAGATATTTCAACCAAAGCAAACAATGTTTCATATGATTCGGAAATGAAAAAGAAATATTTTTAGAAAATTCTGTTTGAAATTCAAAAAGTACTCTCATTTAGATTCTAAATGGATGTCAGAAGAGTATTTTAAAAACTATCCAGAGATACTTGTAGTTTATAAAGGACCTGTAGGATTAGAAATAATTCAAGCAATGTCTTGAGGACAAGACGGGTTTTAAGAGGAAGACCAACCTTTTGTATATCAATTGCTACCAAGACATATTGGCTCAATGATTCAACTAACTTGGGAGCATTTTGACCTTTGAGTTATTTCTCTTGGTCCAAGACCGTTAGAACAAACTCCTCCCACTTAAGGGCACTTGTGTTCCCTGAACCAATCAAGGTGAAATAGAGTGCACTAAATTGGGGCGACAAGTATGAAAGAAAAATTATTGCCATGTCCTCCAAGGTAAACACCTTCCTTGCATTTTGGACTTGCATTTGCAATTGCCAAAGCTTATTGACATGCTTCCGTATAGAAGACGACTTGTTGGCACCCGAAGTCCACATTTGAAAGTACAGAGACACTTGCTTCATAACGGTCTTCTGATTGTACATTTGATCCAACTCCAACTATATCTCCCGAGCCACGGTTAGTGCTCGATGTGAGCAATAATGGCTGGACTGCAAGAGAGAAAGAGGAAAGAATGGATGCAAGCATTTAGTTTGTCCCAATGTGCATGTGCCTTGAGCAACTCAGCTTTCTCATTAGTGGAAAGCTTGGAAAGATCATGATCTATAGACCCTCCTATAGCCTTGGTCACAAGCTTTGCCAAATCATAGGACGCTGGGATGGCAAGCATCATGTTGGCCAGTTAAAAACTGGCCGATTGCAGCACAGATGAAATTACTGAATAGAATAATCAATATTTTGCGTAGAAAAAATTGGACTGTCATGTGGCATCCCATGTGGATTGTCTACCCTGCCCAACTGCCCGAGAATGCTGGAAACAACCTGTAGACTGCATAGAACTGTCCAACCTCAGAATAGGAAATGTATAATTGTGCCCGAAAGTGCTAACGGTACAACAGTAACCTGACAATGCTTGTCAAGGGGATGAGTAAGTCTCTAACATGGTGCTGCCTAGGAGGGGGGAAGGAAAACTTCAAGGCTTATCATATTCAAAGTGGCTATTCACATGACTAAAAATACAAGAACTATAAAGTGTCTAGTGGTAATGGTGTGTCTGCTCCAGAATATTTAACACAACCTAGCACACCTAGGCTACACAGCACATGAGCAGCTCTAAGTTCAACAGCAGAGCAATGATGCTGCTGTAGAGAGGAGGAGTTGCTCTGAGCAGCATCACTCTGAGCAGTTGGGCTGTGGAAGTTTAAAAGCTACATAATGGCTGTGAAAAATGCATGTGCTCACAGTTTCAGATCCAGGCTCCATTTTTCTGTTCTGGAGCTTTTTATATTTGGCTTTCTGCAAATGGCCATTGTGACTACAGACTTGTAAATTCATTTGTAGTAGCTCTTATTTATATGCAAGCAAAGTTGGACCAATAAATAAACTTGCATTCTTGCAGCATTTCATTGTGTTTTGTGTGTATGCACAAGTCTAGGCTGTTTCACTGCATTGCCTGACATGTTATTCACTGACAAGATCAAGCATTTAGTTATATTTTGGTTAAATGTTGGTGTATTATTTAAGGAAACACATGACTGGACAAAGTCGGAGCTTCACAGAGTTGAGGATAATCTCTCTACCAAATTGCATGATATCTCAATGCTTGAAAAGTCTCTTTCTGCTGCTGGGGAAAAATATGTCTACATGCAAAAGCTACGTGACTATATCGAGGCCCTTTGTGATTTCCTAAAGGTGAGCAGCAAAATTTTGAGGTGGACTGTTCATATGATAATAAGTATGGGTTTATCAACTGTTATTTGGGTATGCTAGAGTTGCTAGTTAGATTGTCATATCTTGCCTCCCAGCACCAGTATATGTCTTAATAGAGTACATTCTATTGCCAGAGTAAGGGTCCTTTGATTGAAGAGCTAGAAGAGCATATGCAAAGGCTTCATGAAGAACGGGCAACTGCGGTTAATGAGAGAAGGTCAGCAGACAATGAGGATGAAAATATGGAAGTTGAAGCAGCCTTAAATGCAGCTAAGTCTTTGTTAAGCAAAGGAGCGAATACTTCATCAGCAGCTGCAGCAGCAGCAGCAGCAGCTGCTAATGCACAATCTATCCGAGAGGGATCAGACTCAGCAACAGAGATTGATGAGTTTGGTCGAGATCTGAATCTTCAAAAGCGGATGGAAGCCAAACGACGTGCACAGGCCCGAGAACGTAGGAGGGTACGTGCTTCCAGAAGGAGAGCAGCCTCAGTCATTACCACTCATGGTGATTCTCTTGGTGGAGCACGCTTAGAAGGTGAGTCCAGCAGTGATGAAAGTGACAGTGAAAAGAAAGCCTTTCAGTCTGGTTGTGCAGAGGTTTTGGAGACTGCAGAGAGGGTTTTTGGAGATGCTGCTGATGAGTTTTCACAGTTGGCTTTAGTGAAGGAAAGGCTTGAAAGCTGGAAGACTTTGTATCCTGCAGCCTACAGGGATGCTTATGTCTCATTGAGTGCACCAGCCCTTTTTGCCCCTTATGTTCGCCTTGAGCTTCTTAAATGGGATCCTCTTTATGGTGATGCAGACTTCACAAATATGAAGTGGTGAGTACAAATTTGGTATCACAAGCAAGCAGCCTTACAAAGGGATGTATTCCCCTGACTTTGGTCTTGCTTGTTTTGAAGGCACTCTCTTTTATTTGACTATGGAATGCCAGAGACTGTTGAAGAAGCGAGTCCTGATGATCCAGACAATGACTTAGTGCCAAAGTTAGTGGAAAAGGTGGCATTACCTGTCCTTCACCATGAAATTGCTCACTGCTGGGATAGGTTGAGCAGAAAAAGTACCAAAAATATGGTGTCTGCCGTCCAAGTTGTTCTTACTTATGTGCCGGCATCAAGTGATGCATTACAAGAGTTGCTTTCAGCGATCCAGGCACACTTATCTGAGGCAGTTGAGGATCTCCAGGTGATTCGTTTCACAGATTGGTTACTTGTCTTAATCCTGTTGATATTGGTGGTGATTTATTTTTCTTGCTTTGGAAGTAGTAATCATCTTTATACTGTAATGGAATTTTTAGAGAGCTCACAGGAGTTACTGTGATCAATATAAGTGTGTGATTGTCATTCATAGTGGAGTGCCTTGGTTTCTGAGAAGGTATGCATGTATGAGTAACCTTCTAGTTTGTTTCCCTTGAATGGCCTTATTTCAGTACTCCATAATAGAATAGACTTACATTTATCTTTGAAAGTCTGTAAACTTGAGATAAATGGGTTGGCAATGCTGTGTCATCATTCCCTACAGGGTCAGGTGAATGAAACCAACCAGTGATTGGTACATGTTTTGAGTGTGTTCTAGTGTGTAGAGTGCATCCAGGGAGTTCTATCCTGGCTCCTCTAGAAGCTGATTAAAAGTTGTTGCTAGGTACCTACTTGGAGTCAGCAACTGATGAGCATTGTGCCTCAAGCAGCACGGATTGCAGCATACAAGTTTGGCACTTCTGTGAGGTTACTGAGGAATATTGCTTTGTGGAAAGACATACTTGCAACATCTGTGCTTGATAAGCTCGCTTTGGATGGCCTTCTGTATGGGAAAATGTTACCACAGCTGCGGAACCTCGTGCACTCTCCTTATGATGCTATCAGTAGAATGGAGCGAGTTGTTGCAGCACTTTCTGGTGTCTGGGTTGGCCCCAATTTTACCACTGGGTATGCAAGTTTACTTAAGCTATTGAAATAAGACCTTGTTTGTCTGGATGTCACAGTTCTGTAAAGTGTGGATTTTTTGATCACATGTGTGGATGTTCCATTTTTATGTTCTCTCAAATCTTTCTTGTATGAGCTCCTGGCAGTCCTCTTTTGTAATGGCCTCTTGCTTTGTTTGTAAGGGCAAATACTACATCCATTTGGCATTTGGAGAAGCTAGTAGTCAAACTTGTAACGCACCTTGATGCTGTGTGCACACACCTTTTCCTTTTTTGTAATTGTTTTTCTGGATACTACTTTTGCAAATGCTTCTCCCATTTATTTTTGTAGATTTTATTCCCAGTTTGTATAAATTAACTTCTGGCTGCACCCACAACAAGGAACAGCCAGTGGTCACTCCACCTCTAACCCTCCCCTCTCCACCCCAAAAAGAATAATGAAGAATGCCACCCAAGTGGTAGCTGAGGCTAATAAAGAAATATATTCTAATTTATATTTAAAAAAATGTTTCTGCTGGTTATATGTTAATGAACTGAATGGTGTGTGCTTCGGTGGGCTATATTTTGCAGTACAAAATTGGAGCCTTTGGTGGATTTCCTAATGAGTATTGGGAGGGTGGTTGAAAAACGTAAAGGAGCTAGTGCTGAGGATGTTGTGGGACTTGCACGGCGATTGAAGCGTATGTTGGTGGAGCTGAATGAGTATGACAAAGCACGGTCACTGTCTAAAACTTTCCAGCTTAAAGAGGCCTTGTAATTTTGCTCAAGGGCACATGTAAGTATCAGCTAGGCTGCATTTGTGATATTCAAGCTAGGCTAAACTTCTCTTTTCTTACTGATATATTGTTGGTTATGAATTAAGATCTCATTGTGGTTCAAGGTTGATATTGTAGAAAGTTCCATTGATCCAATATATTTTAGCTTGTAAACACTCAAGTACAGTAGAACTGTGAAATAATTTCTCCTGTTCTGAGGTAGTTAGGTTACAACACATGTCAAAAACACATATTCTTTCAAGTTGGTTGATGTTAATTCCACATGGCATATGACTTTGATAGAACAGATATACTGGTTCCATTTCATAGGGGCTTCCATACAAAAGTTTTGTTTAATCTTGTTTGGGTTGTATCACTTTAAAATTTGTGTGTCACCATGATTTACTCCA
Organism: Lygodium microphyllum; assembly: GCF_053477565.2. Lineage (NCBI taxonomy): Eukaryota > Viridiplantae > Streptophyta > Polypodiopsida > Schizaeales > Lygodiaceae > Lygodium > Lygodium microphyllum. The sequence continues at coordinate 50,610,568 of NC_141164.1, forward strand.
ATGGGGATTTTTGGTGCCCAGTCAGAGCTAATGTTTCTCTAAGAACGTCAAGGAGTTCTGATCTCCTCTTTCTGTTTTTTCCTTTCCACTTTTGGATTTGTATTCACAAGATCAGTCTCACATGGCCTTTTGGTTTTCTAACATAAGATTTCAAATAAGCTGGTTGTGTGATTTGGAATGGTGTCTTTGTATGGATTTCAAGCTTTGATATGAAGTGACTTAGTGAGCAGATTGAGTTCTAGAGAATGCTGTTATTGCCGGTGGTTCTTAAAGTTAGGGTAACTTTGTTGGAAACAATGAGCGGACTCTACTAATTCTATCAGGAGTATTCAAAATATATTAGGACAACAGTTCTAGCTACATGCATTAGAGCCAAGAGATTTATTGGTTGTTTAGGCTCCCCCAAGTCAAACCTTATCAAGAAAGCTCTTTCTCGACTCTCAAATGGTGAGGACCTAATGCAGTTTCCGTGCGCAAGTAGCAATTTGGACATCTAATTGGTGTATATGCCTGCTACATGGAGTCTAACTATGTGTATGTGTTCTTAGACAGGACATATTTGTAATTCAATGCAACTTTTTTTGAGTTCAAGTAGTTGTTGAGATTGCTTACCTTGAGGGTTCGGGAAACTCTCTTGTTGGAAGAGCTAGCTCGATTTGTTTTGCAGCATGAAGAGCAACTCGAAGAGATTGGTGACAGTGAATCCAACCTTACTAAGGCTTTTACTGTAGGCACCCATAGTGTGGAGATGTGTTGGAAGAAATACCCTCACCTTCATCTTGGAGTGAAGGATGGAGCTAAAATATTTGAGCCTTCCTCTACTTCTTTACCAGTAGTTGTTACACGAGTTTGCATGTTTTCACTTCCATGAGATGGAGGAGCGTGCTTCATCGACTATAGAGAGGCCTAGGCTTATTGATAATGGTGCTTTGAATCATATGACTCCTCAAGGAGATTTTTGCAGGTTCTTCATCTATCCAAGGGTATAGTCACTATTGGTGACATTTGTTTGGTGCCTATTTGTAGTGTTGGCACTTTGCCTCTATTTTTTGACTGTTCATCAAGTTGCATTTTGGAAGTCCTACATGTTTTGGACTTGGGCTTCCTGCTTCTCTTAGTTCATGGCCTTACTAGACTTGTACCTGGGTTCTCTTCATTGAGCAAGCCATCTTTATTGAGGATTCTTGTTCGGGAGCCATTTTAGCTATAGTTTGGCAAGAGAGAGGGCTTTACAGGCTCCTTTTCCCTTTCATTTTATAGGATCCTGTGAGGGAGTTGTCTATAGTTGCATCTGTTCTTGATTGTGCACCTCCTATCCCCCAGGTTCCATCCCATCCCCCACCATCTCCTTTGGTGGTTCCCTCGTATCTCTCATTCTTTTTAGAGTGGGATGATATCAATGATGTGGTTGTGGACTTCTTGGCCCCTTATATTTTAGAGGGGGATTTCCAAGATCATGAGGAGCTTCTTCATTGACAGGCTACATTGATAGACTTCATAAACATTGTCACTTCTTTTGCCACCCTTGGATCCATCTTGCCTTCTTTGGCCTTCGGCCACATCAAGGATCTAAGAGGGGTGTTAGCAGTTATATGTGCCTTGCACAGTCATCTCCTGCTTGTGAGCCTCAATTCGAGTTAGATGAGGACATTAGGAGCTTTGACACTCAAGTCTGTCATGTGTTTTGATGGAGGAGGCAGCTCTTTCTAGAGCATGCATTGCAGTGCATTTCTTTTTTAGTTGATTTTAGGTGTGTCCACATTGGCTATTTAGTTTCCAACTTCTGCATTTCTTTTTTAGTGGATTTGGACTTTGTTCAATCACTTTTCCTTCGGTTGCTCCTGCTTCACATTGTTGTTTAAATGCTTCAGCATTGTTACAAACAATAACTTTTCCATGAGAGGCAGCCATAGTTGAACCTACTGGTCGTGCAGGCGAGCGAGCGCAGTATGTTGAAGAGCCGAGCGGAGATGGAGGTATGAAGAGATGAGAAGATATGGTGAAAAGAGACGGAAGCAATGGTGAGATATGAGAGAAGAGCGGTAGGAGGAGGAGGAGGGTCGTGGTGGTGACTCAATGACAAATGGGTAAAGAATTAGAGGAAGAAGATGAAGCAGATGAAGAAGGCCAGATGGTGTACATTGACGTGGAAGGAGTAGGGAAACCCACCAGCAACGCACTACTCATCGAAAACTGCCCAGACTGATCCTGCACAGATGGGAGGGCAGCGTGTCTGTTTGTTTGTCTTCTTCTTCTTTTGTGTTGTTCTGTGTTTTAACGGAGCTACAGACGAAAGGATGAGGGGACCAACTGATCCAATAGACGACAACATTTCTCATTATTTTATCTAGGTTGGCCAGCATTTTTTGCTACTTGCTTGATCAGATCGGCCAATGTGCTGCCCCCTATGCTATTTATAGCAGGTCAAATTGATGGTGGCATTCATTCACAGATCATCTTCTGCAGGTTCTAGCGCTCTCCTACATTCAAGGATTTTCCTCCGTCTTTTGATGCTACCTTTTGTCATCGGCCTGATCTGGTGCCCTCTTTGACGCCTTGGGCTGCATGTAGGGACTGATCAATCCACTCGTTGTATTCAGATTTCATTCAGTTCAATGTAGATTTTCTTCTTCCATTCTCTTCTTTCATTGTAGTCTTTCTCTTCCTTTCTCTCTCCATATTTGTGTCCCTCTTCCCTTGCACAGTCTCACAAAAAATGCATCAACCACCACTTTTTTCTTTCCATCAATGCGGACGATTTGAAAGTGAAACATTAAGAGGAAATGTACCCATTTCATATATTGTGGTGCACAGGTTGAACCCAAACTCCTTGATAGGAATGCAACTCCTGATAAGCTTAGGGCACAACGAACATCAACTTTGTTTGAGTAAGAAAATATCTCAAATTTTGATGACCCCTAAAAGATAGTGTTTTGAAACCAATCTATGACTCACATAAAGCGGTATTTCCTTCAATTAACACCTGGTCTTTTCACACACATTCACAAATAGAGACCTCACTCCCTCGCTCAACACCAGATTGGCCCCGAAAACCGGCGCCCCTCTTGGTATTTCTTTATCAATTAAAAGATGGAAAGTTACAAAAATGAAATGTTTCAAAATACATAACTTGTGAACAGTTGGCTTTCATCTTTTTTGAGTAAATCCCAACTGCATAAGGACAGTACAACATGACCGGAACAACATCCCTTTTAGGAAAGCATTTTTTGTGACCATAACTGAATGATTCATGTGCAGAATTGCAGTCTGCAGAACTCTGTATTCACTGTTTTTACTGTTCAGCATATCCACAACAACATCCCTTTTAGGAAAGCATTTTCTGTGACCATAACTAAATGATTCATGTGCAGAATTGCAGTCTGTAGAACTCTGCATTACTGTTCTTACTGTTCAACATATCCAGAACAACATCTCTTTTACCCTGGCATCATTTCAGCAATAAAATAGTCCCACAAACAGCACCAAATCAGAGCTGAAAAACCTTGTTCTTGTGTGGCATGGTCATCACATTTTTTAGTTCCTGCATTGGAGAAGCCAACAGTTGCTCCTGAACGTGGATAGTGAGGTTTGCCTCAGCAGAAGTGCAACACACAACTGTACCCTTGATGGAATCAGCCCATCATGCAGAGCATTTGCTTTGAGAATAGAGAGAGAGTTGACCAGAGGGAGCAAGCTCTACCTTCGTAAATGAGGCAGAGTCGAAGAAGTACTCTCCATAGCTGATGAACTTGCAGTAATTTGTCCTTAGCTCCTCAAGATCTGCTCCTCATGCCTATTACGTTTTTTTTTAATGCTCTCTTTCTCTCTCTCTTTTTTGGGAATTTGTGCCACATGGCATACATGTAACAATTTTCTTGTTTAAACCTTCCAGTCTAAAATTCTCCATGATCGGGTCAAAATTTGACCTCGGCACAAACTAGAGAATTAGTTATCGTGCAAAAATGAAGATAACGACGTGAATAGATTTTTGGGTCCAAAAATAGTAACTCCCTAAATTTTAGGGATGGTGACCCCTGCATTCCTCAAGTTGTTTTGAGCAACTTTTATCATTGCAACCACATCAAAAAGTGTAATGTGGCTCAATTACGGTGACATTTATTCAGTGAGTATTCTTACATGTGCATCTTCCATCTTGGCCAGGGCTCATTGTCCTGCACTATCTCCAATGGCTAAGCACACAGTCCTAAACCATTGACATTCTATTTCTCAATTCCCATTCAATATGGAACCGATCCTAAGGCTCAGACAAACCATTAGTCCAATTTGTCCCAATGGCGTGCCTCTTTTGGCCATGCAAAGATCCCGGCTTAATCCAAGAGAACTTTGGGAATAAAAAGCAACAACAACTAAAGAAAATAAAAATAAAATATTTATATAAGTAAATAAGAAAAGCATCTGCAAAAGTATCACCACTTGGTGACATGTTTTCACGAAGAGATTGCATAGATTACAACAAGTAATTCTTTCTCATAAACCTGCAAATTTCTTTTAGCCTCATGCCAACCATGACTCTCATAGGCGACCACATGTTGCTCTTATATTAAAACAACACCAATGTTGTTACCACATGCATCACACTGTACCACAGAGGACTTCTTGAGATTTGGCAAGACAAGCATTGGATCTTAAGTTAACTTTTCCTACAACTTTAAAATTCTGAAATCTCCACCTCTATCTATTGAAAAGATAAATCCTTTTTTTTAAGGGCATATAATGGGGATGCAATTTCAGCAAAATGGTGAGTCATTGTCTATAGTATGAGCATAGCCTCAAGAAACTGTGAACCTCATGAACATTCTTTAAATGCGGCCCCATGTGAGAATAGCATCAACTTTAGTAGGGTCCATGCACACACTATCAGTTGATATAATAGACCCAAAAAGTAAAGCTCATGCAAGAAAAGTCACTCTTTTTGTCATTGATAACCAATTGATGTTTCCTTAGCTCATTGAACACAATAGCCAAATGCTTACCATGCCCTTCATTATTTGAGTGAACAATCATGCTAACAACGAATGTGCCTACAAATGCATTGTGTGGCTGAAAAATACTATTCATCATTCAGCTAAATGTAGCAGGAGCATTGGTAAGACCAAATGGCACAACGAGAAACTCATACAAACCGAAAGTATAGAAAGTTGCTTTGTGCACATTCTCAAGCCTTATATAAATTTGATGATAACCATTTTTAAAGTCAATACAACTGAAAATGGTAGACTTGCTAGTGCCTTCAAACCTCTTGATATCAAGGAGGGATTTAGTGTCACTCATGCTAGAAGCATTAGTGCGCATTTCTAAGCAAAGCAAACAACAGCCTGAATATTCAGCTAATTTCAGCCTAAAATTTCAGAAAATAAGAGCAATATTTAGTGTCACTCTATTATTGACAATGCCCAAATACATATATTGCAGTGGAAAGGATGACTTTTAGCAATATAACTAAAATTTCAGCATACATCATTGCCAGGTGACTCCCACTTTAGCAATGTTACCAAAAATACATTTGCAACAATCCTAGATCTACAAATGATCTCTAAGATTGCTGCACCATGAATATTTAGCAATACATCAACTCAATAGGAGCTGCCTAACATGTATACTACATACATACGTGCCCAAATCAACTTCTGATACACAAAAAATACCAAAAATTCTTTGCAATTTCTTCAAAATCTCACAAGTGGGAGATAAAAAACTCAAATTACACTGCTTACAGCACCAAGATTGCTTTAGCAATGTCCCCAAAGTGCATTTCACACATCAATTTGCCAAAATCCACAGATTTCAGCAAAAGCCCTAAAATTTCGTTGACCAATCAGCCCCAATTGCATTAATACATATTCTTGAGAGCATAAAACAAGCAATTTAACAAAATTTCACGAAATTTTGCAAAAACCCCAAATTTCTCAAGTCCTAATGTGCATCAATGTTAGTAAATTCGGCTCAATTGAGCAAAATTTCACTGATACATGAAAAGCCCCAAAATTTTCCAAAGCCAATGGTCAAATGTCTTTCTTATGCATGAACAACATCAAATTTGGAAAAAATCCCAAATTTCAAGCACGACCCTGCACAAATCTCTGAACTGTGATTATATATGCGAACCCCCGTTAGTGAGCAAGGGGTCTGCTTGCAGAAGAATATCAAAAATTTGATAAATCTGCCCAAAAACATGACGAAAACAGCTGTTGACTCGTAGCCTGATCTGGCTGCAGCGAATCTGCCCATGCGTGACCTGCGCTGCCTGCGCCTGACCTGCTTGACCTGTTGCCTACACTCACACTGACCTAGGTATTGTCAACTGACAAGGTTGAGTGTTTGAGTGACCAGTAGAGGTGACGACTTGATGTTTCTTCACACGGATCCGCATGGACTTTGGGAAGTGCGCACACCTTAGCCGTACCTTTGATACTAGTTTGAAGGGGAGAGTGTGCAATGAAATTGCGAGACAGAAGCGTGAGCAACAATGTTGAGAGATTAAATGCAGAGATAGGTGTACGAGATTGTGATGGTACAAAAAGAATAAAGAATGTATTTATATGTTAGGGTTCAATAAGGGTGTGTTCACACCTGTGTAACTTTATACACAGAGACAAAGGGACTTTACACCCTATAGCTTGCAAGATAGAATATGTGAGAGAGTGGGGGATGGTTGCTATATATAGCCCCCTTGTTGAGCTAAAAATGCATTAGCTTTACTCAAATAGCCCCAAAACTTGCTTAATTAATGAAGAAACCTAGTTTATTTAAAAGAAACGTGATCCTAGAGAGTTTTTGTGTCCCATAAGTACAAACCCACTTGGGAGGGCCCAAACTTTCTGTAAATACGTATGTTGCTCTCCATTCAGCCTACAATCTTGTTTTTGCAGATTTCAGGTGTTTCAGCTTGCTGCCCACACCCCGTTCGCAGAGGACATCTCAATCAAAGCTGTCCATTGCTGTCTACATTAGTTGGCGCTTGATTTCGAGCCCTTTTCTCGCAGTTTGGAGCTGATCCCAACTAGGCAACCGCTATTCCTATATAGGCCTGCTGTCGTACTACCTGCCACATCATCTGTAGCTTGCGTCTGGCAGTCTTTTCTCTCTAGGTGTCGCCTAGCTTCTAAAGGTTGTCGCTAGGCTGTCTAGCCTGCGTCTGGCATTTTTCTCTCTCCTGTAGGTTGTCTTGCCTGCGTTTTTAGTCTTTCTCTCTCCTGCAGGTTGTCATTCTTGCGTTTTTAGTCTTTCTCTCTCCTCACTGTTGTCTGCATAAGATCCAGCTTCTCACTATTGCTTTTGCTGGTGTTCGACATCCAGAGGCAGCCTTGTTGTGATTCGGGATCCATTTAGAGTACGGCACACTCTTCAGCTCATTACCCTTGCCTTGATCCTTGAGATACAGGAGTTCGAGGTTCAGTATTCATTCACTGCATAGTGTGTTTGCTGCATGAGCATTGTATATTCAGTAGTTATATCACTTTAATTATTTTATGTGTTCATTGTCTTTGAGTTACCCTAACCCTAATTGTGTTCTTTTATTAGTCTGTGCTTTGTTGTACGATTGTTATTTGTGTTTCTGTGTTAGAGTATTTCTTCACATAGTATCAGAGTCTAGTACTCTTTGAGAAACCTAGGCCTTGATTTAAAAGCTTTCCGCAAGAAGCAATAACAACAGTAGGTTCAAATGACTTCGAATACATCAACACCAATTTAGTCTCTAGAACAACCTATGCCGAGAATTGAGCGAGAGTAGGCAGAATAGCTTGCTCCACAAAGTTCCAACATGGTGGAAGATACTTCTAACAACACGGAAGAAAGGATATACAAGCTTTCTATTGAAGAATATCATGTGATCATGGACTTTAGACGAAAGAAGATTGAGGAGCTCATTGCCCTTCAAGAGAAGTTACTCAATGAAGGTATGCATGAATTTCTCTCTTCAGATGTTGCGCATAAATCTGATGATATTGCAGGGCCGTTGAGACCTCCCCTAGGGATGGGCCCTTTGTTGGAGAAGGAGATTCCGAGTATGTTCCATTCTTTCATTCTCTTCCGTCCACTCCAATGCAAGGTACTTTAGATTTGTCTTTTGTTCATTCGTCTTTTACCTCTTTTGCTTTGCAATATACTAGTAGAAATCATGAGGAAAATAGTACAATCTGTTGACTACAGAAAAGATTCTCTTTAGGACTAATTCTTGTATGTTAACACACGTTGTGGGGATTATAAGAAAAAACCAGTTACCTCTTTTTCTACACTTTTTTCTTTTCAGTTTACTTCTTAAAATCAGAATGAATTTGATGTTCCTATTTCTATATTGCATGATACATAATCATGATCATCATTTCATTTTCAATGATGAAATGATAAAAATGAACAGAATGCATGTACACCTTTCACACCACAAATTCAAAACCCACCCATCCCACCACATTCTTCTGCTGCTTCTCCACTTCCTTTCACACCATTTACATTCCCCTATCAAACACCTCATGTTGCACATCACATTGCACTGGGGGGTTACGGAAACATAGGCACCGCCTTTAGGACCTTATCCTTTTCTCCATTGGGTGGTGTTTCACCTACTTCTCACACACTTTCGGGATCATTGTAGCATGGGTATCTCCCCAGTCTCTCCCGAGTGTGGATTAGTTGGTACCACAACTTGCCTCTATAGCATTACCTAGTGGACCTCCTCGTCATTCTGCTGTGCCCAGCTAAGCTTTGGACATGGCTTCTGTGTTCGAGTGCCTTCATCTCCATCGGCACCTTATGAAAACATTCATGTTCCAGTGCCTCCGTATCAATCGGCACTCATTGGACTCTCCAGCCTATTTTTGCTTCGGTTGGTCATTAAGCCACTCAATGCTTTCATGATCTGACAAGATCAAAAGTTTGGCACTACACGGATTGTGCCTCCATTTCTTCATCGCATGTACTATTGCATACAACTCCCTCTCATAAATGGAATAATTCCGTTTTGTACGGTCTAATTTCTTGCTTTTAAAAGCAACCGGTTGATCCTCTTGTAATAAGACCGCGTCTACTGCCTTCAGCTTCAACCATGAATGGTTTATTGGGATCCACAATTAATAGTATTGGAGTTGTAGCAATAGCTACCTTAAGTTTTTCAAAACTTTCATTTTGATTTGTTTCCCAATTGAAGCTCTTCCCTTTTCCTTTAAGTTGGTCCGTCATTGGAACAACTATCTTGGCATAATCTTGAATGAATCGACGATAAAATTTAGATAAACTTGGAAGATCTGCAGCTCTTCTAGGTTCCTTGGAGATGGCCATTCAATAATTGCCCTTACTTTTTTTGGATCCATCTTGATTCCCTCTTTCGAGATAATATGCCCCAAATATTTGACCTCTTGTGCAAAGAATTCACATTTAGTTTTCTTCGCATTAAGAGAATGGGTTCTTAACAATTGGAATACTAACCGTAAGTGTTCCAAATGTTCTTCTCTTGATTTACTAAAGATCAAGATATCATCCAAGAAGACTACTACAAAGTGTCCTAGATAGGGCCGTAACACACTATTCATTAGCTTCATAAATGTAGCTGGTGCATTTGTGAGGCCAAAAGGCATCACCAAAAAGTCATAATCCCCATATCTAGTATGAAATGCTGTCTTAGGAACATCCTGGGCCTTAATTTTTACTTGGTGATAGCCCGATCTTAAGTCAATCTTTGTGAAGAATTTTGCCCCTTGTAATTGATCAAAAAGATCTTCCATTCTGGGCATAGGAAATTTATTCTTTACCGTTATCTTATTAAGTGCTCTAAATCAACACAAAGTCGCATAGAGCCATCTTTTTTCTTCACTAATAAAATTGGTGAAGCCCAAGGTGAATTGCTGGGTTGTATAAATCCCTTATCAAGATAATCCTTGATTTGTCTTTCGACTTCTTGGTGCTGTGTTTCACTTAGCCTGCAAGGTGGTTTTGACACAGGGGGTGTATCCCTATCTATGTCAATTGGGTGATTTACACCACCCCTATCTGGTGGAAGGCCACTAGGTAAGTCAGATGGAAACACATCTTTAAATTCATCTAACAAACCACTTAATTCGCTATTTACATTTAACTCACAAGCATAAGAAAATTGTTGCTTTATATTACAAGAAGTAAAAGTGTCCTGCATAAGGAGGGACCATAACATGTATACCTCACAAGCTTCCTTCTTCATCAACTAGTATACTTCAAGGGAACACATCAAAGGGTTATCAGATACTTCATGTTCACCTTGAATCACAAAAGTCTTACCATCCCTTTAACTATGCTTTAAGGACGGTTTCAATCCCCATAGCCTTTCCCTCCCTAGAGTAATATCGACCCTTTCCATATTCATAATTTGAAAATCAAGCTTATCTTTATATCCTTAGATCTCGATTTCCAAATTGGATACCATTGTATCCCATATTTTGTTATCCTGACCTCGCATCATACGAGCAACATATTGATGCTCTCTCTTTTGTTGGGGAAGTTTTAACTTTTTGACAAGTGCATAACTTATGAAATTGTGGGTGGTAGAGTCATCAATCATGACTCTAACCCTCTTCCCACCTATCGATCCATGCACTCTAAGTAAATCATGTGGCCCGAAGGTAGGTTGCCACATGGAAGTTGACATACAACACCTGCGTTGTACATCCTTGTACAAGACCTCTAAAGATGTATACCTTTCATGCCCCTTTAATTCCAAGGTCTGTACTACATGGATTTGTTTCTCTTTTCCCTTGCCCTTGTCCTTATCCTTTCCTTTATTTTTCCCCTTCTTTTTTCGAGGGCAATTCCAAGCAGCATGGTTAGGGGATAGGCAATTGAAACATAGGCTTTTTTTTTGGCCTTATCAAAGTCATCTTGACTTAGCTTCGGCCGTACATATTGTCTCTTTTCCAAGGGCTGTTTCTTACCCTTAAGGAATGGCATTTTCCTTTTGGATTTGCTTACAAATTTTGAGGCCTCAAATTCCTTAGTCTTGGGCTCTGTGTCGGTGAGACTAGTGAGTGCACCTAGATGTGTATTATCTTCATTAATTAATGCAAATTTAATTGCCTCTTCAAGCGTCTTAGGTGAACTCCTTTTCACTTTCTTTTTACAGACCTTATATAGTTCCCTTATAAATCTTGGTCTTTTGAAATGCATCTATTTCTTCCAATTTGAGGATTATCTCATGATACTCCTCGAGATATGTCAGCAAAGGTCTTCCCTTTTGTTCTGACAAAATCCCAATCTTCCCGATTTCTTTCCATTTCATTCTCAGGAAGGAATTCTATCAGAAAGACCGATTCAAATTGAGCCCAAGTTTTAGGTATTTTATTTTGCCTCCTTTAAAGTTCTCCACCATTTATATGCCTTTGGCCCCAAGGTTAAATTGGCCTCTAGCGGTTGAAGATGTGGTGGAGTATTCTTTAATTTGTGCAAATTCTCCCTTTTTTGGAGGAAGTTAAAGATAGTGTCTTTGTTTCTATCTTTTTCCTCCCCATGAAACTGAGGGGGTTTCATGTCTTTTAACATTGAGCTATTCCTCAACTTTTGGTGGGATTCCCTTGGGTCTCGTATAGTCACATCTACATCTTTCGAAGAAGATGAAATATTTGAGGCCTTTGCTTTACCTTTATCCCTTTCAACCCTTTTTAACAATAAGGTAATTGGGATTTTATTTCGGTGACTGCTTGAGTTAGCAACTCCATTTAAACCCCCTGTGCTTGCACACGAGCAGTTAAATCATCAAATTGCTCTCCTGTAGCAAAAAATTCTTCCCAGTGTTCTTCTTGCATTTTAGTTTCATGGGGATCCACCATAGGGTGGTCCTCGTAACTAGAGCCTTCCATTGCCCTCTCTCTCTCTCTTTCCCCTCCATCTATACACTGGAATTGGAAAGAAAATGTAAGTAATTTGCAGACAAAGGCGGGGTACTTTCCTGTATTATGTCTACAGGCGGGGATAGGCATGTGGGAATCAGCGGCAATATGGCACATGGCTGGGTTGGTAGATGACTTTGGCTGATGGGCTACTTATCAGGTCAAGTGCCCCATTCAATGTTCCGACAGCCATGCGACAATCTGCCCGCAATCCTCTTGATTGTCACTGCAGTCATCCAATTTGTGCGCTGGATTGCAACTTCGCCTGCAGCTCCGGCCATATAGCTGCTTGACAAAGTAAAACCTGTCGGCAGTGACAATAGATGGGCCGTGGGGAATGATGTAGAGCTTCTGTGCAATCTGTCGGGCAGGAAAGCTGGGCTGCCTTGTCACGTTGGTCAATCTGAAGACTGTTGAGGTAGGCTGCCAGGTGTAGGACGGGATTGTCGGTGTAGATACGTGAATTAGTATGCGAGGCCGTGCCTGGATGCGACCCTTATTAGTAGTGGCACGCGTCTCCAAATTGAGAGTAGACGAGATCGTTGCTGCGTGTCTCCATCGCAAGTGGCTCTGATACCAGTGTTGGGCCGCCTCGAGTTAGGAAGCACAAGAGTCCATTCGCTACACCCAGCCACGCTTAGGAAGATGCCGGAAGGAGAAAAAGAACGTCTCTCCCCTTGTCAGCCGTCATTTTCTAGCAATTTATGCTAATTTAACTCGCTTTCTTTCTAAGCCCCCCTAAACACCGTACGGACGCCCAAGGCCTCCCCGGACAGTCATCTCTCGTGTTGTTTCCCCATTCCCTAGTGTTGCATTCATTAATGTAACATCTACCACCATTGTAGTTAGAAAGCCACTCATAAGGTGGTGTCACATGGAATGAAGCACTTGAATCAAGAATCCAAGTAAGCATGTCATCATCAGAATCTGCAATCAAAGATTGTGTACTAAAAGAATAAGCAAAGAGTACATCACTGCCATTGTTACTCTCATGACGGACTACATTGCCTTTCTCTATTTTTACATTGCTCTTCTTTGCATGTTGGCTATCCTTTTTCTCATCTTTGCTATGAATAGTACTTTTGCCATTGTCCTTCTCTTTTTTCCACTTAAAGCAATCTTGCTTGAAGTGCCCTTTCTTGCCACAATGATGGCACTGATAACACCATGTCTATCACTATTGTAGCCAGAAAGCCACTCACGTTGTGTTGTCACATGGAATGAAGTACGTGAATCAAGAATCCAAGTGTGCATGTCATCATCAGACTCTATAATCAAAGACTGCGCACTAAAAGAAGCAAAGAGTTCATCATTGCCATTGTCACTCTCGTGATTGATTACATTGACTTCCTCTATTTTCACACTCTTCTTCTTTGCATGTTGGCCATTCTTTTTCTCACCTTTGCTATCATCAATACTTTTGCCCTTGCCCTTCTCTTTCTTCCACTTAAAGCAATCCTACTTGAAATGCACTTTCTTGCCACAATGATGGCACACTACATCTTTTCCATGAGACTTGTTGCATGCTTTGTTTTTATACTTGCCCTTCTATTGGGATTTGCCTCTAGTATGCAATGCATTGGAAGACTTGCTTGCTGAATTATTTTGCCTATTTAGCTCTTCAATGAGTAAAGAGCTTTCCACATCTGAATACAACAGCATGGCATTGGAGTTACTCATTGCTGTCCTAAAAGTGTCCCAACTTTCAGGCAAAGTGCATAGTAAATATGTTGCCTTGAACTTTTCATCAATGTTGAACTTCAAAGCAACCAGTCGACTGAAAATAGAGTTGAACTCATTCAAATGTACAAACATGGCTGTACCTTCCTTCATACGAAGGTCCATTAATTTCTTCAACTAGTAAACCTTGCTTGTTGCATTTTTTTGAGCATATATTAACTCCTCAAGTCTTTGCCACATATTATAAGTAGAATTGAATTTCTCTATGTTAAATTGCAGAGTGTTGTCTGACACTAAAAGCTCTATGGTAGAGCGTGCTAGCTCATCTAACCTATCCCACTCATCTTGATCCATGGTTGCTGGCTTTACCCCTTCTGTCTTTATGGGCTTCACCTGTTTCTTTTGCACCAAGACATAGCACTGTTTCTTCCATATAGCAAAGTTGTGTTCACCCTCAAGCTTCTTGATGTGTAAAAAATTGATGCTATCATTGCTGCCAACCATGATTTACAGCCTAAACATGACTCAAAGGTCAACAAATACAAGCCCACTTGTCACACAAATGACCAAGGTACAAAATAAGTATCAAATAACAATGAAAACCAAGTAATTTCAGAAATTTCAAATCTGCAAATCAATTTCTAGAGTCACAAAATGTGTGCTACAGCACACCACAAGTAATTGCAGTTGTTCCACGGGCTAATACGTCAAATTGCACATGAAATCCCCAGATTTTAGCTGCAATGTGTGTTCCAAATGCATCTGTGGGCACAAATATAACCTAGAAGGTCAAAAACCCCAAAATTCCTCTGCTCAAACTGCTCAAATTGCATTAGACATAACTCTCGAGTAGATTCCATAAGCTAATTTTGCCAAAATTTCACAAATTTTGCAAAAGCCCCAAATTTTCTTAGGCTCCAATGTGCTCAATTTGCATAAAAATTGTACCACAAGTGCATTTCAAGGCCAAATTTGACACAAATTTTGCAAAAGCCCCAAATTACGTGGGGTCCAATGTCCCAAAATTTCAAGAAATTGTACTTGTCACCATGCGAATTGCACAAATACATGAGAAAGCCCAATTTTTGAGATCCGAATGTGTGCAAATTTCACAAATTTTACTTAGTCGAGAAAAATCTCTGAGCATACATCAAAAGCCCTAAATTTGAGGAGTAAATGCATGCACTATCTTTGAGATTCTTCAATCTGTGCTTGGCAACATGTGACGATCTACAAATTTTTCCAAAAGAATAAACCTTTGAAAAAAAAATGTGATCTTTACAAAAAACAGATGTGAACTGCCGAACTACCATGCGTGACCTATGCCATGAACAGGAAGTTGTCGCCTGACCAAAAACATGACTTAGATATGCCGCTTGATCTACGCCGATCGAAAAATGATTATCGCCTATCTAAAATATGTCATACTTGACTTGTGAACTACTTGAGACAATTGTTCCTAATATGTGAGTGCTACCGCTGACCTGAAATGAAGACGGGCTGTTGTTTTATTCGTGTGGGATGAGTAAACTGTGGAGGCGATCAACCGCCGCGATCCACGGACCGCTTATTGTTTCAAACGTTCCAAGCTGAGCACTGATGGTACCTCTCATGTAGGCAACGCACTATCTATCTCTATGAGTGTAGTGAGCTTACCTCCACGCCCGATCGAGTTACCTCCTCTCCCAAGCACTCCTGTAGCTCCACAATTCAAGTGTAAGCCTTAAGCAAGCTCCATTCTCAAGCTTCATGCTCCAAGCTCCATCGTCACAAGCAAGAGAAGAGAAGAGGAGAAGATGGAGAGCTTCTCCACCACGGTCCCTTACCATCACACACTCACTCCCTCACACTCTCATACTCTCTCTTAAGCACAAGCTTAAGCAACCAAGAAGAAGAAGAAGAATAAGAAGAAGAGAGCTACTTTTGGCCACATACAAGAATGAGTTTCTCATTCACTTTTTAACTTTATATACAAAACCCTAAATCCCTTTTGGGCGATCATCCCCTTATTCCCTTTTTTACATGGTTGGCCGTCGCTTAGGCTATTTTTTCCATTGTCCTTATCTTCTTCCTAACTTCCTTCCTACCGCCCATCTACTTCTACAATTTGCACGGGTGAGAGTCCGGCACTCTTAAAATAAATCGTGGTGCGTCTTGCGCTCTTTTACAATAATATTGACTTGTGTTTTTTCTTATGCGCCTTTTTCTTTGATTTAGGACTTTTTTGTACTTCTTGTGTTTCTATATTTTTCTTGGTGCGCCTTTCTTTCCGTTTGGCTATTGCCTTGGCCTTGTCTTTTACTTTATATTTTTTGGATTTTCCACCTTGTTCGTTTGAGGGTTAACATTACCCTCCTCCTAGTCGAGTGCCAGTCCCATGGCACTCACTATCGTAGGTAGCAGGCTTTGGCATGCACTGAAGACGTGGGTGGAAGGGACATCTATGGTTTGCCTTGGAGGAGTTTTGGTGGTGGTGCGGATGAAGGTTGTTGGGGGCACGTTGTTGGCTTGGTTGGCTAGTGGTAGGGTTGTCGGAGTTGGTGCTAGGGTTATTCTTTGTTGGGAATTGCACTGATGACTGGCACAGGTATTGGTTTTTGGGGATTTTGCACGTGACGATTCTTTGGTGGGCATGCATGATGATAAAGAATAAGAAATCAGAGTTGAGTGTTGATGAAGAGTTGACGACACTTTCGTTGGAGTCTTCAATGCCTGCAATTGAAAACCTCTTATATGTGGTCTCTCCCTGGGGGTAGTGCTAGTTTTCTTATCGTGCACAAGACGTAGTTTGATTAGTTTGGGGGACAAGTTGAACTCTAAGCAAGCTGAGAGTATTGTCATGCACTTGAGGACCCAAACTGTGTATAGATTGTGGTGCAGATATTATGTGAGTACACGTGTATACTTAGATAGTACATAGTTAGGAGATTGCTGGTATGGTTTCTCGTAGCAATGGGTGGATAAAGCGAGGGTTCAATGGGGTGGAACAAATTGTCGATGTTGTTGAGAAGTATATTTGAAGACTTCTTGAGATATTATTTGTGCTTTGGTCAACACAATGTAGGAGAATTGAGCTCATTGGCACCGAGACTAGATTTGATCCGGTAGTGGGGGCCTTCAATGTTAGTGATGGATCGCCATTGTTGAGTCTACTTGAAAAAAGAAAAAAGAAGTGCACTACCTAGGGGTGTGTCTACCTCACTGTGTAGTGTTGCATGGTTTCTGTACTAGTGAAATTGGGAGTTGGATCGAACCTCAGGGAAGCCTATGGTGTTGTTCCACACTTGAGGACTCAGTTTGTGTACAGGGGAGGTGTTGTGGGTAAATTTATGAATTGCACCATTCTTGCAAAGTAATACAAGAAATACACCATGTTTGCAAGGAAGCCATAGCCAAGGTAGCTAGGCATGAAATAGTATTTGCCATGGAAGGCTGAGAATCATAGATGTAAGCTGCAACATGAATACTCACCTCATGTCAAGGTGGGACATGGTATGCACCCCATATCTTGGTGGCTAAGAGCATGCACCCTCTTAGTTGGTGGGAGGAAGGAACCTCAAAGCATGTATTGCTTGAAAACGAAAAAAAGATTCCCCACAAGTCTCTAATGAAAAAAAGATTCCCCACAAGTCTCTACCTTTTATACTTAATCCTAGTCTACTCTAGACTAAGATGATTGCCCTAAGTGTGAAGTAGGGGGATAGAAAGGGCTAGGGAGTTAGGCATGGAGTCAGCTGACCAAGGCCACCGGACATGCCTAACCTGAGGACCCCTAGGTGCAGCGTTTGTGGCACTTTGATGTACATGGAAAAGCTTATTGTTTCTTTTCTTTTTCTTTGTGGGAGTCTTTGTTTGTTTGCACTTTCTTAAAAAAAAAAAAATCTTTTTTTCGTTTTTTGTTTTGGAGATGCATTGGGAGGGGGCATGCTAGACATCATCTTGATGCTCTAAAGTAGTTAATTTTGAGGGGGCCTAAGAGATTTACCCAAGGAATGCATGGCTTGGCATGGAGCCCTTTCCTCTTTTGACTATACTTGTTGTGGTCACGGAGGGGACTTGGTTCTTGCACTTGTTCTTTCTTTCGTTGATCTGATTTAGAGTTACCTCCTTCTTCATGGACCAACTCCAGTGGCTCTTGTTGAGGTGGCTGCATTTGTTGTTTTGGCTCCCCAAACCCCTAGCAAGGAGAGTTCTTGTGAGGTTCAGCCAGTTGGTATTAGGGGAGTATATTGCTCCTCTACTCCTAAGCCAATGTTAGACTTAGGTGTCATAGCATGGGGTCCATGTTACAGCGATGTAATCTTTGATGTAGGCAAAAGGGAGGAGGAGATTACTCTAATGATGATGAAATCAAAGATTTAGCTTACAAGCTCCTCGGAAATTCTGCGCACTTGTTGTAATCGATAGCTTGCATGATCTTCTCTACATACTTCTGTAGATTGCACTGGTCCAGGAGTTGTTTTACGGTTGGCTCTTCCATGATGGCATCTTTTAGGTTTAGGGTAAGCTTGAATGTAAACTAGTTGAAACCCCTCGTTTCCACCATTAAGCTGTACTTTGCTTGCTCTTCCACTGTGAACCGGAGCTTGCCATCTTAATCTTGCCTCGGATGTAGAGTCTAGCCAAGAAAGAGAGAGTAGCCAATGACTATGCTTTGGGCTATACTCAAATGCAATGTATGCTTTCTGTAGGGTTGACTTTCTCTTCCAGTAGCGGAAATTCCGTCGTGGCTCTTTGTTCTTATGTTGCTTTCTTCATAATGGTTCTTTGTGGGGTTGGTGGTTTTGTGGTGACTTGGACATTGAACGCTTCTGTACAGAGACCTGTGTCGTTCTGCATTCACTTGGCAACTCCTGAGAATACATGCAAGTTATATGCTTCAACCATAATGAACGTGTGTAGTTTAAAGAGACATCACTTATTTGAATCCCATGGTGTTGACTTCGATGCATATCACATGTGCTTGATTATCAGTGCTTGTGTGTGTGTAGGCTTTGTTTTTCATGTGTTATCTATACATAGTCACAAAACACATTGTTTATTTATATATACGTTTATAAATCCATGTCACTTCGTGAGGATAAAACCAATTGTAGATACTTGAGTGTGGCACACGCATCTAGTACTCGTGGTAGGCTACTTAATAACAATAGATATTTTGCAACATCGAGTAGCATGGTATCTTGTCCGAGTCTACTCGCAACATGTAGCTCCTCCTCAGTGAGAATTTTATCAATTAGAGAGTTTTCTTGGCTAGTTCTGGCTAAGTCTATACCCCGAACAATAGTCAATACTCGAAAGGAAGTTGGCGCCACATATTGAGACTGCGAACTTGTTGTGAGAGTGTTGCATCCACTCTTGATTGGTCAATGTAAGTTCTGTTGTCGGTGGATTGAGTGTTCAAATGGTAATGGTTGCTTTGACTTATCAGAACACATGAATGTGTCTGAGGTTTCATCGCTGTTAGGAAAGATGGCAATGAGTTTCTTGGTGGGTGGACTCGATGCTTTATTCCTCAGCTCTCTAGCACTCTTGGTCTCAATCTTCTTGGCGTCTACAACTACTTGCAATTGTCGTCGTCGTTTTCGTTGTTTTCTCCTCTTTTTCTTAGGCAATCAAGGCGTATCCCTTGAAGACTTGGGATCTTGAACTAGGTCAGCCGTTGATGTGTTTGGTTGGGCCTTATCATTCTCTTTCTCTAGTCAGTTCTCATTGAACATAGTTGCGACCTGTTGAATAGCCTTGCTAGGTTGTGAGGGTACAACTGCCTCTCTTTTTGGAGAATCTAGCTCTTTAGCTAATTCCCCTCCGTTTAGCTCCTCACCCGATTGTATTGGTAGGTGCTCTTGGTCGAGCATTTGCTCTAGACTCTTGTTCTTACCCATTGGAACATGCCTCCATTGCTTCTTATCAGAGCGGGTGTTGTGTTTAGAGCTTTTTTTCTCTTGCTTTGGAGGTTGGGGTGACTTTAGCATAGAACCAAGAGATGGTTTAGGGTTCTTGTCATGTAGGCTTGGACGGAACTAGTTGAAGAAGTCAGGGTTGTATTGATGGGAAGCATAGAGATCTAGGATTGCAAGGTCTTGAGTGAGGCAAAAGACATATGCACTAACATCAAGAACCATGCTCCCTACTCCTAACCTGCTAGCCATGTGTAGATCTTCTAGAAGCAGTTTATCGTACAAGGGATGTTTTTGGACAGTGGTAGAAAGCTCGACCTCATGGACCATTGCCAACACTCCTAATGAGGTTGGGACAATGTACGTGGGATAATGTATTGATGTCCAAAGGGCTTTCCTTTGCTCATTGGGTATCAAGCGCAATTTTCTAGTTGTGGCCTTTCGGATGTCCTTTATGACTTCCTTAGTAATAGCTACATAGTGGGAGCAAACATGTTGTTGTTTATCCCAAGTCAAGGGTTTGGCTATGAGCTTCGTGTGCTTTGGTGTTGGCCTTTTCATGTCCACATGGAGGTACACACGTGTGATGGTTGTCAGCTTGTGATCAAGCTTCATCATGCACTTCATCTTTGGTTCATTGGTCAGATGCGCCATCTCCTTGGCCAAATCTTGGAGAGATTTCTCCTCAAGCCTAGGTTTTAGGTGCTTCGAAAGTGCTGGAGGTATCAAGGATGTTGGTTGTGACACCTCTTGCACATGTGAATTGCTAAGGATACGTTCTGCAAGGGGCATTGTCATGGCCAAAGGCTGTGACTGCTGTGATTCTTGATTGGAAGTAGTAGCGGCTAGTTCAGTGGATTGGCCACTATTGGTAGACTACGGTTTCAAGTCCTTAAGCAGATCAGAAGTAGTCATGTCTTTTGTTGTCTTTTGCGCATTCACTTGTGTAGATTGAGCATCAGTTGAGCTAATCATGGTGGATTGCACAGACATATCCTTAGGCTGAGAGCTAAGGGTGGTGTCATGTCCCGCATCTTGGACATTTAGAAGCTCAAATGGAGATAGAGATTGTGATTGAGCAGCTGCACTTGACGATTGCTGTTGTGCTTCGTGTATCCGTTTAGGAAAAGTGGGCGTAGAAGATTTAGGACTCCTAGGTGGACTTGGCATTGGCTGGAAGATTTGCTCGTTGCTGTTTCACAATTCTGCGATTTGCTTCGTTGAGCAATCAGCCTTATCATGAGCAACATTGCGCCTGTGGTGCTCATCATCCTCTTGGGAAGTCAAGTGCTCCTTGGGTACCAGTGGTCTTTGAGCACACCCGACAGTTACATCTGATGCGTGCTTGTTAAGCACGCTAGGCTGAGGATCTACCTTTTGAGTAGCCATGTTTGGTTTCTCGATTTCAATCTTAAGGGGCTCAGTCACTCCAATGTCGTTGACTCGAGGCTTGGATTTTCGTTTAGATTTCCTCATTCGCTTCTTTGCTTTTGATACGATCTGGCCTTCAGTTAATAGTGGTGGTTAGGGGGCTTTGGTACCCAAATCCATCGGTTACCTGCGTAATACCCTTGAGCATGTAGCAATGCTTTGGATATCCATCGCGGCGTTGTGTTGGCTCTCCATCGATACCTTCGTCTATAAGGCTTAGGTTTCTTTTATGGTCTTCTACGATATTTGTAAGTCCAAAGCGTATCCTTGGCATTGTCTCCTAACCTTCTTCTTTCAAGCATGGCCTTGCTCAGTGGTTCTCTCTGTTCAACATGCGCTTGTATCAACTCTTTCAACAAGCCCTTGCTCTCGTCACTAGGCTTGCCTGCTATGTCAGAATGTTCCTTGTCTTTCCCTTGAGGGTCGCCCTTACTAAAGGTTGTGATTATCCTCACACCCGGTAGTGTCAAGTGTATCCTCTGTGCTATATAATTGGCCTCACACTTTGTCGCCATTTTGAAGGGTCGTCCTAGGAGGGTTTCCTTTCCACAATTAGCTCTATTTGGAGGAACATAGAATAGGATAGGCAAGCTTTCGGTTCAATAGTTACAAGGATTTTGCACTTCCCTATAAGTGCTTGTGAGTGTCCCCTATAAGGACTAAGAGTTGCATTAGTCGGTGTGAGCTCTGGTTGGCCTAGTAGGGTCCATGCTTCATAAGTCAATATATTAAAATTTGCTCCTTTATCGATGAGAGCATCGACATTATGATCTCTTTTTGTGGTGAGTTTGACCCTAAGATAAGTAGACGGTACTATGTCTTCATTTTCCGGGACTTGGCTTATAAATTTAAGCCTTTTGATACATGCCTTTGAGTCCCCAACTGCACAACTAGATGTGGATTCTCCACTGATGTCTTGGGTCGTCTGTGTAGTGCCGTTCAAGGTGCATCTATCGTAAGGACTGTCATGTCTATCATCATCGCAATTGTAGCTTGATGTTGTTGCATTCCGCTTTGACTAGATGCAATCCGAATGCAACACAAACGTGTTTTTGCTGTGTGGCCTTTTTGCCCTTGTTGGCTAGATTGGCCCTTTGAGGTTCTAAGGTCTCTGTTTGTCTTTGTTCGGATATGGGATTTTGATTGCTGTTTTGCAAGTGAGAATCCATGGTTGTGCAGAGCCATTACTACATTAGGATCTTATTTGGAGAACTTTTCACGGCGCATGTTTTCTCTCCAACCTACTTGGGGGGAAGGTGCGGAGGTGGCAGAGCCCTCTCTGCAGGGGTCTGGGGTGGGTTGTTTCCCCCGGCCCGCAGGGCCGTTACGGTAAATACCATGCGTGATTTGAAGGACCGTTTGTAGTCAAGTTTTGAACTACTTGCTTTA
Organism: Lygodium microphyllum; assembly: GCF_053477565.2. Lineage (NCBI taxonomy): Eukaryota > Viridiplantae > Streptophyta > Polypodiopsida > Schizaeales > Lygodiaceae > Lygodium > Lygodium microphyllum. Next base: position 50,632,838 of record NC_141164.1, read on the forward strand.
GATTTCAGCCCAGTGATATATGTATGATGTGGTTTCGGCTCTATATGGTCTCTCGGTCAGTTTTAGGGTCTACAGGTTAAAAATTTGAAAAAATCAAAATTCAGCCCAACAGGTTCGAATTGTAGGGGCTGAATGTTTGATTCGGCTTATCCGAATGGCCAAGTGCCAAATGAGAAAAGGGCCGATTGTAACTGGTCCGAATGTCAAATTCGGCCAGTCCGAATGTAGTTGTCCGAGGGTCAAAAGGCCGAATGGTAGTGGGCTGAATCGATCGGACCGACAGTCGAATGCGAAAAGGGCCGAATGCGAATGGTCGATTCAGACGGTGGGTCGAGTGGTGGGCATTCGAGTAGTAGTGGGCCGAATGGCTGAATATAGGAGGGTTGAGGAGAGTCGATTCTGGGACTCGGCCCAGAATCACCCTCACTCGGATGGGCCGAATACATCACAATTTTGGCTGATGCAACGATAAATTGCTCGAATCACACAACTCAGGTTATGGCGTATCACACACACCTTTAAATCAAAGTTATGGATAGAGGAAAAGAGTTGTATATACCTGGAATAACAAATAAACTCCACAATGAAAATCGGCAAACCCTATTGCTCAAACCCTCATGCCCTGCTATGACTGCAGAAATCCTATTGCTTATTTTCCTTTGTTTTTGTTTGTTTTTTCTTATCCTAATGCATCCAAATCACAAAAGAAAATACCTACACTACTCCAATATGCTTTTCCAAATCCAAAAAACCAAAAACTTACTTGCTAAGGAGATCGAATACCTCTTTAAACTCTCTCACTTCCTACCTATCTACCTCAAGCACTGGTTCGGGGAAAACTCTACTTTGATACTCGATTCAGAGTACGCAAGCACTCAAGGCTTGAATCTGTTGGTTTCGGCAACGAAACCAAAATGTAGAGGCAATCAACCGCCGCGACCCACGGACCGCTTGTTATTTTAAGCGTTCCAAGCTCAGCACTAATGGCTATCTCTCACATAGCCGACGCGCTATCCATCTCTACGAGTGTAGTGAGCTTACCTTTGCATCCGATCGAGTTGCTTCCTCTCTCGAGTACTCCGGTAGCTCCACGATCCAAGTGCAAGCTTCAAGCAAGCTCCATCCTCAAGCTCCACGCTCCAAGCTCCATCACCACGAGCAAGAGAAGAGAAGAGAAGAGAAGAAGAGAGGAGAAGATGGAGAGCTTCTCCACCACGGTCCCTCACCCTCACACATTCCCTCACACTCTCACACTCCCTCTCTCGAGCACAAGCTCAAGCAAGCAAGAAAAAGAAGAAGAAAAAGAAGAAGAAGAGGAGAGCTACTTTTGGCCACACACAAGATTAAGCTTCTCATTTACTTTTTCAACTTTATATACAAAACTCTAAATTCCTTTTGGGTGATCATCCCCTTATCCCCTTTTTTACATGACCGGCCGTGGCTTAGGTCATTTTTCCCATTGTCCTCCTTATTTTCCTAACTTCCTACCGCCCATCTACTTTTATAATTTGCACAGGTGAGAGCCCGACACTCTTAAAATAAATCGTGGTGCGCCTTGTGTTCTTTTACAAAAGTATCGACTTGCGCTTTTTCTTGTGTGCCTTTTTGCTTGATTTAGGACTTTTCTGCACTTCTTGTGTTTCCATATTTTTCTTGGCGCGCCTTCGTTTTCCGTTTCACTTTTGCCTTGGCCTTGTCTTCTACTTTAGATTTTTCGTGTTTTCCACCTTGTTCATGTGAGGGTTAACATTAACATAGCTCGAATAGACTTCGGGAAGTGTGCTCGCAATAACCAATGCTCTAATACCAGCTTGAAGTGAGTGAGAACGCAACGGAGATGCAATGGTCAACGATAATGATGGCAGGTAGAGAGAGAAACTTGAGCAATAGTAGAGCAGTAGAGAGTGAGAGAGATGCACGATGTGTGGGTACAATAAAGTGTACCTCTTTTAGGTTTTTGGAGATAGATATATAAAAGTACAAGTGCTAAGGGTGTGCTCACACCCATGCACATATAAAAGGCAGCAATGCCCTTTATTCCCAACACTTAATAGCTTGCCAATGTATGGTTTGTTGGCTATGCATATATTTGCTTGCTTGAGATATTGTATACTAAATGTCAGGACGTGTGTTGCGAAGGTAAATAAGGCAACTAAGAGCTTGGTTGTAGATTGCAACATCATGCATCTCTTCACTATCATGCATAGACAGCTTTAAGCCTGACTCTATAGGAGTGCACATAGGTTTGCAATCTTGTATATTAAACCTATGTAACAGCTTATCCACATATTGTGACTTGTGACATGATGATACCATACTGATTTTTGGTGAAATGAATCTCCAAATAATAGTGTAGACAGCCTATATCAGACATAGCTAATGCATGTTTTAATTCAGCCTTAAAATCTGCAAATCTTCCCTCTATAGGTCCAATGAGCAACATGCCATCCACATAAAGAATGATAATCTGTAAGTCCCCCCTTTCATTCTTAATGTATAGAGTGGGTGTAGTCAGACTATTTTTGAGCCTTCTGCTGGCCAAATATTCATCAATTTTGAGTACCATGCACAAGGAGCTTGTTTAAGACCATAAAGAGCTTTATGCAACTTGCATACCATGTGGTCTTTTCCTTTAATCACAACCCTCGGAGTTTATGACACATAAACATCCTCATGCAAATCCCCATTCAAGAATGTTGTTTTAATGTCCAACTGATGTACTTTCCAACCATATTTTGCAGCCATAGCAATCACACATCTCACCATACTCATACAGGACGTAGGAGCAAAAGTTTCCTCATAATCTATGCCCTTCTTCTGTGTATAACCTTTTGCTACCAATCATGCTTTGTACTTGTCAATAGTACCATCAGCCTTGAGTTTAACTTTGAAAATCCATTTTGTGCCAATAGCCCCTTACAAGGTGGTAAATTCTTAAGATCCTATGTAGAGTTAGTGGCAATGGAGTTTAACTCATCTTGCATGGCCTGCGATGTACATCTTGTTGAGCTTTGTTCAGGGAAGTAGGCTCATAATCATCCAATAGTGAGCTCATAAATACATGCTCATCACAATCATCTACTTCTGTAATATTAACCAAATGTGCCCCCTTGAAGCATGTTTTGCATGTTTGGCAGTCCTAGTGAGTTGAGGTAAAGGAGCATCCATTTTACTATCTTGGAGAGTTTGCAATAGTCATCTTAGGATTGTTTTGGTTGCATTTACAACAGTCTTTTCATGTTGTATTGCTTCCTTCATTGCATGTGGCAAACCATGATCAATACCCTATTGTTTGGGAGCATATGGTGCATCAACAACTTGCTGTAAATCGTTTGTCTTGCTATTTATAGCAGGTACGGACTCCAAAGAGAGTGGCAAGAGGCTCGCAAAGACATCATCAATGCGGTGGGTGGCTGGCATTTGAAACTAGTCATGTGAAAATGCAGCATTTTCAGCAAATATGACATCCCTGTAGACAAAAACCTTCCTGGTGCGCGGGTCATACATGCCATAACCCTTGCTTTCCAAACTATAGTCAATAAAAGTGCATCTTATCATCAAGCTTCCCACGAAGCTCTTTTAGAACATGCACATAGGCTATACAACCAAACACTCAAAAGTAGTCAGCTTTGGGTTTCTTGCCATGCCAAGCATCAAATGACATGATCGTCTTCAAAGCCTTTGTGGGTGCACGATTCAATACATGATTCGCACACTGAAGACCTTGTAACCAAAATTTATGAGATAGCCCTTTGCTTTTCAACCTACCATGAGTCATTTTCATGAGAGCGTGATCCTTTCTTTCAACAACTTCAATTTGTTGAGGGGTCATTCTAAGAATGGCTTGATGCATATGCCACAATCCAACAAATATATCTCAAATGCACCAAACATGTACTCCCCCCCTCTATCCATGCTAAGTGTTTACACTTTTAAACCAATTTCAGCCTTAAGCTTTGCCACAAGATGTTTAAAATGCATGTATACATTAGATCTAGCCTTCAGCCCATATACCCATGTATATAGTGAGTAGTTATCAATAAATATAACAAAGTAAAGATAACCCCTAAGTGCATGTGTCCTCATGGGACCACAAACATTAGAGTGAATAAGCTGCATTTTTTAGACAACACGCAATGCACCATCCCTTTTGAAGGCAAACTTATGCATCTTGCCCAAAATACATCCCCCGCATGCATGAGTAGGTGGAGTTTCCATTGGAGGTAATGCATCTACCATATGACACCTCTAAAAGGTCACCGAACTTCCAAAACTCATATGTCCATAGCGAACATGCCAAAGCTTTGTATTTTGCATAGCGGGCATAAGACTAGTGTTTGCTAGAGCGTCATGAGACTGTCTATTATATGTTTGTAACAAGAATAAACCCTTGTACAGGGTGCCTGACAGCTTGAGTGCATAATCCAACTCTGTGTCTCTGACAATGCATTTGTCATCCTTAAAGATGACCTGAAGGCCATGCTTATTGAAGGCAAAAATAGAAAACAAGTTCTTTGTAATGCTAGACACAAAAAAGACATCTAGAAGTATGAAATGAGAATCATTTGCAGTAGTAATAGTGACTATCCCAATGCCATATACATCATAACTATTGCTATTTGCATATGTGACAAACTTCCCAGCAAGGGCTGAATGCAAAGAAGTAAACAAGTACATCTTGGAAGTGCTTTGATGTACCATAGAAGAATCATAATTGCATGTGAAAAATGCATAATCCTCCTTTACCAAGTTGGCTGAAGCGTGAAGCATCACCATTTGCTGATTTGTTGGCTGATGCCTCTTGGACAACCAAACTAGAGTCTTTCTTCTTCTCCTTGGCTAATCTCATTCTACATTCATCAATATAATGATTGAGCTTCTTGCAATAATGGCATTTTCTCTTTTTTTAGACTTTTCTGAGTCTTGGACAGCCTTGGTTGATGGTTGTTCAACATCGCCCTTTTGTTGATTTTTTGCATTTTCCCTGACTTCACCCTTGCCTTTAAACTTGGAAAGCATAGCCACACCACCTGAACACAATGCAACATTCTTCCGAGTTTGTTCCTCTTGTAATAAGAGACCTTCTAACTCCACAAATGTAAGGGGTTGTTGCCCCCCCTCAATGGCAACATCAAAGAGATGTGGAAATCAAGATATGACTCCAGAAGAGAGTTTAGTGTGATGCTCACCAATTCAGCATCTTGAATAATCTCATTAACATTGAGCAACTGCTCACGCAAATCCTATGTGTAAGTAAGGAGATCTATCATGGTATCACCCTCATCCATGTTTACATTAGCCAACTCTTTGCAAAGATAGGAGATCTTGGCCTCATTGCAGGCTGCAAACATGCGCTCAAGTATGTCTCATGTTGATTTTGAGGTCTTACAAGATTGAATGTGTGGAATAATGGCCCTTTTTACTGACAATTTTATCAAAGAAAGTGCATGAGCATTCTTCGAATCCCATTTCCTTTGATTCTTTGTAGGAGGGGCAACAGTAGTAGCAACTTGTCCTCGAGTGTTATTGTCAAGTATGTGAGGTGCTAGACCTCTTGGTCATTGCAAGTCACTTGTAAAATAGTCCCACAAATCCTTCGCCACGAGAAGGTTGTAGACTATAACTCCACCATGGGTGGTTGGAGTCATCAAGTTTGTCCTCTTGAGTGAGGACACTAAGAATGTTGCTTCGATCACTATTCCCTTGACATGCCATGCTATAAATGATGCACAAAAATCAGCAGCCAAATACTTCAATGCTGAAGTATAGAATGTACTTTGCTGAGTACCAAAAGCCCCCATGGGGTTAGAATGCAAGTACCAAAGGTTCACAAATCTTGCCAAATGTGCCCAATGTCACAAAAATCAGCACTCAGCTTGTAGATTACAGCAATGCATTGTTGTACCACACATGCCTTGAAATGCGTGCCCAAAAGAAAACAATTTACATCAATTTAATGCCGAGTCTCTTTCCCAAATTTTGCTACCAAATCTGACTGTCATAGCAAATGAATGCTGCTGTACCACTTGTTATTTGCCTTGGAATGCGTGTTGGGCAAAAGCCCTAAAATTTCTTCTCAGAATTTTAAAGAAATTGAAAAAATTTATACCTTACAATTTGAATTATTGCAAAAATGTTGCCTCAGGATGCATGTCAATAGTAACCAACAACTAGAATTTGCCTCTTGATGCGTGCCGAAGCCTCTGAAGTGAGCGATGCGTAGTGGTGACGCAATGTCTTGCAATGAAAATGTCAGGTAGAGAGCAAAACGTAAGCAAGAGTAGAGAGTGAGAGTCAGATGTTCTTGGGTACAATCTTTAGTGTGTCTACCTCTTTAGGTTTTAGATAGATATATATGAAAGTACAGATGTGCTAAGGGTGTGTTCACACCCGTGCACATATAAAAGGCACAATGGCCCTTTATTCCCAACAACCTCCCACCTAAAGGCAATGTGCCTTAAGAGGAGAAAAAAATCAGCTAAGTCTAAGTATGTACAAAGCTGAAATACATATACCTATCCAACTCCCATCATCTGTCGGCAATGAGCAAACTGCTCTGTTGGAAGACCTTTCATGAGAAGATCTGCAGGATTATCATCTGTATGCACTTTGACAAGCTCAATGCTCTTGCTGTCAAGTACATCTCTAATGAAGGGATACATCACCTAAATGTGCTTTGTCTTTGCATGAAAGACGGGATTCCATGCTAGCATGATAGTACTCTGATTATCACAATGGAGAACAAGTAACTTTGTAATGCCAAGCTCTCCCATAAGACGTGAAAGCCATAAAGTCTCCTTGCATACCTCCTGGCAGCCACATACTCTGCCTCTGTAGTAGACAATGCAACACACTTTTGTAGCTTGGAGATCCAAGAGACTGCTCCTTTTGTGAAGGTAAACACATACCCAGAAGTGGACTTTCTGCAGTCCATATGACCAACATAGTCTGCATTCGTAAAGCCAATGACAGATGCCTTCTGCTTTCCAAAGCAGATGCACAGATTCTTTGTGCCTTTGAGGTATCTCATAATACCTTTCACTGCTTCCCAATGCTTTTTGCCATTTATTTGCTAACCACTCTCACTGCAAAGGCAATGTCAGGACGTGTAGCAACCATAGCATACATTAAACTGCCAACAACCGAAGCATATGGTATCTTGGCCATTTCGGCCTTCTCATGATCAGATGAAGGCTGTCGTGTGCATTGAGTTTCACATATGGAGGCAATGGAACCCTAATTGTTTTCCCCCCTCCATATTGAAACGTTGCAAAACCTTGGAGATATACTCTTGCTAAGATAGATAGAGTAATCCTTTTGACTTGTCTCTGAGTATTTACATGCCAAGAATGTGATTTGCATCACCAAGATCCTTCATGTCAAAGCTGCCATGATGAAATTGCTTTAGTGAGTGTAAGGTATGAGTATCCCTGCCAGCAATCAGCATGTCATCAATATACAAAACCAAGATAATCAGGCTGCCATTTGCTGCCTTCTTGGTGTACAAGCAGTGATCCACTTGATTTCTATGAAAACCTTGAGACTGCATAAATGTATCAAACTTATGATACCATTCTCTTGGTGCCTGCAAATTTCCATTTTCAGCTTGCTGTCCTGGCGTTTCAGCTTGCCAATCAACATTAATAGCTTGCTGTCCTGGCTGTTCTTGCACATCCACTGGCTCGTCATTATGGGCAATGGCTAGGTGATCATTTCTAGCATTATTTTCTGCATTTGAAGGTTCATTTACAGCAGGTATTTGCTGCTGTACAGCGGGAATATTTTGCTGTCCAAAAGGTATTTCTTTCCGGAATACAACCCTACAGACCTCCTCAATATTTTCGGGGTGTTTATGCATGCGATCTTCTCCGAAGATAACATCATTGTTGCGTACTATTTTCCTTTTCTTCGGATCCCATAATCTATATCCCATTTCACCCTTGTCACCATATCCTAGGAAAATGCATTTACAGGACTTTGGCTCAAGTTTGTTGCATTCTTCTTTCCGTATGTGGACAAAAGCCTCGTAGCCAAACACTCGCAAATGAGCACAAGAAGGTGGCTTGACCAACCACTCTTCCTGAGGGACTCCCCCCCCTCCCAAAAAGACCTATTCGGTGACTTGTTAATCAAATGAATGGCTGTCATAATAGCCTTTGACCAAAAGCCATGGGGTTATGTAGCATGAAACAACATCGTACAGACCTTATCCTGTATAGTCCGATTCATACGCTCTGCAACTCCATTTTGGGGTGAATTATCAGGGACAATGAGCTTCCTCTTTATCCCTTTGTTGTTACAAAACGCTTGAAAGGCCTTGGACACATATTCCCCATCATTGTTAGAGCGAAGACACTTAAGTGTCTTATCAGTCTGATTTTTAACCAATGCCAAGAAGTTTCGAAACTTATTAATCTCTTCGTCCTTGCTACGAATAAGGTAGACCCATACCTTTCGTGTGGCATCATCGACAAAGGTGACAAAGTATTTCTTTCCCCCTAAAGATAACCCTGGCATCTGACATACATCGGAATGTACTAACTCTAGAGGAGAAGATTTCAACGAAAGAGACTTCTTATGAAAAGTCTGTGCATGTTTATCATGAACACAATGATCAGAATGCTCAAAATTAGTATAACGAAGACAAGGCAAGTAACCCAAACGAAAAAACACTTTCATTCCAGTTTGACTCATGTGTCCCAACCAGCCATGCCACAAAGAAACACTTGGTTGCTCAGTCACGCTAACAACATGGATATGCACACTAGATGCATGGAGAGGATACAAGGTATCACTTTTACAATCTCTGGCAATCACTCTAGATCCCTTACAGATCTTACAAGGTGGTATGAAATCCATCATCATCTAGCTGCCCTGTGCTAATCAAGCTCTTCTTGAGCTGAGGTACATGCTGTACATGCCGAAGTGTGAAGATAGAACCATGCTGAAATTGCAACTGCACACTGCCAATACGTGCAATGTCACATGCATAGTTGTCCCCAAGATGGACAACACCATGTCGACCCCTTATATAGTTAGAAAACCACTCACGATGAGGGGTGACTTGAAAGGCAGTTTTTGAATCTAGAATCCAAGTGTGCATGTCATCATTTGTATCTGCAAGTAAAGCATGTGTACTAAAGTGTGAAGAGACAAAGCGTAAGTCATTCCCACTGTCACTGTCATGAGTGACTACATTCACCTCTTCAATTTTGACACTACTCTTAGGCTGACTCTCTTTCTTCTCTTCCTTGCTATCATCTATCTTCTTGCCCTTTCCTTTCTCTTTCTTCCATTTGTAGCAGTCACGTTTAAAGTGACCCTTCTTGCCATAATGATGGCATTCAACATCCTTACCACGTGATTTATTGCATCCCTCGCTATCAGATTTGCCTTTGTGCTGTGATTTGTCCCTAGTATGCAAAGCACTGGAAGACTTACTGGATGCATTGTTGTGCCGATTCATTTCTTCCATGAGTAAAACAATCTCTACATCAGCATACAAAAGCATCGCATTAGAATTGCTCATAGCAGTCTTGAATGTATCCCAACTCTCTGGCAGAGTGCAAAGCAAGAAGGTAGCCTTAAATTCTTCACCAATCTTAAACTCCAAGGCAACCACCTGGCCGAAAGTGGAGTTAAACTCACTCAAGTGAGTAGACATTGCTGTACCCTCTTTAATACGCAAATCCATAAGCTTTTTGAGTCAGTAAACTTTGCTTGCGGCACTCTTCTAGGCGTACAGTTCTTCCAGTCAAGTCCAAATAGCATAGGCAGAATCCAAACCTTCAATGCTAAACAGTAAGGTATCAAAAAACGATAGCTCGATGGTTGAGCGTGCAAGCTCATTTAACTCATCCTAGTCTTCTTGTTCCATATCTATGGGCTTTGCCCCTTTGGTCTTAATCGACCTTGCCTGCTTCTTCTGCGACAGTATATTATAGCACTGTTTTTGCGAGATTGCAAAGTTATGTGCTCCTTCAAGCTTCTTAATGTGCATGAGATGACTGTTGTCACTGCTGCCAGCCATGATTTTCAGCACAAATGTGACCAAAAAATTGAGAAAATGCAGGCTCAAACTGTCACACAAGTGACCAAGGTACAAACAAGTATCAACCAGTGATAAATGACCATGTAAAAGCAGAAATTTCAGATTTGCAAATAAATTTCCAGAAGCACTAAACCTTGTGCTACAGCACTCCACAACTGATTACTGCTGTTCCAAGGACAAATACATCACATTACATGAGAAGTCCCAAATTTTAGCTGCAATTTCTGTTGTACATGCACCCACGGGCACAAAATTTGACACGCACGGTCAAAAGCCCCAAAATGTTTCTGCTCAAAGCATCAACCATACATCTTCATTGTCTCTGACATGGATAGAATAGGCCAATTTTTCCAAAATAGAGCAATTTCAGCAAAACCCCCAAAATTTTCCAAGTGGTAGATGTCCAAATTGCTTGGAATTAAACCCGCATGTACATAGAATGACCAAATGGCGCACAAATTTCGCCCAAACAGCAAAAGCCCCAAATTGCACGGGGTCCAATGTGCATCAATGTCGAGAAATTGGATAAATGTCAGCCCAATTTCTGCATGTACATGATAAGCCCCAAATGTTGGAGGCAAAATGTCACAAATTCCTACAATTTTTGAGACAAATATCACTGTTGTGTGTCTTGCTTGCATCAAATCTGGACAAATCCCCAAATTTTTGGCACAAATCTGCCCAAAATTCTGAACTGTGCTTACATGCACGAACAATTGTCAGTGAGCAAAGGGATTGCTTGCAGGGAACATTTGAAAAATTAAAAAATTTTGCAAAAGAAAAATGACGAATCTGCCTCATTTACAGCCGCCAGCCCGTCGCCTACTCGCGTGACCTGCTCTTGACCCGAAAAACGACATTTTGACCTACGCCTGAAGTGCATGACATGCGTGTGACTGTGTCTGACCAAGAAATGACGATTTTGACTTGCACACAACTTGAAACTGTCACCTGACTGAAAACGTGGCTTGTTGACTTGTGCGTGACTGCATGAGCTGTTGCCTGTCTGTCCAATGAAAGAACAATGATGAGCCGACCTGCACGGGCTCGAAGATGTTGGAAATGGAGGAAGAGAGAGAGAGAGAGTGAACACAAGACAATAAGCAAGAGTGGGCAACAGTTCCATGCTTAAAAGATGCAAGTGCTCAAATGATAGAATGAAAGTACAATAGGTCTTAAGTAAGTTAGACCTATCCTTAACTCAACTAGAGTTAATATAACTCTAGAACTAATTCTAGAAGTTGTGACATAGCTGATTAATGTAGTCGTGTTCACACTATAAACCAACTAACTAAAACATTGGGTACTACCCATAGAATTGGCAAATTCTAACAAACTGAATGTTGTTGTTGCACTTATTTTTGCCTTGGGATGTGTGCCAAGCAAAATTCTAGAATTTTCTCGACAAAATTTTGAGAAACAGAACAGATTTTATACTTACAGCCTTAGAATTTGGTGTAATGTCACCTTGGGATGTGTGCAAACAATAACCAGCTACTAGACTTCACCTAAAGATGCGTACTGGACCCCAAAATTAAGAAAGCCCCAAATTTCTCACACCAATTTCGAAGAAATTGGCTAGTATTGGCAATTTTGGTGGAGATTCATGCACATGAGCTCAAATTAGGCAAAAGCCCAAATTTTTCTCGAAGAAATTTCGAAAATTGGGTAAGTTGGTTAAAAACCTAGAAGTTTCTTGGCACTGAGTGTGAAAAATTGAAAATTTCTTTGAAATTGGGGGACAAAAGCTCCAAATTTTCTCAAAGAAATTTTGAAAATTGGGCAAGTTGGTTAAAAAGCTAAAAAATTCTTGGCACCAAGCGTGAGGAATTAAAAATTTCTTTGAAATTTAGGACGAGATAAGTACGATGAGGGTTTTTGTGTTAGTTTTTTCAGATTTGTACAAAATGGTGGGCATGGTTGAGAATATCTTGTATAGGGTTGAGAGAGGTTGCTTGTGCAGCGTTGCATGCAAGATTGAAAACAACAACTCCAAAACAACAGCTCCTAAGCGGTGGCGAGACAGAACCCACGTGTCTAGCTTTGATGTGAACACAAGACAATTGATAGCAAGTGTGATGGTCTGGCCCTTGGATACCCACGCGGGGCCCTCTCTTGACCCCGTCTAGGCTCCAGACGAGCAGTAGACCCATTCCCCGATGCAGCCATAACACCAACTCAACACGTCACGGGGCACCTCAACACAACATGGAACGCGACAGGGAAGGCACAATGCTCACAGTTTGCAGAATGGCCCCCAAGAACATCATATCCATAGCTATAACACATTTACATGGTGAGCCGGAGGCACAGCAAGGGACCTTGTCATGGGAGAGGGTGGAGCTATGAACGTGTGTCCAACACGACTCAACACTGTGGGGTGAGAGAGCTACAAACAGCAAGAGTGGGGAGCAATACCACACTCAAAAGATGCAAGTACAAGAATAATAGAATGAAAGTACAGTAGGTCTTAAGCAACTTAGACCTGTCCCTAATGCAACTGGAGTTAAACCGATTGTAGAAGTAGTGAGACAGCTCTTTAACTTAGTTGTGTCTACACCACTCTTAGACATTGGCACTGCTCATAATTGACCAATTCTAACATAAGTTAAAAAATTATGTCCCTGTGAGAATGTGCAAGATTGCATATGATTATTTCTGAATAATTGTTACCTTCAAACTAAAATGTTTGTTCTATAATTATTTCCTCACAAAAATGAGTAATATTGTAATAGGCATTTGTAGGGTAGTAGGAATATTTTATGATTCAGAGTCATGGTAACTATGCAATGTGTCTTACTAGGTGTGAAACGTGAAGCATGAATGCAATGTTTCAATCTACCCTTTTCACTCCTAGGGGAAAAAGAAAATTCCTTTAAAAATCTCTGGAATATATGTATTTTACACATTATTTTGGCGTTTAACTTATAACCTACCTAAGGGTGAAATGTTTCATGCTGAAATGCAACGTGTTGGGGGGTGAAACGTTTTAGGGGTGGAATGTTTCTCGGTTACGTTGTTCAAAATCAGAGGACAAGTGCAAGATTGCATATGGACTGGTGTGCAGCATGGGTTTGCTGGAGCAGCCTTTTCCTCCTTGTGTACATTCTAATTACTGCTGTAACATTTCCACTTTGTTTTATTATTGCTGTTGAGTTGTATTTTTTTGGAAACTGTCTAACAATCATGGTGTATTCTGTCAACCACTAAGTATGTAAGGTATCTTTGTGCAGTCCTTGGCTGAAACATTTGGCAACACTCTGACAATTTAACATTTTATTCAAAGAATCTGCAGTACTATATTTACTTTTTATCAGTCATGCCTTTAGTTGGAATTGTATGCCTTTGATCTTGATACCCTGCCAGATTGATCATGTGCTGGAGATTAACAAAATCTATTCCTGATCCTTTCATCTTAAACTGGTATGCTAGATTCAGATTTCAATATCAGAGCTCCACTATCTCCAGCTCTATGTTTGGACTGAAAGTGTACTGATATCATGTGGATATGAAGATCTGTGATTAACCAGGTGGAGCCTCCACTTGGTTTACCCATAGCAGATCAAATCAAATAGGTCTCCTCTTTGCTTTGTATATATGCTGTTCCTTTGATAAGGTTTTATGATTTTAACTAACTTCCACACCTGTTTACTGGTTTACTCAACTTGTTTTCTATTGTTGTAGGTGGGGCTTATGAATTCTGAGGTGTCTCTCTTCGTGTTCTGGTTGCAAATTTCTTGCAGGTAAACCTGCTGTGAGAGCTTTTCATGAGGTGACTAGCTAGATGGTGTCTGACCTGACCTTGTCTCCTCCAGCAGCACAATATTGCTGGCCGCCTCCTCTGGTAGAGTACGAGGTGCATTTGTCTTTCTTTTTGTGCTTAGTACTAGTCAGCCTGTTTCCTACATGTAAAATATCCAAAGCCTTGAAGTAGGCTTGAGGTAGCTTGATTTACCACTCGTGTTGCTCCATACACTCTAATGCAAGGATAGCAGGTGTGTATATTAGACAAAACTCTTGGCAACAAGTGAAGTCCATGTGATCTGAAGTACTGATCCTACTGTTGGAAATTTTATTGTTTCTTACCGAATTCACCTTCATTGCTCTTGTTGCAGTAAGACGCTGCAATTTCTGAAAAAATGGATTCAAGGATTGTGCATATGATTGCTGCCAGTGTTTGATGTAATCAGTCAAACTGTAAAATACATAAAATTTAATTTCTTGTTGTGAGTGCTTTTAAAATTCATGCTCTGGATTTGATTGACCCTAGAAATGTCTTGTACAATGCTGCACTCAAAATTGTTTCAAGCGCCGACCTTTTGTTGATCACCATCCTAACTGTGCATGCTTTGGAGAGGGTACTTTATCGAGGCTACACAAGATGCCTTGTGTGGCTTTGAGGTGACATTTTTCGCAAATGCCTTTCTGTTGCGCTCGTTCGCAAATCAGGAAGGTTGTGTGCTATGATTTATATTATCAGGAGGAATGCCATTTTGGTTCAAGTATTTTGACCTCACATTCAGTGCTTTGGACCTTAACATATCAGTATATGCATGTTGACATTGCCTTGATTAGCGGTTGATAGTCTTACTTGACAGTTGAGGATGTGCAGTTCATTTATCGTAAAATTGTTCATAGCTACAGCTTCCAAATGCCTAGTGATCATGGTCTTTCCATCTCATTGAATCCTCCAGAAATTTTTACTGATTTTATGTCGTGGAGTGGACCTATCCTTAGCTCTTGGGGCCTAGACCAAGCTGACCAATTTGAGATTGAACAAATGTTCAAGCTGGTACCATTTCAAGGTGTCATATACCCATTTAGAAGTGAGTTATCCTCCAACTTGTTGACCATTATCACAAAATTTATGGACATTCTAGAGGAATGACTTGCTACAACCTTAGGTGCTTTTGATCACATTTGATTGAGTAAATAATTTATCTTGGGTAGGTTTTGGCTTGCAAAATAGTGTTTGTTTTGGCTGGTGACAAATTCCCATTCAATGTTGAGAGGGGTTTTTGTCTTTCTAGAATGAATATAAAACTCCTTGAGGCAAGGGGTAGGGTCAGTTGGCACATTTTGAGGCTTGCTTCATTGTATTGTTTATATGTAGGCCTTGGCTTATGCATAAGTGAATTCTCATGAAGCATGGGTGAGAGTCATTGACAACAAATGGATATCGATAGTTGTTGCCAATATGTATTGTACATACAAACACAAAAGTGGTTAAAAATAGTTAATCAAATGCTCTACACTTGATCTTATTAACATGCCAATGATTAAGATCTTGCTCTTCTCAATATGGCACATCACCAAAATATTCTTATCAAAAATTTTAAATTTCATCTTATCAACAAGCCAAATGGTCAAGATATGGGTTCTATGATCTTGCTCTTTTCAATATTCCACATGATCAAGATATATGGTTTCGTATTTTGATTATTGATTGATGATTAAAGGGAACTACCTACCTTAAAAGAGATTAGAATACTATTGAGATGTGCTTATTGGTGGTTGCTTGGAATTATCAAACTGATTGTTACTTGTGTATGCTTACGTTTTAGACTCCCCTTGCCATCAATCAACAAGATAAACTATTATTCCTCTTGCATCTAACAACCATATCATGAAATTACTGAGAATAAATTATTTTTAAAGACAAACATGCGAAATTAAAAAAATGGTGGCCTCGCTTTTGCGTTATTATCATGTGAATTCTATAAAAATTTTGTGGGTGCGTACACATATCTTCAACCTCATCCAATATTTATGGCTAATGCTTTGTTTTCTATTTAACATACTACTTATCCCTTCAATCCCGTGGTAGGGGCTTTGTAGGTATACAATGATTACAAATCTTTGCTTGTATTGTGCATTCACATGTGATTTCCTATACCTAGTGGTGAACCCTTGTGTGGCATCACTCTCACTTGTGCGTATCACAGGGATATAGTCCTAGGGTGTCTATGTTGCATTGTTTCTTTCATTGAATAACACGAGTATGTTTTGCTTTCACATATCATGTTATCTTTCTTTGTCTTGTTGAGTGAGTAATTGAGTGGATATGTATTACACTTGGTATCAAAGCAATTCTTGCTTAGAGTCTAGGAGTACTTATGGAAGTAGGAGATAAGATTTAGTGTCTTTAAATCGTGTCGTGGCAATCCATGTGATGCTCCACGTGGTGTCATTCCACCTCTGTGTGATAAACCATTTGAAGCAGTGAGTTGGCTTTCTCACAGCGCAACTAGTATTTGAAGGTGAAACGTAGATTCCTTGCGACCACGACCTCAGAGTCGAGGTGTGGTTTCCCACAATAATGTGGGCAACACAGAGAATGCACCCAATCCACTTATGGTAGTGGAAGAGAGGAAGAAGGATCGAGGTTAAGAATTGAGAGAAGCTTATGAAGAGAAAGTAGTTGGATTAGAGAAGCACTTAGAGGCCATGTTAGGATTGTTAGACTCAATTTGAAAGAGAAAAGCAAAAGAAGAGCAAGGTTACAAGAAGTGGTTGAAGCAATATGAAGAGAAGAGACACAAACTTCAAGAGGGGATAGATATATGATGGACTAGCTATGGAGGAAGTATCTAGGAAGTACCAAGAGATAAAGGACAACAAGAAGAAATCTGAAGTAGGAGACAAGAAGGACAAGAAGAAAGTCAAGAGATAAGGCACAAATTATGGAGAAGAGAGTGAGTACATGAGATGACTATGGGAAGTTCAAGATGCCACAATCCACCAAGGGAGAGTGTGATGGGTTGATTTTGAAGAAGTGGATCATAGAGGTAGATAGGTACTTAAGGTATGCTAGGATCACTAGAGAGAGGAAGGGAGAAGTGCCAACCATCTATCTTGAAGAGGATGCAACTAGTTGATACCCATTGGAGCAAAAGCAAGGCCACACCATTTGCTCATGGGAGGAACTACAGGAGGAGCTTATAAGATTACTTCATTCCAAAGATGGAGAAATTCAAGGTTAGGGACTGGTGGAGAAACCTCAAGTAGACACAAGGAAGATGCATGAATATATTAGCAAATATAGGCAATCTATGTTTCAAATCCCAAAGATGGACATAGACACTAAATTGCATGGATGTATAATCAACATGTAGAAGTGGACCAGAAGAGATGTAGAGAGAGAAGAATCGACAAGCCTTAGCTGAGGCCATGAGAATGATCGGGAGATTAGTAGATTTGAAAGGACTGCCCAAGGGAGTCAAGTTAGATTCAACACAATCCTTATCACAAACTCTTGGATCGCTAGACCAAACCTCCCAAGAGGACTCACATATGAAATTAGAAGCTAGGTCTTAGGAGTAACCCCAACCACATCAGAGTTTACCTTGGTACCATGGAGAGTATTCGTAAGGTGGAGAAATAATCAACATAGACCAACTCTAAGCACATCTTACATCATGGTGGAGAACTTGAGCCTTAGCCATATGAGTTAGATGTTTCAAGTGTGGGGGCCCACACTACTAGAATAGATGTCCCATGGAAGACAACCTCAATAAGTAGATCTAGGGTAACAGTCACAAGTGCATATGGAGGAGATGAGCAACAAGTCATCATAAACATTAGACGTTGCACCTTGACCTGCAAAACCAAACAAGTGGAGAAGTCATTGAAGTAGGGGAACATGGTGTACTTATGCATGCTAAGACCTATGGAGGAGTCAATCAAAGGCCCAAAGCTACAAGTTTCTAATCCCCTAAGAGATTAGACCATAAGATTGAGTTGATCCAAGGAGTAGTCGCATTAGCTAGAGCCCCATATTGAACAAGTCATGCTAAATTGATGGAATTGAAGAAGCAACTGGATGAATTGGAAGAGCAAGGTTTCATTGGGCCAAGAAAGTCCCCATTCAAAGCCCCATTGTTGTTTATCAAGAAGAAGGATGGAGGGCTGAGATTGTGTGTAGACTATGGGGCACTCAACAAGATTACCATAAAAAACAAATACCCCATGACCTTAGTGGATGAATTGTTAGATAGACTCCATGGAGCCAAATACTTTAGTCATATAGATCTTAAATTGATGGAATTGAAGAAGCAACTGGATTAATTGGAAGAGCAAGGTTTCATCGGGCCAAGAAAGTCCCCATTCAAAGCCCCAGTGTTGTTTATCAAGAAGAAGGATGGAGGGCTAAGATTGTGCGCAGACTATAGGGCACTCAACAAGATTACCATAAAAAACAAATACCCCATGACCTTAGTGGATGAATTGTTAGATAGACTCCATGGAGCCAAATACTTTAGTCATATAGATCTTAGGTTTGCAGGCCATCACAAAATCCGCATAGTTGAAGAAGATATCGCAAAGATGGTCTTTTGCACTAGATATGAAAGCTTTGAGTGGCTAGTCCTAGGATTTGAAATTAGCAATGACTCAAGAACTTTTTGTGGGTTGATGGATGGAGTACTTAGGCCAAAGATATATGTGTTTATCATGATCTACATAGATGATTTGCTAGGATATAGCGGAGGAGCGTAAAGAACACTTAAAGTTAGTATTTCGAGAAGTTGAGGTATTGCAAACTATGTGCAAAGCCAAAAAAAGGTGAGTTTGTAGTAAGAGAGCTAGAATTTCCAGAGTTTATTGTGGGGGAGGAAGGAATCAAAGTAGACCCCGAGAAAGTTGAAGCAGTGAAGAAGTGGCCAATCCTAAAGATAGTTCATGAAGATAGATAATTTCTAGGCTTCATTATATTCTATAGAAGGTTTGTAAATGATCATAATATGGTCATGGCCCCACTATCTCAACTAACCAAAGAGAAGGAAATTTCACATGGAGAAGTGATTAAGCATCTTTTGACTTGATGGAGTATATGAGAAAGACTCTCGTACTCAAAGTGCCAGACACTTCACCAAGTCCTTTAAGATCTCAACAAACACATCTACTTATGGCATCAAGGGAGTGTTGATGCAGAATGGTCACTCGGTAACCTATGAATCCAATAAATTCATAGACATAAAAAGTAGGTGGAGTACCCATGAGATGGAGATGCTAGTAGTAATACATTGCCTTAGAATGTGGAAGCACTTTGTACAAGACGTGCACACAATCATCTTCATGGACAATATCTCTTTGAAATACTTTCAATCATAACCCAAGTTGTCCGCCAAGCAAGCTAGATGGTTAGACTTCCACGTCGAATTTGATATGGAGATCAAAGGTTCTAGAAACAAGACAATAGGCGCACTAAGTAGAAAAGGAGACTTAAAAGTAGCGAGCATAGCTAATAGCAACTTCCTAGAGTTAGTGAAGGAGACCCCAAAGAATGATCAAGAGATGCAAAATCTAATAGAAGAAGTGAAAGCTGAGAAAACACCACATGGAATGTATACATTGAAGGAAGGGATTCTTTTTGTAGGAAAGAGATTGTACATCCCCAATAGTGTGGAGTTAAAGAAACTTATTTTACGTGAGGTGCATGATGGAAAACTAGAGGGACACAAAGGTCAAAGTAAGACCCTAGAGGCATTAAGGAGATAGTTTTTTGGCCAAACATGGAGGAGGAAGTTATAGACTATGTCAAAATGTGCCCCATCTACTAGCTAGTGAAAAGTCCATGTACCAAGCCGGCTAGGTTACTTCAACCAATGGAGAACCAATGCCAATGCCTAGTTGTCCATGGGATATCATCAGCATGGATTTCATTGTGGAACTCCAAGAATCCCATGGCTATACTAGTCTTTGTAGTAGTGGATTATTTTTCTAAGCAAGCACACTTCATACCTACCAAGCCACCATTGAATGCCAAGAAGGTTGTCAACCTCTTCTTTTCCCATGTCTTCAAGTTACATGGGGTACCTTAGCCATTGTATCAAATCAAGATGGTTACTTCATGAGCGACATGTGGAAGGGACTCTTCAAGACTTTGGAAATATAACTCACATTTTCCTCATCCTTTTACCTAAAGATAGATGGGCAAATAGAGTGAGCAAACCAAGGAATTGAAGACTATCTCAAAAGCTATGCCCGAGGTGCATTGGGTCTCGGACCTTGATGTGCTTGTGTTATACTCCAATAGCTCAATCCATTTAGCAATATGTCACACCCCCTTTGAGTTAGCCACAAGAGAAAAGGTCACCATACAATTGTTCTCTAGTATCCCTTCTTCCAAGTTTGACATCTCATATGTGTGTGTGTGTGTGTGTGTGTGTGCGCATATGCAATTGAGCACATCATTTTGGTTACCCTTTATATGTTTTGTGTGTGTGTGTGTGTGTGTGTGTGTGTGTGTGTGCATATGCAATTGAGCACATCATTTTGGTCACCCTTTATATG
Organism: Lygodium microphyllum; assembly: GCF_053477565.2. Taxonomy (NCBI): domain Eukaryota; kingdom Viridiplantae; phylum Streptophyta; class Polypodiopsida; order Schizaeales; family Lygodiaceae; genus Lygodium; species Lygodium microphyllum. The sequence continues at coordinate 50,653,182 of NC_141164.1, forward strand.
TTTTGTGTGTGTGTGCGCGTGCGTGCGTGCGCGCGCGCGTGTGTGTGTGTGTGTAAAAGAGATTAAATCTCCTAGACTACAAATTGTAGAACAATACACTGTCCTTACACATACATTGTATAGTTGGTTACTTGCAATGTTATGATATGGTGAAAGAATCTTTAAGGTACTTGTTTATCAACCTCTCATACCAATCCCCTTCTCACCCTTTCAAAGCTTGCCCATTGTTCATATGTTCTTGATTTAAAAGTGCTATGTATAAGTTTGAGTGTAAAAGAATTAAATATTAGTTCTAGTGAAGGTGTGGTATTGTTTATTTTCGAATGCATATAGTATATGTTAAAAGTTTTGACTTCATCACAATAAAGTTTTACATTTGACCAAAAATCCAGAAGTGTTAATCTCCTTCAAACTACTCTAGCAGACATATTAGATTAAGGGTACCCATTTTTAAAAAGTATGTTTTTGTCTAACTACAACCATATCTTCAAATTAAACTTATTAACTTTCTAAATATCAATAATCATGGTTTAAAAATTTTAATTGTTGTAACATGCTCAATAAATAACCCATGGCATTTTTATTCCCTCTATGCACAACCTGCACACACAAATCCATCACAAACAAAGTTACTAAAAACATTTTTTGGACCTATTTGCAATGTTCATATGGGATAAATTGGACACCAAATCTTGATTGGTTTGTTGCAAGGTGCATAAGGAGTATTTGTAGGTCTTACTATGCTTGTATGCCTACACACTTGAGGGGGCTAAGAGTAATGGCAATCTACTATCTAAGACACTTCTATGTACATTACACACACACACACACACACACACTCTGTGTGTGTGTGTGTGTGTATAAATGAGACGACTTGAGTAAGTATTAAAATGGTGAGACCAAGATATCTATTAACTTTGAAAGTAGACACTTTATGGCAATGCTTTTTAAAAATCACACGAAACCTAAACTTGGACATCTTTGATTAAAATCTTGTATAACATCCTCATCTCATTAATAGGGCATATATCCTATGTATATACAAAATACAAAATAGTGTAGGCGAGGAGATGCAAATGTAATCTATAAACTTACATGAATCAAAGACATTTGAAACCCAAGCTATACCAATTTAGAGCATGAAATTTGACACTCAATTAACACAAATACACACAGATACAGATGAAGAGAAAGAAACGATAGGATGCAAAGGCAAATCTATGGGATATGGAGTGCAAGAGGGTTGAGAGAGAATGGAAGGGAACATACAAATATTTGGTGGATATTCAACTACTTTTGGTGGATATTCAGTTACCCTTATTTTTCATTATCTTCGCTCATATATAAGTGTACAATGTGTATACTATTACATGGGGTGCTTCGCTAGCCTTTGGCCATTGGTTGTTACCCCCAACAATCTTCTACTTAAAGGTCAATGTGCCTTTAATGGAGTATAAGATAGTGAAGATACTATTCAATGCCCATCAACACTGTGCAATGTGGAAAGTGCTTAGAAGATAAACTCTTCATAAGAAGATTCGCAAGGTTATCATCCATATGGACCTTGACACGCTCAACGTGCTTGTCCTTAGGCAGCTCCCTAATGAAGTGATACTTCACCTCAATGTGCTTTGTCTTTGTATGAAAGACATGGTTCCATGGATATCACTTTGACTATCATAATGCATAGTAGGTACCTCTTTTGCAATGCCCAAATCTTCCACTAGACGAGTAAGCCATATGGATTTTTGTATGCCTTAGTTCTTGCAACATACTTAGCCTTAGTGGTAGGTAAAACTATACATGCCTGCAATCAATAGACCCATGAGATTGCACCACTTGTGAATCCAAATACAAAACCTAATGTAGATATCCTAGAGTCTATATTCTTGCAAATTTAGCATCTACATACCCAAGGGCACATAGATCCTTCCTTTCAAAGTATAGGTATATAGCTTTGATACTATTCAAGTATCTCATGATAGTCTTCATTGATTCCTAATGCTTCTTGCTAGGATTTTCCATATATCTACTAACCACTCCCATTACATACACAATATTTGAATGTGTAGCAACCATATCATATGTCAAGCTACCAATTATAAATGCATAAGGAACCTTAGCCATTTCAAACTTCTACCCATTTGACTTAGGGCTATTCTCCTAACTAAGTTTCAAATATGAAGGTAATGGAACACTAATAGCCTTCCATTTCTCCATATTGGAACACTCTAGTGTTTTCCCAATGTACTCTTTTTGAGACTAGAAGAGAATATCCTTGTCTCTATCTCAAATAATGTGTATGCTAATAATGTGACCAATATACCTCAAGGCATTCATATCAAAGGTTTGATATAACATTTTCCTCAATGAATCCACATCTAAGAGTAACTGACTTCCCAACAATTAGTATGTCATTTATATAAAGGATCAATATTTTAAGGCTACCATCCATAGCATTTCGTGTGTATAAGTAGTAATCGAGATCACACCCAGTGTATCCTTGAGACCTTATGAAGGTATCTAACTTATGATATAAGCTCTTATGAAGCTCGCATACTAGCTATTTGTTTCCTTTGATAATAAATCGCTTTAGCTTGTGTCTTAGCATCCATTTACATAGGCTCCATATCTTCCTTGGGAATTAATGTAAGTATCATATGAAGGGTGGTCATCTTGACTACCCCTGGTGAGAATATCTCGTTAAAGTGAATCCCTTTCTCTTACATGAATCACTTGGCCAACAATCTTACCATATATTTAGGTTGTGCATTAGATAGAGATACTTTCAACTTGTGAACTAACTTGCATGGTAGTGCATGCTTGCTCGCAAAGGAACCAACTCCCAAGTAGTATTCTTCATGAATGAGCCCATCTATAAATGTATAGCCTTCATTCACTTATGACCATCAACCCTAGTCATAGCATTAGCATAACAAGAAGGCTCACCATAATTAGTAATCATGCCATGGTCAAGAGACGATGTGTATCTCTCTCGTGGTCTAGAAGCTCTCATAGATCATCTCAAAATTGGCTCAACTTGAGCCCCTAGTTGTCCCAACCCTTATGAATCTCAATGTGAGGTTTCCCACCTTCTTGTGTGGTGCTCCCATCTCAACATTAGGTGGCTTTCCAAGCCTTGCATAATGTGGAATAGGCTGTACATTCTCCTCATGTGATGATAGTATAAGAAGGATGCATTTCTTGGATCTAGGGTTAAGCTTGTTTAACTTGTTCCTTGAAACATGCCTCATTAGACTCACTTTTAGGCCTTTTAAGATCTTTGCGATCCTAGGAAATATTCCATAAGGAGAAATGAGGGTGAGGCTACTATTACAAAAGTTTTAAGGTTACTTTTGGATTGGGAGGCCGTAAGTTGAGCATATAAACTCCAAACTTATTGGAGGTCGATATGTCATGATTCTCTCAATAAGACATTTCCAATGATATATTATATGATACAATTTTGAGATACAATGGATATAATTATCCATGGGTCCTCTTTTTTTTAATAGGACGATGATATGAAAATTCTTACAAGGCCCAAAAGTGAATCTAAATCTCTCCTAATGACATGCCTCACATCCAAACACTTGCAAGTGATTATAGTAAGATCTCTAGCCAAACCACATCTCTTCTAGAATATTTTCATCCAATGGCTTGCTAGGTGACCTGTTGATCAAGCGAACAACTAACTTAACAGCTTCAATCCAAAGACCAAGTGTGTGAGACCTACACTACATTAGAGAGTATGCTACAGAGTCTCTCTTGAATAGTCGGATTTATTTTCTTAGCAACTCCATTTTAAGATGAGTTTTTTGGAGATTTCAACAATCCTTTAATTCCATGCATATACGAAGAGTTCTAAAAATTATGAGAGGTATATTCTCCATTGTTATTAGTTAATAAATATATCAAATTCTTTCTTTCTTGATTCTCAATATAATCCCATAACTTTTGGAATGTATCAAGGACATCACTCTTTTTACGAATGGGAAATGGACACACCTTTCTAGTGGCATTGTTGGTGTAACAACATAAGAAGAGATATTGTGGGCATAGGCTCATACATAATTGTGTATATAAAATCCAAACATTTCAATCTTGTAATACCAATATCCTTCCTTGGATATGTCATACTTTAGTCTATTTACCAAATATACAATGGTCACCATTCCAAGATTAGAAAAGTTAAAAGATGGTAATTATTAAAAATGTGAAAGATGTTTATGTCTAATAATAGACATGTGGCCTAAATGACAATCCCAAACTGATACAAATGGTTGTTTCATGACAACTACAATATTGTCTTTTATACTATATATATGCAAACAATACAATGTGTCCCATTTTGGCACTTTAGTAACTATGAGAGCCCCCCCTTTGCGTATTTTCCATGCATGTCATGACAAAAAATGATACAATAGTCATAATCATCTAGCTGTCTAGGGCTTGTTAGACTTTTCTTTATGTCTAGTACATGAGGTAAATTTTTAAGAACAAAGACCATTGGCCAATCACAAGTGTATATCTCCAATACCAGCAAAGCAAAGTTATTGCCTAAGTGGATGCAACCCTTGCTACTAACATCATATGTGAAAAACAAGTACTTATGGGTAATAACATGAAAATATGCGCCATAGTTAATAATTCAATCTCAACACACCCATCATATGTGTAGCAACAAAGAATGCATCACCAAATGAGATTGTATTGACCTATTTGAATATGACATTTTGTTTCTTCTCTTTCTTACTACCATCATCAACTTTTTTCTTCCCTTTACTCTTTCTTTTTGTTTGAAACAATATTTCTTTATGTGCTCCTTCTTATTGTAGTTGTAGCATTCCACATCTTTTTTATTTCATGACTTGCTCTCGGACTTTCTCTTGACACAAGACTCTCCCCTTTAGATCTCCCTCTAACTATGAGTGCATGACTAGAACTCTTAGCATTAGGAAAGATTTGGACTCAAGTTTGGCCCTTTTAGAGAGATTTCCTCTCAACCAATAGAGGGAGAGCTAACATGATGACAAAAATGGGGTTACTTTGAAGTATTTTATCTCATTTTAAAAGATTTTTGAAAGAAAGCATTTCTAGGTGTTTTTGGGGCACAAATTCATAGAGGCATAAATAACAAGAGGTATTGAAACAATTTTAAGACACTAGATAAATACATTTCTTATTAGTGTCATATAACCTTGTAGTTTCTTGGTAGTCTTCTTGAAATTCTTCCATATTACACCCACATTCTTTCCCTCCATTGTAGCATCCTTAACTTTTTCTCAAAAATCTCAAAAATTTCAACAAAGCGTATTTCCTCCCTCCATTTTGCATAGGATTTACTATTATCTCTTTTCATTCCAGGTCTTTCTACTTCATCTTCCATTTCAATGGAAGCTTCACGTTCTCGGCATCCTTCCTCTTCTATCCAAGCAATCACAATGTATAACAATTTTGATCTTGACAACCAAAGGTGGATTTCTACCACCATCTCTATGGGTACTTGGGTTATATTGCGCACAAAGAAGAGGATAAGATGTGAAAATGAATTCATTGACACTTATAATGGGTGAGTCAAAGATTTCAAGCTCCAAGGACAAAGAAAAAAAATCAAGGAGGTGCTTATACAACACACATATATGCACCCAAAATTGTACTTATAGAACTAGTGCATTAACATGCCACACTATAGACCAAACTATAACCTTGAGATATATCAATAGGCTTCAAATAGGTTATATGTTTCTAGAATTTGCTAAAGTTTGTTTATATTTGTAGATATATAACCATCAAATCTCAAATATTGGTAACTTATGGAAAGCATAGTTGGGACCTTTTCAATGCATTTCATGGTTCTATTGGTGAGAAACTATACAAAGCTATATCAAATAGGTCATCAGTTGAGGATAGGTTTTCTTTTTACAATGCACCATTAAGCAGATCAGGATATGGATATCTTAAGCCTCTTCCACTCCCAACTCTAGATAGCATAGAATGCTCAATTTTGGAACAAAAAACAAGTGAATCCTTAAGATTAAAGATTTATACAAATATTCAAAGCTATGTACAAATGAATCCATCAAGTTGATAGGTGATGATCATAATCTTGATACCATTACATGTCTTTGTGGACTTTTTTATGATGAGGAAGTTTGAAAAACATTATTGATGTTTGTATGCAAATAAGAGGGATTCTTGGAGTTCTTATGTCAAATTATTTGGGATACAAAAGAAGTGCATGGAATTATGTCCAAAGCCAATAGAAATTCAACGTTTATAAATATATGATTGTGTCACAAAAGTTTATTTGACTTTCTATTAAATGAGATGGCATTATGTGGATGGAAAGATTATGGCAATTAATCAAGACTATATGATGACATTGCTATTCCTGTGACAATATTAGAGGTTTGGTTAGAGGATGAGCTCTTAACGATGCTTAGTGTAAGGGAAAACGTCTCTTTACATCATCTTCAAACCCACCTAACAAATGAGGATGTAAATATCCCTAATATGTATTTGTTCAAGTGCAATGGTTGCAAGGTAAATAAAATATGTAATCCAAAAGTGTGTTACATTAACTAAGATACATGTGTTTTTTTAAATTAATGTTAATTATGGTGAACCTTATATGTAGTACCTTAGAGAGAAGAGAGATAAATACTTTATGTAGAGATATTCTCAGGAAACAAGTCTTTCTCTTATCACAATCTACTTGAAAGAAATACAAATGGAATAGTTGTAAAAACAATGAAAAGTAATACAAAGATAATTTTCCATTGATACAAATAAAAATTTCCATTGATACAAAGACAATTTTGCAATTTGATTACAAACTTGTGTTTATATACAAGAGGGTAGTTTGTGATTTAAATACAAAATATTGTGGCTATACTATGCACATGGTTGGGTCTATCTACAATCTTTGCATTCTCTTTGTATTAAAACTCGGTGCATATGAACTCTTGAAGCTATCTATGATATCATCTAGACTATCCAAATGCAGTTGTATCTGTCACCTTCCTCTAGCACTTTACAAAAATGGGTAGAATCATGATTAGGTCATATTTGAATTCCACTATTTTGGTGGTCTTGTGAAAAGTGGTCCTAAAAGGGATCTCTTCCTTGCCCAATGGATTTTATAAAAGGATTTAATTGGATAAAATGTGCTAACTATGAGTTACTCTCATGGCGTGCAAAGATAGACACTTGGAAAGATTCTTGGTAAATGTAGCTTTAATGCCCCACATCTCCAACAAATGACCTCCCGCATGTGTACACCATCTTCTATCCCTCATTCCTGCTAGATTGAAGTTGCATTCTAGGCATCTTGTGTTTGAGCTCTTCCCTCCTCCCCTCCCCTCCCCCCTCCCCTCGTGCCCCCCCCCCCCCCCCCCCCCCCCCCCCAGCTTTGTGTGCTTTGTCATTACCAGCAATAGACTTTTGTCTGCACTTTGTCATTGCCTACAAGAGAGCTCGCTTTTGAAGGACCTCATTATCTTGTGTGTGCTAGCAGTAGAGTTTTCTTCTAAGCCCTTTCCCTTCTCCCCCTTGCCCTCGCCCTCCCCCCATAGAGATCTATCTATGCTTTGTTCATGCCTACAATAGAGCTCACTTTTGAAAGTCCTCATCACCTTGTGCGTGCTAGCAGTAGAGTTTTCTTCTAAGCCCTTTCCCCCCTCCTCCTCCCCCCACAGATATCTATCTATGCTTTGTTCATGCCTACAATAGAGCTCACTTTTGGAAGCCCTCATCACCTTGTGTGTAACAGAAACACAGTTTACTTCTGAGCTCTTTCCCCCCTTCCCCTCGGCTCAGTATCTGCACCCTGTTCTTACCTGCAATAGAGCTCACCTTTTTTTGCCCAGCCCCCTTGTCACCCTGCACTTACTAATAGTAGACATCTGTTTTGTAATTTCCCATGTGGTCTAATGAACCTTGATAGCTCTAGCAAGGCTCCCTCTAAAGGCAAGAGGACCGAGTCCTTATCAAGTAATGGGCTATGAAAGTTTAGTATTTTAGCCAACTTGAATGCTGATTCTAGTTTGTTTATTAATCATTTTTCTTGGGTGCTCACTGCATGACATTGATATTGAATTTACAAGTCTTAGATGGAGGGAGGCACTATAGCTGAAACTTCGAGTAGCCAGGCTTGCCTTAGTTCAACTACACAGCAAAGGAGTTGCATGAGGTCTATTGCTGAGCTTATTCGGTGTGCTCCCCTAGCAACTACCAATCATTCCAGAGTAGGATTGGCTGTTAGTTTTCAAGGAGGTCAGTCATCGGGGCTCCAAGCTCTACCTCAAGATGCTGAGGCTAGAGTTTGTGGATGAGTGCTGTCTCCTTTATCACAAGGTCTACCAAGATACATGAGTAACAACGAGATCCCCACAAAGTTTGCAAAGTGCTTTGTGTGGGAGTGTTTCTTATTAGCAAAGGACAATCTTGAGGAGCATACAATTTCTTGGGAAAAATTTAGGGCCAATGTAGTTTGACTCATCTATACTAGCCAACGTAGTCTGGACAGAAGTTAGAGAATTGATGGAAGGCAAATGGTGCAACATGCACTGCTTCTAGTGCAACATCTAACAATATAAATGTGGGAGATGGGCAAGACCCTTTTTTCATATCAACTCCGGTGCCTAAGCCAATGTCACCTATGTTAATGCACTCTTTGCGACCAATTGGTGTCCATGTTATGTATTAGAGGGTAAAAAGTGCAAAAGAGGACAAACATGTTTGGTGTTGCAAATCAACCTATGATGAGAGAAGATAGGATTTTCTCCGCCAAGAAGGTGCAAGTGTTGTAGCAAAGAAGATGATTGTAGAATTGGAGGCCTTGAAGATACAGCTAAAAGACTTCTTACAATGCCCTTCATTAGATACTTTGCAAGTAGGCCGCTTGTAGGGCCGCATTGAAGCTTGTGAGAAGGCAATAGAGTATTGAGGTGTGAATGCAAATGAAGGCTCCTTGGACAAGCAACCCATAGAAGTATTGCACATGAGTTTCTTTCCTCCAATCATTTGTGTGTGCCAGAAGCATTTTCTTTGTAGTAGAAGCACTTTCTAAAGGCAAGGACATATTTTCTAAATAAAAGAGCACTTTATGTACCTTTTAAACATATTTTCATGGCAAATAAGCACTTCCTATTTAGTAGAGGAATTTTCTACAAGAAGGGAACAACCTCCTAAACTCCTTAGAGATTTTGTATTGGGCGAGAAATAATTTGGATAAGGAAAAGCTCTTTCTATAGCCCTTTGTATGCATTAGGCCATAACACTTTGTATGGGTCAAAAGAACTTTCTTAGAAGAAAAACACTTTGCATATCCTTAAAAGCACTCTCTCTAGTAGTGAAGTAATTTGAATAGTGTAGAAGTACTTGCCTTAGTGAAGAAATCACTTTTTTTAACATCACAAAGCACTTGCATTAAGGTAGAAACACTTTATCTAGATAAAAAAGTAGTTTTGGTGGTTATGAAGCGGTTTGTATGATGGAGGCTTTTTTCTGTGGCTAGGTAAGTAGTTTTTCATATCTAAAACAACTTTTACTGGCCCAAGAACACTTTCATTTATGCCAAAGGAGTTTTTTCATATCTAAAACAACTTTTACTGGCCCAAGAACACTTTCTTTTATGCCAAAGGAGTTTTTTTTTTCAAAAATAAATTTGTTTGGAGAAAAGTTATTTTTATGGATAAAAAATTATTTTTTTGAAAGGAAATGTCATTTTTATGTGATAAAGCACTTTTTTCTCCAAAAGCACTTTGTTAAGCTAGAAACCACTTCTTAGTGTATGGAGCTCACTACAAGCATGTAACAAGTATTTATATGGTGTCACACTCTCTATGATGATATGCGCAACTTAACTACAAGATTGCTTTGGCAAAAGAGAAGGATGCAATCACACACTTTGGGTTTATAGAGCACCTTGTTGAGGAGCTTAGGAGGGGGGGGTGGTGCACACCATTGAACCCACACTACCCATTCCATCAACATCATGTGATAAAATTTTTGTCAACAGTGAATGTGCTAGTTGTGGCTTGCCCTTAGAGGCACCAGATGTAGTTGGTATGTACATGTTAGCTTGTTCTCATCGATACCATCCCTACTGCTTCACATATATGTGCTCTACAAGGACTACGTGTGTGAAGCTGGGGTGCTAGCACTTGTTGCATGAACTTGCCAGGTCCTAGATTGCCATGAGGCACACAAAAATAAAATTTAAGCTTTATGGTGTACTTGTTGGAAGCTAGGCCTGTATAATTTTTTTGAGCATATTAGTGACGGTTCTATTTTTTGGATTGCAGTGGAGTACTCTATGAATTTCAAGTAGGAGATCAAAATTTGTTAGGGAGTAGACCATAACTATTAGCTTTGATATGCCTGACTCAGGTAGCTAGCAAGGATTAGAGAATGAGAAGACAACTAGGACTTTTACAAGCTCTTTAGAGACTGAAGGTGATGATCCACCTATGATAGAAGAAAACCATCAAAAGATACCTGGGAACATGCCAATGTTGGGGGAGGAGACAACTTCACAAGTGAAGATGAAACAACTAAAGAAGGTAGAAACACATGGTGGAGAGAAACCTGGTGTTGATGAAGTGAAGTCCTTGCAAATGTAGATGTTGGGGAACAACCTGAGCAGGGCAATGATGAATAGACCCATGATGATATAATGAATGAAATGCTTAGTGTGTTGGCTTAGAGGTTGCAAAACAAGAAGCGCAACATTGAGACCCCCAATGACAACACACCCTTAAAAAAGAAGGGAAGGAAGCTACATGCACCTTCATCCTTCAATGTCAGAATAGAGTGAGGCCACAATGATTTTGTTTGGCGATCTTGGAGTTTGGTTATTCAAATGGTGGAATTCCATGGAGCCTAGATAGTGGGTGCAAGTCGACAAGTAGGAACATCAAGAGGATCCAGGGCAATTGCACAAAGTGGATATTGCTAAGATGATGGCGACAACCCATGGGAAAGAACTTGGTTGGAAAGAGTGGTTTAACATCAACCACACAAACTACAAGCAACTTACTTGCTATAAGATAAATCATTGAATTAGCTGTCATAGGCCCTAAACCCTACTACCTTGTTGGATCCCCCTTAATTTTTTTGTCAATCAAGTACTGACTGTATACTTATGTACAAGTTTTCTTTGCCTCATGTTTTCCAATATGAAAAGGATGTATATCCTTGTGGACTCTATCCAGTTCACTAATGATGCATATATACTTTCTTTTGACTCAACAAACTCTTTATGGCTATGAGAGATACATTTGAGTATGTGTTAAATTTATTACCATGGCAAAGAAGCACTGAGCAGAAATGCTTTTCCTTGGAAGGAAAGATCTTTCTTGATCGTAAGAGCATTTGGACTATTCTAGAAGCACTTTGAGCAGCGTAGAAAGTGCTTTCCCCAAAAATGAAAGCACTTTGTATCGAGCATAAGCACTTCCCCTTGAAAGGAAATATCTTTCTTGACTCTCAACTTTTGTACTATTCCAAAAGCGCTTTGAGTAGTGTAGAAAGTACTTTTTCTAGAAATGAAAGCACCTTCTGCACGGGCTAGAGGCACTTTGAGTATTGCGGAAATACTTTCCCTAGGAAAGAAAGTAGTTTTAGTAGTGTTGAAAATGCTTCCCTTAATGAAAAAAACACTTTTCACAGTAGGCTAGAAGCACTTTGAGAAGTGTAGGAATACTTTTCCTAGGAAAGAAAGCCATTTCTGAATAGCACAGAGGCTTTTGTATGTTGAGAAATACCATAGAGACATCTTACCATGGCCAAGATATGTGACACTTTGTGCTTTATTTCTTGAAAATGAAAGACAACTTGAGAGTGGACATGAGCTATCTAAGTTGCTATAGGCCAAAAGGCACGGTGTTGTAAATATTCTCCTCAACTTCCTCATCTATTGTGTCATGTTTGCGTCACCTGGAATTGGATCCATCTTGAAATTTTGATGGTATGTACAAGGTTTGAATACATCAATACATGTGGCCTATCAACCAACAAACATTACCTTGAAATCTCTCATAGTAGTGTCTAGCAATGACCATTGCATGTGTAGCCAAAAAATTGCCCCAATCATCCTATCATGTCCTTCCAATTCTTGTCTTTACAGTCGTGTATTTGATGACTAAGAAGTCTACACCTTCCTCTGTATTAATAGCAAAATTGTCTCCCACATGTAACACATCACTTAGGACATTAGGGTGCCTTACATACAAGGGTGCATTCCTCTCATCCTCATCACTCTTGTCACTATTGCTTGTTGCAACTTCAACTAATGGCACAATATTGCGGTATTTGTGGCTTGATACATATAGCTTATTCTTACATCTTGCCCATCGCCCATCCATGCATTCATGACAAAAGCATGACAATGAGTGACATGGTATGGAATGCATGTTAGTGGCGGATCTTCCATTCACTAAATGCATCAAGTGTGGCACTTGATTATCTACTTGCAATCCCAAGTGTTGTTGCTAGATACCTCCCCTTCCTTGATCTCCTAGAAAACCCTCTGCACATCATTGGAAGAGAATCAATCCTTCAGGAAAGTGACACAATCAGCTGCACATTTAAGGGTGCAACCATTTGGTTTCAATTGCTCATGCACAAGGGCTCATTTTATCAATGCATCTACACCATCATGTTCTCCCTTTCCAAGCCATGAACATGAAAAACTCTAGAGCATTTCTAGTCTAGTGATGCTGAAAAATCTAGTCACAAAGTAGAATGGGCACCGTGCTTGAATTGAGCTACACAACCATCTGACTATACCCAATGGCATAGAAGCAAACAATAGTGGAAAAACATTGTATCATGTGTTTTGTCATAAAAAATATAAAAAAAGTATGTATTTTTCACATGTTCACATGGACATAGTTAATGTGTACCAATATGGTGACTTGGTCACTATACTAGTGCATGGGATGAATGCCATTTTTCTCCTTGAAAGGATAGTTCTCTGCAAAATAGATCACCAAAACAACAATAACATCAGGAAACCTTGTTAAGCAATCTTTAAACTGTTGTGCTTGCCATCTATAGATAAAGTTGTGCACAATGAAGCTCCCAATCTTGGTTTTCATGAAGGATATGAAATCTGGACACTTCATGTGCACAACCTTGAGGTATTTTTTTGTGCCCCTTGCACCATCAATGTTTGCCTCATGGTCTCTTCTTGTGTGCCTTACACCATGTTTTCCACTCTACCTTGGACACTCTTCAAATAGCTTCATAGGTAGTAGTAATGATGTGTTCCCCTCCTCATTCGGACACAAAGAAGTTTTCTAGTTCCACACTCAGAGCATGTACCAAAAATGCATTTTTTGTCATGGAATGAAAAATCCTCTCCTTTATTGCAAAGCAAAGAATCCCATAGCTGGGTCATACCACTATAGACCTGTTCACTTGCTATGCAAGAAGGACTATCAAGGATTTTGGAGCACATCTGGCAAGCACAAGTGCACCTTAGTGTCATGAAGTTTCTTACACATGTAATTGAGGGATTTCTTGACATAAAGAATTTGGACATGGGAAATACAAGGATATGTATATTTGTCCTTTAATTTCCTTATGAAGAAAGGCTTCAATCCCTCGAAGCATCTTTGGGAAATCTAGACATGGGGATGGATTGATTTGAATCTTTTAAAAATATTTGACCATAGAGAAAAACAAAGAAGCTTTAAGCCATAAGGAAATAGAGCTTTGAGATCAAAAAACACTATCCATATTTTAAAGTGCTTTTACTTTCAAGAAACCAGTTTATGAGAGTAGACAAGTTGAACACAAACTGAATGTAGAGTACATGTAAGCCTAAAAGTGCTTCCAACATAAAAAGAGATTTTGCCTTTCAAAAGACGACTTTGATGCAGTAGAAAGTTCTAATATAAAGTGAATGTACAGTGCATGAAATCTTGGAAGCGCTTGCAACTTAAAAACATGCTCGTGCCTTAGAAACTAAGCACTTTGTACGAGTAGAAAGTACTAATACAAAATGAATGTATAGTATAAGCCCAAGGTGCTTTGTATAGAAAAAAGTGATTGTATCTTTCAAAAAATCACTTTGTGTATTAAATAGAAAGTGTTGATATAAGTCAAGGTCTAGTGTAAGTAATCCTAAAAGTGCTTTGCATATTAAATAGCCCTTTGTAGTGGTTCTAAATTTGTTATTCATAAAAAAATGTACTTCCCTCATAGCAAACAATTTCACACAAGAGAAAGGGCTTTCTTGAGAGGAAAGAGTTATTTTATATGGAAGTGCTTTGCCTAAAAAATGATAACTTCTATGAATTGAAGTGCTAACACATAGGAAATCTAAAGTGATAACAATCCTAAGAGTGTTGTTGCATCCAAAAGTGCTTGCCAATATAGAGGATTTTGCCTTTGAAGAACACAACTATTGCAATGTGCCTCTTACCAACATAAAGAGCATTTAGGAAGTACTTTTAATCACTATTGGTACAAGATTAAAAAATCCCATAAGTACGTGATATGCACCTGAGGCTCATCAAGCAAGTAAATAGGATGTGTGACAACTGTTAGTCATCTCAATTCTCTTTCAAAAAACATCATTTCGATTGGATGATACATGTATCTCTACACTGCAAAACTCAAATACCACGTCTTTGATTTTATTTCTAATGATGTGACTCTAAGGTGGTCTTCTATGGCACGTCTCCAAAGGCAAAACTCCATCATCATCTAACTACAATCATGATTTGGCTGTAAGAAAATTTTGTCAGTGTAGTCCCACAGCTTTGTTGTGCATGTCCATGTCCCACACAATGCCAAGGTGGGGCCTTGAGATTCTACATCCCCCTCGCTTATATTGTGTTGATACAGCTCTTGCACAATGCAAGGGGGGGTGCCAAAATGTTAAAGCCCAACCCTCATCTTATGTTGGGTTGATGGTTCAAAGACTCACCATTTTGATGTCTTATTGAGATTTGTGGGGCAAGAAGACTGGGGAGCTCCAAGAGCCATGCAACACATGAAATAAAAATTTGGCTTTTGGATTAGGGATCCATAAGGTGATTGCATGTCTCGATGTCACTTAGAACATATCATCATTATATATGATGATCCATACATTTCAAAATTTATTGCACATGCTCATGCCACATGTGCAATACCGAGGCTATAAAGGCTTCAACTATCATCAAATTAACCTCCCACTTTTGTGATCACACACACACACACACACACACACACACACACACACACACACACACACACACACACACACACACACACACACACACACACACACACACACACACACACACACACACACACACACACACACACACACACACACACACACACACACACACACACACACACACACACACACACACACACACACACACACACACACACACACACACACACACACACACACACACACACACACACACACACACACACACACACACACACACACACACACACACACACACACACACACACACACACACACACACACACACACACACACACACACACATTGCATAGAAGGATGGGAGCTTCACACACACACACACACACACACACACACACACACACACACACACACACACACACACACACACATTGCATAGAAGGATTGAAGCTCCCTTTATTCTAAGGTGCGGCCCTAAATTATTTCTTTTAGTCCCTTGCCATCAATTTGGTTGTTGGGCCAGCACAATGTGAGGACAGGGGCTCCTCAACTATCTCTGAGTTCTCTCATGTTGTGCAGGTCATAGGGGTCTAGACTACACAATGCAAAATGGCTTCCTCAAAGTTTCTTGGGGACTTCCCTCATGTTATGTTGGCCTTGCACACCCTCTCCTCACATTGTGTGGATCACCCTCTTCTCACATTGTGTGGGTCCAAGACCTACAACATGGGAAGGGGGGACTCCAAAAGTCTCCACAACCCCCCTTGCCTTGTGTGGGTCCTAGATCCACACCATGCAAGGGGAGGATCATCCAAAATTCTTGAGGAACCCCCTTTGATTGTGCTAGCCTAGCATACCCTCCCCTCACATTAGGACCCACATAGTATGGGGGGGGGGGGGGGGGGACTTTGAAAATCTCTAGCCTTCCCTCATTGTGTGCATGGATCTTCAAAATTCTTGACCCCCTCCCCCACCTTGATGGAGTCTGAGGAGCCCAATGATTGTAGAGATTGATATAGTTATATATTTATAGATGGATTCTATTGAGGTGTAGTATATGGAGGAGGCTTAACAACCTAGGAGGAGCGAATGTGCTCCTAATGAAATGCTTCAAGATTTCCTTTCTTGAGTGGGATAAGATCATCTGCAACCATAGGTGTCCTAGGTGTTTTTTGTCACTGCCTTTGTGGAGGAATGGGTAAGGGATTCAAGAAGCTACCTTCAAGAGCAAGAGGCCACATTCTTAAAGCACATATCTATTAGAGAGGTTCATGTAGAGGGTATCGAGTATGTGCATATCAATGATGTGTTTGTTGAAAAGCTCTTAAGGAATAAGTTCAATTGGGCACTATCGAGGGTTCTAAAAAGCACAAAGAAGGGAGATGTCTAGTACCCTAAACAAAATCAAGGGTCCCTTGTCATGGGATACTTTTGTGGGATGAATTGCTTTTTGTATGTGTTGCTAGGGGATGAATGGAAAAACTATATGCAAGATGTAGAAGATACACAACAGGTTGCTGAAGTAGACACCAATGAGGTGAGAGAGGTCTCCCACCCATTAGATGTGGCTAATGAGAGGGAGAAAAGTGCTTAGTGAGGCTTTGAGAAGGGATAACTTAGAGGTGGCTTTGACTGATGGGCAAGCAACTAAGGTGGATGATAATGAAGTTCCTATAGCTTTGTTCTCCACATTTCCTATTGAAAAAAGACAATATGTCCTCTTGAATAATATTCAAGTCCTTTTTGACTATAGAGAGGACTATTACCTAGCTAAGATAGCACAAAATCTTGAAGAAGTTTTTGATTTTATTATTTCAAATTGGGATAAGTGGATTCCAATGTCAAGGATATAGAATACTACTCTATAACAATAGAGATTTAGACCATGATCTACAAGATGCATTCAAATATGACGCAAGGCTTTCTTTGAAGGAACAATTTGAAGCAAAAAAAAAGAGTATCTCACTTGTGGAGATCATCCCAAGCCACTGTAGATAGGCCAATCGAGCATTTAGATATGGAGTGAGGAGTTGCTAGTTTAAGATGAAAATCAAAAGGTTTGTTTCAAGATGTGTTCATTTGGATAGCATATTGATTTTCGTTATAGTTTTGCTATAAGTTCACAAGATATGTTGCTATTTTTTAGCTTATTGCATATGGCGATGGATTCATTGGTCGTGCAATTGGCAAATAGAAGGGAGGTCTAGGTAAGGACTCTACATTGTGACATTACATAAAAAATCTTACATTTCCAAAGTTTGTTGTTTTCCATCACAAGTTCTCAAGGGACAATGAAAAGTTCTCTCTTTTTGTTGGATTGAATGTAGAGAAGATAATATTGTTGGAGAAGCAAGAAGCTCTACAAATTTTTTTATCAAAATGTTGGTTTTCATGTAGAATGTGGTAGATACAATTTGTCATAAGGATCTGTATTTGCTTGCAAAATATGGAAAAAGACACCTACTTAGATCTAGTTCAATTCCAATAATTAATTAATATTTCTCAAAAAACTAGAGCAACAATCAATAAAACAATTACTTGATGAAGTTGTGTCATTTTCAAAGAGGCCACAAGTAGAGGGTGAGCTTTGACCATTGTATTGTCACTTTACTTAGGAACAATGTTTTTAAAAATAATGACATGTATTTTATTATATAAGAATCTTTATAAAATTTGATGAGTGTTCCATTGTGTCATGTTTTTTACCAAACTCGTCAAGTATTTCATTGTATATGGGCTTGTGAGGAACTATTGGTTGTGGGTATCCAAGCCTTTCCTTGTCTTTGATTGATTTTTCACCATATAGTATGTTTCATTGTTGCATTAGAATTTTGCAAGATTCATTTATAATTTCTCTCTCCAAATGTGTCATTGTTGTATTAATTTTAAATGTTCTTAGTGATTCTTTCCTACTAGTTCTATGGATAAGATTTCTGTAGGTCCATTGGTATAATTCTTCTAAAATGTCAACTTTCTTTGCTCCTCCGCCATGTCTTGTATGAATGAATAGTACAAGCTTGATATTGGGTTTTCTCCATTTCTTAAGTTGACCAGAGTGAGATAGATTACCATATTTCTTGGTAACCAAGGGGTGAGATTATATATATTATGTTGCCAAAGCATAACAATGGATGGATTATTGTTGCACTTCCAATGGAATAATTGAACTTTATCAAAATTTATAAAGACAATGTACCATGTAGTGGGTAATATGTTGATCAATCTCCATGCACTAATGATGTATTTTTTGAACTTGTTTAACACTATTTCAAAGGCCTTATAGTCATGCATATTCCATACATGTATGTCATAAAAATTAAGTATTATATCTAAAGACTTTCAAACATTGTCCTTGCGTGATTGTGCTTCACCACTATTTGTACCGTCTACAATTGCATTATGGATGCTGCTTCCACCTATTGTATGGAATCTATTGAGTGAACTATATGTAAAAATCTTCATGCTTTTACACCTCCAATGGAAAGTTTCTTTGGCATGTCTTTATCATCTTTTGACTTTTTCTCATCCTTTTCAATCTTCACGTTTCTACCATATAAACCAATGTTTGACAATGCCTTCTCAAGTGCTGCAATTGCTTGACTTGCCAGACCTAGGCCGTATTGTTTAGGAAAAACATATATACAAGAAAAGCAAATTCTTAATAATTTCACATAGACAATGCATCGTGCAGACTCTCTACAATGGAATATCAAACATTAGTCTAAAATTTGGATCTTTAAGGTGCCATTTTCCAATTCTTTTTGTTAAGTTCCTTTGCACTATACATGCAATATATACATAGGCTCTTTGAATTAGCTCCCTTTGAAACATTGTACATGCATTTTAGGGTCTTGACATCACATGCTAGATGCCACTCTACTTTGTATCATCCAAAGATTTCCGGTTCCAAGGTTCTCCTATTCCTTTGCTCACTAATAATTTGTGGCATATTTGTCTTATGAAAAATCCAATGCAAGGTTTCAAATTTTGAAACACAATCTAGAATGCACACATATTATAAGCATGTAACACTCTTAGTTTGACAAAACCACACTATTAGCATAAGAAAACTAGTCAAAGATTTCAAGCTCCAAGGATAAAGAAAAAAAATCAAAGAGGTGCTTATACAACACACATATATGCACTCAAAAGTGTACTTATAAAATTGGTGCATTAACATACCACACTATAGACCAATCTATAACTTCGAGATATATCAATAGGCTTCAAATTAGGTCATATGCTTTTGGAATTTGCTAAAGTTTTTTTATGTTTGTAGATACATATCCATAAAATCTCAAAGATTGGTAGCCTACCGAAGGGCATAGTTGGGATCTTTTCAATAGGCTTCAAATTAGGTTATATGTTTTTGGAATTTGCTAAAGTTTTTTAATGTTTGTAGATACATATCCATCAAATCTCAAAGATTGGTAACCTATCGAAGGGCATATTTGGGATCTTTTCAATGCATTTCATTGTTCTATTGGCGAGAAATGATGGAAAACTATATCAAACAGGTCATTAGTTGAGGATAGGTTTTCTTTAAAAATATATTGCTCACCTCACAGGACCCTAAAGAAAATACATTATTCTTAGGTATGGTTGGACTCCATACAGATGCACTTTTGTGTCAGTAGCCCATGGTGATGGTTGATCTAATTCTTTTTAGTAGCCTATGGTGTTAGTTAGCACCTTCATCAATGAGTGCATTAATGGTCACATTTTGGTTGCAATTAATCCAATGTGCAGGTAAGTGGGCGAGATTATGAGGTCACCCTTCAATTCGACGCTACTAGCAATCACTACCCTAGCATTAATTGATTGAAGGTTGATTGTTACGTTGCACACATTGATCCATTTCTTCATATCATGTTTTTTTAGTCACACAATGATGATGGGATATTGGGTTCCTTCATGGGTGGCTTGTGTAAGTAGTGCCCTAGAGGATGGTGATGTTTGATGCAACTACTGTTAAAGTGACTAATACTTTGCTCGATGTCCAAGGTTCCTAACTTTATGTTGCTTGTTTTGCTAATGATATGAATATGGTAGATTTGAGAAACTAAAGTTCAAGTTTTTGTTTATGGCCTTTGATTGAGTATGGTAGCATTATGTCACTTTACTTGAAGTATTATTACTTAACATGTTTATCAAACCAAGTCTTTCATTGGGCTTTCTGAATAAGCAAGGTATAAGCTACGAATACTTGCATTTCCATAAGGTGTTCAAGTTTCATAAGGCATTCATTTCAAGGTTTTGTGCCTTTCCAACATTCTTGCTATGATATGGAGACTAGGGATAAGGAACTTGATAGGCATGATTGCATTGGTTCCATAAGCCACTCTAAAGGGTGTTTGACCCTCTTGTAAGCTATATAATAAGACCAAACTATAGCAACGAGCTTATGATCCCAGCTCGATTGGGAAGTTGAGACAATCTTTGTGAAGATGCTAACAAGGATCTAGTTACTTGCTTCTACTTGGCTATTTACTTGAGGGTATTAAGGACTATGCAAGACTGGGATCATGTACAAGAGGTGTTCAATGAAATCATTCAAGAAATTACTTTTTGGTTGTTGAGAATTTTAATGGTGCAACCAAGTCATGCGATGAATTAATGCCATAAGAATTTTACCTTAGTTTTAGGATTAATTTTCCTTATGGCCCTAACCTCCACCTACTTAGTCACGTAGTTTGTAGCCATGACAATGTAGCGTGCTTGGGAATACTAGACAATAGGGATGATGAGCCCATGAAGTCTATTTCCTACTTCTCAATAAGTGAAAGAGGGCTATGTAGTGAGAGGCGGATTTTAAGAAAACAATGCTACATGGGAATTAGTTCCTTTTCTCAAGAACAAAGATGCGATACCATGTAAGTTGGTCTTTAAGCTGAATGTATCTCCATCTAATACATTGCCTAAGTGCAAGGGAAGATTTTTGGCCAAAGGATTTAATTAGGATAAGGGATTGACTTTGATGATATATTTTCACTTGGAGTCAAGATGACCATTCTTCATACGATTCTTGCTTTGGTTTGCTAGAGAGGATATGGAGTTAGTATAGATGGATGTAAAGATTGCTTTCTTGCATGGGACTTGCATGAGGACATTTACATGTAATAACTTGAGGGATTTTTTTTGGAAGGAAAGGATAATTTTGCGAACAATGTTCTATACACATTTAGAGTTGGTAGCTTGATGTACCCTATGGTTGCTACATACTCATGCATTGCCTATGTAGTGGAAGTGGGTGGTAAGTATATGGTAAACCCTAGTAAGAAGAATTTGAAGGAAGTAAAGAGTATGATGAGATACTTGAATGGCACTAGATCTATGTGCATATGCTTTGGAAGAAAGGATACATGTATTCTTGGATATATAAATGCTGATTTTGTAGGGAGTAAATACTCTAGGAGGTCTACTACAAGTTTTATATTCACTTTCATTGGTGCTGTAGTCTCTTGGGTCTCTCGATTGTTGTAGACAAGTACGACTTTATCTACCATTGAGGCAAAGTATGCTTCAGCACCATTGAGACTTCCAATGAAGCTATATGTCTTACTCGTCTTGGAAGACTTGGGTATTGTAAGAGAGATGCCTACACTACATTGTAATAGTTAGAGTGCCATTAGTTGGTATGTAATCCGATTTTTCATGCACAAAAAAAATTACATTGAGATGAACTATCATCTCATTAGGGAGCTTCTTGAGGACAAGCACATTGGGCTTGTCTCATACATATGAGAACCTTGTAGATCTTCTCACAAAGAGTTTACCTTTTGAGTGCTTTGCACATCGGAGAGTGTTGATGGGCATTGGATAACATCATCATTTTCTTCTTATACTTCCATAAAGGCACATTGGCCTTTAAGTGGGAGATTGTTAAGGTAAAGGTCAATGTCCAATAGCCAGGTTGGAACCCCTTGTATATGTAAACACTATATAATCATAAACACCTGAAGATAACAAATAATAAGGGTATTGTTTAGTTGTACCCTACATAATCTCTTGTGTTCTTCTCTCTCTAAACCCTCTTGCACTCCATAGCTTCTACCTTACATCCCACCATTTCTTCCCTCTTAGGAAGCAAGTCTTATGGATCATGGAGCACTGCAAGGTAATGAGATAGAACTTCAAGAGAAGAAGTTCCTCTTGAAGCGAGTAAAACCGCCTAAATTTAATGGAAAAGAGGACATATAATTTGAGAAAGAGGTGTGGATTTAGTCTATGGAGGATTACTTCACTACTATAGAAACCACTATCAATAATTCAACCATGATTACTAAATGTAGGGTGATAGGGGAAGCATGTTTGTGATGAAAATAGTGGTGCAGAGATAGTGGAAAAGAAGAGGCCTTAGTGACTTAGGATGAGATTAAAAGAGCTATATGCCAAAGACATTTACCCCCATCCTACATGTCCCTAAATATAAATAAAATTTTCAACCTTGGGCAACAAGGGGGACTGCTAGAAGCATACTACTTATGCTTTGTCACTCTCTAAAGATATGCACTAGCAAAGGACATGATGCAACAAGTAGCCTATTTTTTCGAGGGACTAAATCCCCCCTCTAAACTCTCAATTGGAAATGGTACATTAAGCAAGTTATGACCTTTAGGATCCCCTTATTTGGTGATATCCTTAGCTAAGGTCCATAGGGAAACCCTTCAATATCAGAATAGCTAAGGAGTCCATAGGGAAACCCTTCAGTCATCATCAATACTATCTAAGTCAAAATAATCAACACAATGGGCCTAAACCATTTCTAAATAGAAACAATCTATCTCTCAAGATTGGTGAAGGAAGAAGGGAAGGGTTGATTTGTCAAATACCCAAATTAGAAGCATCTTGGGAATATATGCTTTGACTACAACGAGCTAGGACACTTCATGGCACAATTCTTGAAGTTCGGAAAAACAAATGGTCAAAGACAATTTGGTCCGAGATAACCCCTCAAATAAGGCCTCATGGGGAAGTTGGTAGGTTGCCACCACCCATCAGTACATGAAGAATCCATAGAAGATCCATCCATCAAAAAAGAGCTCAAATGAAGCACTATTCACACAACTTTGTATAGTTGAGGATCCAATTAGTAGTACTCTATGATCCAAACTCTTGCCTCATGGAAAGGTACGCCCTTTAAAATTCTTATTGATTGTGGAAGCAAGGATTCTTTCATGTATCCTAAATGTGCACAAATAATAGATCTAGAATCTGAGTTGAAAATAAGATTACCAAAGCCAAGTTTTGAGTAATAAAATTAGGGGCTTATGACTACCCCCTAGGCATGGGTTGTCTTGTGTCCAATGATGTGAATATCCATTCGATAAAGGGATTAGTTTCCTTTTGGAACCTCTAAGGCAACATAGTTATTGTCCAAGAAGAAGGAGAACCTCGAGTCCAACTAGCCAAGGTCTCCTGCATAGCCCCCCAAGGGATTAAAAAGGGACTTCTTGTCTATTTTCTCAAACTCAAAAAGCTTGGAAGCTTGGGCCAAGAATGTGACCCTCCTGAATGAAGGATTACACAATTATATATGTAGAATAACTAATATAACTTCCATCTAAGAGGGAAGTAGATCATATAATCAAATTGATCCCTAGAACATGACCTATCTAAAAGGCCTTGCAAGATGTTGAAACCTAAGGCAATTGAGTTGAAGGAACAACCAATGATTCATATGCTTGAGTGACCCACCTTTGGGGAGAATTGGTCTTGTTTCAGAAAAAGAAAGATGGAACACTAAGATTGTGTATTCAGTATCGAGGGCTAAACCAAGTCACAATCAAGAACAAGTATCCAATACCTTGAATTGATGAACTGTTGACAACCCCTAGGATGCAAAGGGCTTATAAAAAATTGTTCTTGGAACTAGATACTATGAAATCTAAATCAAATAAGAAGATATTTCAAAGATAGCCATCCACACAAGGTATTGACGCTAGGAATTCTTGGTCATGTCCATTGGATTGACAAATGCTTTGGCTACCTTCAATCAAGCCTTCAATATGTTGGTAAGATATCTTTTGACATTATCTAGATGAGTTTGTCCTTGTCTTCTCTGATGACAACATCTTGACCTATACATGGTACACTTACATTATCTTGGAGACACTAAGGGCAAACAAGTTGTATGCCAAATAGACCAAGGGTGTGTTCTTTTAATGCCAAATTGAATACCTTGCATTCATAGTCTCTAAAGAAGGGTTCAGAATAGACCCAACAAAAGTAAGAGTCATTTAGGATTGGCCACCCTCAAAGTTAGTTAGAGAAGTCATAGGGTTCCTTTGACTAAATGGATGGAAGAACTAAAAATTAATAGTAGCTACATCCCTTATTGAATTTCTCAAGAAGCAATCCCAAATTATTTGGACATATGTGGAGCATACAAGGTTTGATGGGCTAACTAGTGCCCTAGTTTTGAAGCTACTAGATCTCTCTAAAAAATTTGAGCTCATCATTATAGGTGGAACCAAACTCATGACCTAGAATTGATGGTAGTCATTCACACTCTAAAGATATGGCGTCACTATTTACTCAAAAGAAAATTCACCTTGGTGACATACCATAAAAACCTCAAATGGATCTCTTGACCTTAGTATGGGGAAATGATGATGGATTGAGGTCCTTCAAGATTTCAACTTTGAGATCAAACACTACTTAGGAAAGGAGAATGTGGTCACTTTCATACCCTAGATTGCAAGGCGTTTCTCAATCCTTTGATCATGGACGAGCCAAGCAAGGAGGAGAGAACCCTAGCTAGTCTAATCTCTATGCCAAGAAACTCAATCCTTAAAGCTAATGCTAAGGAAATTCCTACGAATCCTAGCTACGAGGAGTTAAAGCAAAGCATCTCAAGTAGAGTCAAAGGCCCCAAATTGTAATCCAAGTTTAGGGACTATCACACTGAGGGAGAATACCTCTACTTTAATAACAAAGTGTGCGTTCCCAAGGACTGGAGCTATACTTTGGAAAGTCATGGCTCCACTGTTGCATGACACCCAGGGTATGCCGAAACGCTAATGCAGTAAGTCGAAGCTATTACTTGCCCAACCTTAAAGGCAATGTGTTGTCAAATATGTAACATAGTGCTTAAGTTGATAGAGGATAAGACCAAGGGGGTAGAGCTGCCAAAAAATTATAAAGCCTTGATATTCCCTACATGAAATGGGAGTTCATATGTAGAGAGTTCATCATAGGACTCTAGAATGTCCAAGGGGACTACAACTCAATCTTGGTCATAGTGGATATGCTTACGAAGATATCCCACCTCATCTTAGTGTGAAGATATCATTCAAAAACTTTGATAATTCCAAAATCTACATAAAAGAGGTTTTCCAACTATATGGACTATGGAAAAGGATAGCAAGTGATAAAGACACTCTTTTCACTTCTAAATTTTGGACCCAATAAGAACCGAACTATGCTTTAGCATTGCCTATCATCCATAAACAGAGAGGGTGAATCAAGTCATCAAAGACACAATGTGAGCCTACAGCAATAGAGAATTGAGGATGTAATATACCCAAATTTCATGCAATAAAATAATGATATATTTTTTGATACTAGCTTCAACAATGTTTCAAACATGTGGATAATAGTCCCTATTAATGCAGTGTTTTATGTCAGTGCATAGGTGGGAGGTACTTTGCCTCCTCCAAAAAATATGAGGTGTGAATCAACTCATAGAAGACACACTACAAGCCTACTACAATAGAGAGATGATGATGTAATATACTCAAAATTTGTGCAATAAAATACCCCAATATTTTTTTATAGTAGCTCCAATAATGTCTCAATAATGTGGATAATAGTCCCTATTAATGTAGCATTTTATGTCAATTTAGAGGTGGGAGCTACTTTGTCTCCTCCAAAAAAATATTTAAAAAACTATAATTAGAGTATAGAATAACAACAAGGTCTAGCTTGATGGATAGTTACTTTGCGGTTATCACGACACTATAGGGATGGGTGACCTCCTAGGAAGTTTTTTCTTCAAGAAAATGGTTGCTCCTCAAGAAATGGCTCCAATGAAGCCTTTGTAGCCTCATTGCCAAGTATAACAAGGTCTATGCCTAGGTAGTTGCCTTAGTTGCTCCCTTAATTGTGAGTTGTAGGAAGAATGTCCCTTGTCTCATGATGTAGTGCAACCTTCTGTGCAACCATTGCAATTGGATGATGTTAGATCTCTTAAAAAAAACTTTTCCCCATATTGTAAAGCCAGTCTTGCCAAAGAAAGCACCGCCATGCCTATGACATGCCCCTCTTGACATCATCAACTATGTAAGCCAAAAATGCTAAAAGAAAAACCTCCCTCTAAAAACTATACAAGAACAGGTAGGGGGCACTCAAAGAGAGGAGAACAAATTCATGAGACTTGGAGTGTGAAGGTTTCTTCAATGTCTCTATCCCCCCCTCTCATCACTTACCTCATGCCAAATTCCATTAACTTCTACATCTTACCACCCTTCCCAAACTCCTCTTCCCCATCCCTCAACCCCCTCTCTTTGAGAAGTCCTAGTGGTCTCATACTTGGAGTAACCATCCCTTCCTCCAAAGATCTGCTATTGAGAACCATAAAATCATGGCTCCAAAAAGACATGCTCCAGCTACCAAGCATATCGTAGAAACCATGAGTGGGACATCTCTTACTCCAACCCAACCTGTTGTGAATAGTGCAACTCCTATGCCACCCTAACCCCTAGTGGAGATTCATACTCTAAGGAATTATCCTCATATCATAAAATGGACATTTAGGATTGCACTTCTATTTGGTTTTTCACATTGTTCTTACACCACGTTCCCAAAGTTGGTTTATTGCTTGCTCATGTTTGTGAATGAGAAAGTTATTACTTGAATTATGTACAATTGTAATTAGATAAGCAGGTAACAATATCAATTGAATAGATTACATAAGATTAGAAATCTTTGTGATTGTACAGACTATTGTGCTAAGGTGAATCTATAGTTACTACAATGTTTTCAAAAACTTGTTTGCTTTAGCTTAGCCACTGGTTGCTATGGTTGTGATTTCTTACATATATCTATTGATAATATTTTATGTAGAGATGGTATGGGTCTTTTTGAGAATGGCTATCCCCAAGCATGTTGCAGGGTTTCCTCGCTAGGAATCGATTTCCACCATAGGTGTTTAGACCAGGCCCACTATCAAGAGATATTTCCATAGGGGTATCCAATTGTGGCTTTAGGATTGCAATGACTAGAGGTTCTTTGGTTCGTAAGTACTATAATGTCGACAAAGGAGGTGGCATCCTATGATCTGATGGACTTTCGAAGACCCCCACACTAGTTAGGGGGTGTTTGGTGGTATTGGATGGTAGGTGTTTGGTGGTATGGGATGGTAGCATTGTACTGACCCATTCAAATGGGTAGGGCTTTGTAGTCATGGACTATGTGTTTTCTACTTTCAAGTTTGGAATAAAGATTACTTTTTTGGAAAATATTGTATTGTAATGCTTTTGTGTCAATGGTTAAGTTAGATAAAGGAACCGATGCTAATAAGGATAATTAAGAATGTTGATTTTATATGTCTCACTTCTTAGGTAATTAGAGAACTAAAGATTATCTTATACAGAGGGAAGTGGAAGGGCATTCTTCCAAGAAGAACATCTAATATCTAGGTTGCATTAATACAAACATGGTATGGGACTATTATACAATGCCCCCCAAAAATATGGGGTATAATATGAGGACACACCATCTAATATGTGGATTACCATATTGGATTAAGGAAATGATTAGTGGAAAAATTCTTTATTACAAAAGAATCTTTTGTACAAATGATTTTTTTAGTACGAAAGAATTTTAACGCATAAATGGTACCCCTTAGATGAGCCCTTCAGCACAAACCAAAATGTGGCTTGTGTCATTGAGATTTGAGTTGTTCAATCAAAAATCCAAGTTGAAAATTAAAGAAGAAGAAGAATAATAATAAATAATGATTATTAACTAATAATAATAATAATAATGAAATATTTATAATAATTCATAATTATAATAAAAATACATATTTTAGTAATTAGAAATAAGTAAAAACTAATAATTTTAAGTATTATCAATAAGTAAAAAGCTAAAAAAGGATACAAAGTTAAATTTTTTTCTAAATTAAATGATTATTATCAATTAAAATTAATAATTTTATTATTCAAATATTAGGGTTATTTTGTAAGAAATAATATTTTTATGAAATAATATAATTAATTAAAATTGATAAGTTTTTAATTTTTAAAAAGTATTATTATTATTTGGTATAAAATAATATTTTATTGGATTAGTGATTATATGATAATTAGGGTATTATATTGATTGTATGAGGGTATTAAATATGCAAAACATATCTTTAAACAATAGGGCCATATAAGTTCAACCTAGCATCCTTTCAAAATGATTTTACTAATATTCTCTATAGTGTGCAAGCTGTGGCTTATATATTACACAAGATTTGTATGTCTCCTCAAATAACACTTTGAGCTTTTGTAGATCCATTTATGGATATAATCGTTGGAGGTAGACAAGTCAATATTAATTGGGAAACACATGGGATGCGGTTTGATTCTACTTTTATATATACATAAAAAATCTTATACTTCAACATAACAATCCTTGAAATCAATAATTTATTACTATATTTGGTATTGATGTGTGTAAAGACACTTAGGATTGCCAATGTACTTTTTTCTTGGGGGGTTCATGGTATATAAATCCTTTACATAATGTGCATTCAAGGAGTATTTTAGAATTCATTATCTGTGAATTTTCCTAAGTAAAACACATCCCTTTTCTATTCAATATGTGAATATCCCTTTATGTGGTATTAAAAAAATCCTTGAATCGATGTGATATGCTTATGTATTTATGAGTGAATGTTGTTCTCCTCACTAGGAGGTTTTTTCTCATTGGCCTTGTATCTATGCCCATTTACTCTATAATAAACTTAGTCTTGTGAATTCTTAACATTGATACTTCTCAATATCTTCATATTGATGCTCCACCTCTCATTTAAATACATAGGTAATTACGTACTCTATCTTTATAAGCCCCCCATATGAGGAGAATGTATTCATGAGTAGCACATGTACCTAGTAGTTTCGTTTCAATACTAGATGGTGATTGAGTATGGCGAGAGAGCTAGCAATAAATAATAGAGGAGGTTGGCACATTATTAGATTGGCTACATGCATGTGTAGAGTTCTTACTACAATAATAGGTCCTCATTTGGAGGCCCATCATGACATGGCTTTTCCTACCAAAATTCTTGGGGGAAGGTGTAGAAGGGGATATAGCTTCTCTCTGTAGTAGGGCTCTAAGGTTAGCAACTTGCTTGGTTCAAAGGGCCATTACAATAAATATCATGCATGATCTATGGACCTACCAAAATATATGTGGTGGTCAGTTTTGGTAGTATGCTTAAAAAATCATGCATGCATGTTGTGGTTCATTTTACAAGCTCTAGCCATGCTTTTCTTCATACATAGACTTTACTCTCACTTATTTTCTTATTTGTTATCAAAGCTTCCTAATAGAAGCATAAAGTTGGAAAGCACTAGCTAGCTATTGTATTCATAAACAATAATCAAAGTTTTTAATCCTACATATTCTTTGTTCATCACTTACTTTCAAATTTTCTTCATGGTATCAAAGTATAAGTTGTGAGAAAGTAGACATGTGAGAGATTTGAGGGTTTTGGAGAGGCAAGACAACCTCATCTTGCTATAAATCAACCTTCTTGTGTTCAACTTTCTGTACAGGGGACTAAAGGAAATATTGATAACGCAACCTATATGCTATGGAGATTTAAGATGAAGGCCATCTTAAGTGCTTGCGAGCTATTGCAATGTACCGAGTGCTTAATACAGAGAGTAATGTTTGGTAGTCTCATTGCCAAGGATCATTTCTCAGACTTGTCACCATCCATACTCCATGGGAATGACCAACAGACCTTTGGTCAACTAAGTAGCCCTAGGTCTACCTTGCATAGAAGCATCCACCTCAACCCATGAGGATTAACCTCCTGTAAGGTTCCCAAAGACCTAATAGACTCTATTGGCATTCTAGCACTGGGACTTAATGACCACTTAGCAATCAATAAAGGCCAATGGCGGGCCAATTTTCGCTACACGTGGTTCATAGTGAGTGAGAGATGAGCAGGAGTTGGACTCAACCCCTATGTCCCATAAGGCAAAATCTTAGCTCCATTCCTCTAAAATAGCGCATGGTCAATTCTAAGACTGGACTCTACAGAAAGTCAACGTTCAACCCTGAATTCCTAACTTTTCCTCTTTAGGAAATCACTCAATTCATTGGGTCCACCTAACCATCGATCGGTTTTGTTGGGGGGATAGACGATTGCTCGCTTCCTAATTGAAACACGATTTAGTTTAATTATCTAAACATGGCACGCTACCACATTGTTTTATATTTAAAAATAGCTTCGAAGCTTAATTATCCTTTACACTTGGTTCGTTTCACGTCTTCATTGAAGTAAAACACAAAATTGGTAAATATAATCTTTTCCAAATAGTTTTTGTAATAAGTCATATTTATTTATAGCTCATGGAGCTTAGTATAAAATTTTTTCCTCTTTTTTAGAATAGCGATATTTAGCGCATATTTTTCTGGACTCTCAATGCTAGCTACATTGTACATGCATAGATTTCTTCTCCATCTTAGGACCAACTATGTACTTAGCTGTTTTCAGACTAGAACTCCCCTAGTTACGTGTTGCCATAGGAGGAAACCTCCTGTAGGAGTCTTTCCTACCTAGACGTTTGTCTAAGCACTCATAAGAGGAACAACAATTGGCCCAAATCGAGCCTCAACTCTTGTCCTTGGGGGAGTACGATTGTGCTCAATGCTATCCAATATTATCTGGCATAGGCGAAAGATTTTTTAAATAAATTTCTTGGATGTACATTTACACAAAAACATCCAATGCAGGTAGTAACCAAAAAATTATTCTCAAACAACATTTCATCATACAAATAAGAACGAAAACTATTCAACATTTTAAATATGATTGCACTTACTAATTTAAGCAATCGTATCAATCAAACAAAAATTCTAGTATTCAATCTTTTAATAAAATTTCGAAATATCACTTAACTAGAATTATATGTTTTTTCTTCATCATTCGACTAAATACAACCATTTTGTTCTATCCTCTCAAGTGCTACACTAAATTCTATGCATTAAATTAATATATTATCTCATCTTTTAAAATTTATCTCCTTGATTATGAGAGAATTAATTTATAATTTTTATATCAAAATTAAGTTTTTTAAAATAAAAGTAATTGAAGATATGCACATTAAGATCTAAATGAACTATTTATGTATTATTTTTAATACAAAGCTCATGCATCATGTAGGAATGCTAAAATCCCAATTTTTCTAAAATATTTTGTGGACCTACATTTAGTCATATGTAAAAAAAGTGATTAAACATGCAACCTAGTTTTGAATAAATCCTCTAACTATCAATAAAATGTATATAAATTTCTTAATTGTAAGTCATTTTGACATGTATTTATGGTTATATTTAAAATTTATCAATTGCCTAGGTTGCTAATTTAATATTCTATAATTGATATATATTAATATTAAAGTTTATGTCAAAATTTACATGCAAATACCTAGGTAAAGAATACTTGATTTTGTGCATTGGAGTGGATGGCATCATTGGCCACCAATTCCCCTTCACTAAATTTTGTGGATGAGGGACCTACTACATTTGATAGCCTTGTTTCGTTTGACATGTTAAAGACATGGGTATTATGGAATAAAGAAGGCAATAGGGCAAGAAAAAGACAAGGTAGATAGGATGTAATAAACATGTGGCAAAAGAAAAGAATAGGTAGAATCATGGCATTCAAAAGTTCAAGCTTCCCTTTGTCACTCTATGTTATATGCACTCATTTTTTAAATCGTGTCTCTCTCCCTAGCATCGCTCAGCTCTTCACTATTTCTTGATTTGATTACTCACAAATGATCGCCTATTTATAGGTGAGGGGGAGGGGGATGGGATTTTGTTAATGTCATAGGATCTCAATGTGCTAGTGCCTCACATAACAAGAGGAAGATTTTTTAAATAATCATGTGGGAATATCCACATGTCACTACGTGGCATAGAGATAATGAGATATTTGATTTTTTAATCCTAAGAGTACCTAGGTGTCATTGGATGGCATAAGGCTAAAGAGGTATTGCTTTTCTATCATGGGAAGAGATCCGGCATAAGGCTAAAGAGCTAGTACTTTTCTATCACGGGAAGAGTTTCACTTGTCAAGTGGTGGAATAAAGTCAAGAAGATCTTTTTTTTAATGTGATGTAAGAGGACCCATGTGTCATCTCTCAGACTTTTAGCTGGATTTGAACTCTTCTTCCCTTTTAGTTAACTAATTAAAATTAGATTAATTATTTGAGTTTTCTTTTGATCCCTTTTTAATTTGCATTCATGCCACTAATTCTTTTATGATTTCTTGATGAATAAAGAGATGTTCACACACTAATTCATTTACGCATATGCAAAATGAGCTTTATTTATTTTGAGCTTACAAAAGCAGACTTTTTGCACGTGATTATGTGCTTCAAAATAAATGCACACTCATGTGCCTAAGTATGAGTTCATAAGGAATTTTTCTATTTTTGCTTGTGTTCATGTGTAGACGTACTTGTACATGCTTAAGGAAAAGTTCACATGGGACGATTTTGTAACTCTCTAGTTAAGCGTTCACATGGGAAACTTTTTCTCACTAATTCAATATGTTACATTCTCTTCCCCTTAGAGAAATTATGATGTTCTCATCTCAAGGAAAACTCAAGGTGGTCTTTCTAGAGAATGGACTCTTCCAATCCATGTTGCATCCAAAGTCTTTCGATTGTACAAGGTACTCATAGAGGATAGGATTTCTAAGAGGCTTTTCTATGAACTTCTAAGATTCCATAAGTTGGCATTGTAATTTGTCCATTATCTAGGATACGATCAGGGTTGTGAACATAAGGCTTTAGAAGATTTGCATGAGTGCTGCTTTGATGCCTTGTTGGATTGCCTTGGTATGCTCTTCCATTTCTTCAAGCATCTTCTTAGATGCTTTGACCCTAAGGGTCAGATTTGAAAAATTAAGAGGAGACAAGCACTCTTGCCCAAACAATGCCTAAAAAGGAGTCATACCAATGCTTTGTTTTGGTATGAAGCTTTGTAAACAAATTCCACCAAGGGAAAGTATTGAATCCATTTCTTGGTGTCTCCTTGTTGTAATAAGCTCTCAAAATATCTTCCAATACTTGATCAACTTGCCCAGTTTGCCCATCAATTTGGGGATGATAGGCTATACTGTAACATAGATAAGTGCCAATGGCCTGGAAGAGACATGTCCGGAATTTGGATGTGAACAATGAGTCTCTATAACAGAAAATCCTTTTCAATAACCCATGGAGTTGGAAAATCTCTTTAACAAAAAATCTAGCAATGTTTGATGCTTTGAAGGTAGTTTTCACAGGGATGATGTGAGCAACCTTTGTTAGGATATCTATGACCACTAGGGTTGAAACATAGCCTCCTTACATTGTTGGAAGACCAACCACAAAATCCATATTGATGAACTCCCACTTCTTGTGTGGAATGTCTAGTGGGTGTAGTTCTCCCAACAATTTGATCCTTTTAGCCTTAATTTGTTGATAGATTAAGCATTCATAGCACATGGGATTTCATTCTTTGCCAATAAGAACTTTTCCTGACAACATTTATGGTCTTAACATAACTAAGATGTCTAGCTATCGAACTATCATGGGCGTGCCATAGAATCTTCTTCTTGAGGTCTCAATTGTTAGGCAACAATTTGTATTGATAGTATAAAAGTTTACCCTTAATGTAATACTGCTTTTACTTGGCTTTCAAGTTGGGGTCACAATCATCTACTAGGATGATCCTCTTTATCTCAAGATAATCTAGATCATTAGTGATTTTGGCAGTTACAACTTCTAGAATTGGACTATTGGACATAGAGATCATGGTTGCAAGAAAGCCTTAGCTGTGAGGCTCTTCTAATATTAGGGAATTTAAATATGATTTCCTAATCAAGGCATTGGCTACTACATTATTTTAAAATCCATCACCTTTGCCTCATGTTCAAATTCAGCTTTGTGAAGATCCATTTGAGACTCTTACGATCTATCACAAGTGTGAATCTTCTACCTAGAAAATAATGATGCCATAAATTCAAGGCATGAATGGCAGCTAACTAGGACTTTGAGTCATGCGTAGCATAATTCTTCTTGTCTAGTTTGAGTTTGTGAGAAGAGTACACAACTAGGCATCCTTCCTGGGTAAAAACACATCCTAGTGCCAAAATGCTAGCATCTCTCATGACCTCAAATTCCATTGTGAAATCATGCAGCTTTAAAATAGGAGTATTAGTGAGACAATGCTTCAACTTGTCAAATCTTTCTTGTTCACGAGCTATCCATGTGATCTTGGCCTGCTTCTTGAGAAATTTAGTAAGAGGTGTTGCTATTAGAGAATAATCCTTGATGAAAATTCTATACAACCCTATCAAACCCAAAAATCCTTAGATGTCCTTGACACTCTGAGGTGGTGGTTGATCTTTGACATCTTTGACTTTAGTAGGGTCCACTAATATGCCCTCTTTAGAGACAATGATTCCTAAGTATTCAATTCTCTTCTTGAAGAATGGACACTTCTTTTTGGCAAGGATCTTGTTCTCTCAAAGAATCTCACGAATGATTCATAGGTAGCTTGGATGATTTTCCTCTTTCTTTGAGTAAGTAAGAATTTCATTAAAAAACTAAGAACAAACTCATCAAGCTACGACTTAAATATATCTTGTACTAGCCTATTAAAAGTACTAAGAGCATTGGTCAGCCCAAAAGACATTATGGTGAATTCATAATGCCATACTTGGTGTTAAAGGGCTGCCTTTGGGATATCATCATCTTTAATCCAAATTTGGTAATATCCAAACCTTGCGTCAATTTTTGAGAAGATCACGACTCCTTGCAATCTATCTAGCAATTCATCGATTCGGGGAATAGGATACTTGTTTTTGATAGCAACTTGATTCAGACCCCTATAATCATCAATGCACAACCTAAGGGTTCCATCCTTCTTCTTTTGGAATAGGATAGAAGCACCCCAACAAGAAATATTGGGATGTATGAACCCCTAATCTAGTAGCTTCTTCAATTGCTCCTTCAATTCTATAGCTTCAGGGATTGACATCTTGTATAGCCGTCTGGCTAGGATTGATTCAACTCCAAGCACTAATTTAATTTCATGGTCAACCTCACTTTGGGAGGTAATGCAATCAACTCTTCAAAGAAGACATCAACATACTCACATAGCTATAAATGGTAATCTTCATCCTTGGTCTCTGCTGTAAGAAGCTGGGAATAAGGAATTAGTGTAAATAACATTGATATTATGCCATGTCACACTGACATTGGTATAAAATGAGAGGACATGTAAATTTTCACATCTTTTTGACACATTAATACAATTACAGTCTTTCTCTCCCATCTTGCTCACAGCTTCTATGGCTTCTCCCTCTTTCCTGTCTTTCTCTCTCTACATCTAGTCTTTCTCTCTCCTTGTCACTCTTCTTCTCTCTCTTCCTGTAGTCTTTCTCTCTCTTCTACAGTATTCTCTCTCCTCTTTCTCTCTCCCTAGTTCTCTCTCTGA
This sequence comes from Lygodium microphyllum, assembly GCF_053477565.2. NCBI lineage: Eukaryota > Viridiplantae > Streptophyta > Polypodiopsida > Schizaeales > Lygodiaceae > Lygodium > Lygodium microphyllum. The sequence goes on from NC_141164.1 coordinate 50,689,078, forward strand.
CAAGTGGTATCAGAGCATTGGTCTTTGATCCATTCTTTTCTTCTATTTTTAGTCTTACTTTCCTCTATCAAAATCAATTTCAGACAAAAATTGTACAAGACAATGACTAGTGGAGTGCTGCAGATCATCTACAGTTAGTAAGAGACTACATCTGGAGATATCCAAGGTCAGACATGGAGGAGGATGGCTTAAATGGCAGGTCATCATCAAACTTCATGCAAAAATGGAGGTAACTAGGGTAAAGGATGGTTAATTGGGCTTAGTTAGAGGTTAAACTATAGTTACTTTTCAAAAGAGAGTTTCTCTTCTCTCTCTTTCAAGCTTTTGGCTGAAGCTTCCATGGTGGCTGCCAAGAAATTCTCAAATACCTTTCTCTACTGATCATTTCTCACTGCCAAAGCATAGGGCAAAGGTTCCTTGTTGCATGAGCTTCAGGAGGAGTACCATGGTTGAGGGATGATGCAGGTTATGAATCAGAGAACAACCCGAAAAATGCGCCGAAAATTGCGCTGATTTTCCTGCTCTTCTTCCCTGCTCTATCTGCTCCAGATCTTCAATCCATTGATCAAATGCTTTGAAAGGCTTCATCAACACTTGCCTACAGCAATTCTCAGCTGGAGAAGAACTCTGATCAGCCATTCCTTTGCTCAAAACCCTAAAACACAGTAGGGCAGCCATAGCCACAAATCAGGAAGCTCAAATTTCTTCAAATTTTGGACTTCCCTGACCTCTAAGGCTTCTCTAATGCTATGTACAAGTCGGATAGACTCCAAGATTGAAGACATTGAGGAGATTTCAGCCCGTGCATGACATTGGAGCTCAAATGGAAGGATTATTTTGGGGCTTTTCTTCAAGAGGCTTGAATCGCAAGACCGGGGCATTGATTCTTCATGGATTTCATCATATTGGAGCTTGTATGGACTGATTCTATGGAGATTTCAAGCTTTATGACGGATTTATGATGGATTATGAAGAACTTTTACATCATGGGATTGAAGCTGACATCCACCATATTCTTCAAGCTTAATTGAGGTATTCCTTTTACTAATCTCTGAAATCTCTCAATAATCCATTTGCTACTGCTTTTCCACTTGTTGATGGGAGATTATTAATCAATTAATTCACTGAATTGATCAATAGATCAGAGATTAGTGCTAATTCTCATTGATTTCAGCCTATTCCATTGAATTTCATCCTGATTCAATCATTACTTCATCATAGATATCATTTGATTAGCTTGATGCATAATCTTGATTTGTTTTGGCTGAATTTCTTTTACCCAAGCTGAAATATTGTAAAAGGGTAAGTGCTAGCAATCAGTGAGTCATTGAATTGCATTGGTAAGACCCTTCTCTTATCCAAACTTTCAAGATTCCATTCAATCGCATCTCATGAAAGGCTGAATGAATATTTTAGAAATGCATCTCATGTTGATTGATTAGAATACTAGCCTCTGCCATGTTGATATACCCACCGAGGAAAAAGGTGGATGCCGTAGGAGATAGTGGGATAAAAGAGAGGTGACCCTCCCTCACTATCAAAGATCCCGAAGGGGTGCAACCAACCGACCCAGGGGGAACTTTGCCCACCTCCCGGTGATTCGGAGCCCATGTAGGGAGTCTGTCATGCAGTTTTATCCCTCACACAGGTACAACGAGTGGAGAATTGAAGATTGAAGACTTTCCAAAGGCTCAAATAGGTCCTATACACCCTTTTACAGGGTTTGGTAACCATTTGGGGTTACTATCTTGCACTACAGGGTCAAAACAACTCCATTTCATGACTTCGAACGCATTTCCATTTTCTTATTTTCAAAACCCCTGGTAACTATGCCCATGAAACCCTCCAATCCAAAGGGCTGGGAGCATAGAGCCTTCCTCGATACATATACCTATGGCACATGTTACCTCCTTTCCCACCTACAAATCTCTCAATTCTTGCAAGTCTTGCTCAAACTTGTATTCTCTCTTCTACTATACATTCCGACTCTTATTATCTTACAACTTGACCTTGCCTACCTTTTGGTAGTGGAATCTCTCTTAAAATTTTTCACAAAGGTGCCAAAAGCATCTTCATTGAAGTAGAGGTATGTGTAGCTATGTTTCATTTTGTTTCATCTATAAGACTATTTCATTGTTTTCACTATGGATATTTCAATGCTCCAACAGGTCTAGATAGGGTGCAGGATTGGACAATTCAGAATCAGAAATCTAGCTACAGAATTTTTTGTCCTAAACCTGTTATAGTGTGCTATAGTTCATCTCGAAGAAGGCATTCTTAGCTTTGATTTAAACTAAAAAGTTTTGAAATCGGAGTTCCCTAGCAAAAGTTATAGCCTTTTTTCTGACAAGGGGTACTACAGGACTGCACTACTATGGCAGGACATAAAGGTAAAAATAAGGTCCAGGAAGATTATGCTCAGCAAATCAGGGATTCCATGCTGGATAATACACTTCAAGAGAGCCCTGAAGAGCTTCAACAACAAGGAGAAGTCAGTATACTTAATAATACTTTGTGTGCCTATGAACAAAGACATATGGAACGACATGAGGCCATCTTGTCAAGAATGGAGCAAATGGTTTTATCTACTGATCAAACGAAGTATTCCATTGATAAGTTGGTAGATTCAATGACTCAAACCAAGGCTTCTATTGATAAGTTGGTAGAATCTAATGCTCAACTTATGGCACAATTTTCTCAATTGATGCAATTGCAAATGGGATCAAGAGAAGCTAATGAGAAAGCTTGTTCAAGCAGTGGCCCTTCAGTCCCACTTCAGCCATCTAACCAAAATGGTAGTGGATATGGGATTATTGGAAGAAGAGGCATTCCAAATAGTCAGTATGAAGTAGAAGAGGCTTGACAGAGGCATGATGACTATTTGGGCAATTTGAATGGAGCCAATTCTCAAGATTTTGGACTAAATACTCAAAATTCTAGGGGTGCTCTACCAATAGGAAGATTGCATAGTAATTCTCAGCCACCTGTTGGAAGATTTCCGTCTCAATTTGGAGGTTCCATACATGGTCTCCACAAATCCTAGTTTTTCCATTTTCCTTGCATCCTCCATCCATTCTGCATGACCTGTCATGTGGTTTGATGCACCTGAGTCAACATACCATACATCATTGCTTTCTTCTGCACTTGTCACAGAATTGTTCATGTGCTGCACCATGAACAAATGCTCATTTCTGTCATCACCCTGTCTACTAGAAGATGCATAATTCCCTTGTTGCAGTTTTCCATTCATGATGTCATTCTGCTTTTTATAGCAGTCTTTAGCCATATGACCCATTTTACCACAGTAGTAGCATTCAACATTACTGTTTGCATTTTGACCTCTTTGCCATCCACCACGACCTCTTTGACTCCCCCTGCCTCTAGAGTTACCACGTCCTCCTCCATAGGACTGGTTTTCTTGAGTTTGCTGCATATTCTGATTTCTACCACGGCCTCCAAAGCGGCCTCCTCTACCTCTTCCAGCATTTGAGTAGAAGACAGCTTCTTTTGAAGTTCCTCCTGAAGAAGATGCACCACCATTTCTCTGCTCCTCAGAAATTAGAAGAGCAATCAACTCCTCAAAATCAGGAAATCTTTCACGAACTGAAATGGATGTCCGAAACTGTGCATAATCCTTTCCTAGACCATTCAAGGTCACAAAAACTAAATCATCATCTTCCACTGGCGACCCAATGGAAGTAAGTGTATCTGCAATCTTCTTCACCTTCATGTGGTAGTCATTGATGCTCATATTTTCTCTTTGCACATTATGCAACTCTTGCTTGAGCTGCATTTTCCTGGCTTGCGTATTCGTGCTATACATTTTTGACAAAGTATCCCATGCCTCCTTTGGCGTACTTGCATCCTGAATATGCACAATCATAGAGTCTGAAATACTGATAGACAGCCAGTACATAACTTTCCTGGCTCTCTCAGGCCATGCTTTAAATGCCTGCATTTGCTGTTGATTGGGAACATCAGGAAGAACTGGTTCTTCTTCATTTCCTGCAACAAATTCCCAATATCCTTTTCCCATAAGGAAATTCGTCATTCTAAACTTCCATGCCTGGAAGTTGTTCTTGCCAAGCTTTTCAGTTACAATCTGTGAAAGAGAATCAGACGCCATTACAGAACACTGCAAAAAATTCTGTCACTGCAAAAACTCAGCTTCACCCTCACAAGGGAAAATCTGCAAAACTGGCGAAAGTGGTATTTGACCACACAGTCACTTCCTAGTGACGATTTTGCATAAACAGGAACCAAGGATGATTCTGAAACTCCCAATGTCTCTGCGCACAAGCATACGATGCAATTTCTACAGTAACTTTTCACCGACCTGTAGAAACAGTGGTCGCATAGCATAGAACAGGGCCTTTTCCTGAGTGAGTGCAGAAAACTTCCGCCTCCAAAATAGGCCCCGAAATGGCCTCAAATCAAAAAAACAGGGTCGCCAAGGGCTAAAGCCCTGACCCGCAACATATACTGCCCTCTTGCTTCACCGCGAAGGGCGTCTCAACCTGAGACAATGCACTCTTGCAATTTTCGACTGTGCTACTCCCAAAACAGAAAATGAAAGCAACACTGCTCCTCTTACCAGAACACCGCGAGCTTGGCTTGCTTTCTTGAGCTCCTTACCACGAACAAGGCTCTGATACCATGTCAAGATTGTGGGAGAGAACGAAGGAGTCTCACTTGTAGCTTTCTTGCTTGCACAATGGGGGAATACACACAGAGGTGGAGGCTGAAAACAGTTTTCCTCTTCTTAGTTGTGTAAGCCAAAAAGAACTCTCTTACAAAGAAATAGAATAACCCTATATATGGGTCTCAAACCAAACTCAACTAACTAAGGTGGCATACTAACTGAGCCACGAACTAGAATAGATAAGGATAGCTATCATGTAGCTATTATTCATGGGCGGTGTACCAACCGCGTCTGCAACTGACAAGTCGGTGACATAAATACACAACGGTCACCCTGGCGTATCACGAGTGGAGCTCGATATCTCAACAGTTAGATATATTTATTCCCACTTCAAGGATTCATTGATCATTCTAGCCTTGACCTTTTCCTGCCCTTTTGTCCATCCCATAGATTCTATCCAAGTAAATATTTTTCAAATTCTTTTGAGGATTATATCCCAAGAAATGCTATCACCTTGGTAGTCAATTTAAATATAGGTCATAGAATTAATTGTTATTCCTTTTCTAATAAATTGTTTTTTTTCCAAAAAAATTCCAACATTTATTTAGGTGCAAAAATTGTCATGCTATGATACCACATGTAACGTACCTTTTGCTTAATACAAAGAATAAAGTTTGGTAGTCAACAAGGGCCATTTCCCAATTGCCATACTTTGGGAATGATCAAACTTTTGTTAATTGTGTAGCCCTAGGTCTAGCTCACATAGAAATGTTTGCCTCAATCCATGAGGATTTTGACTTCAAGGGTTCCCAAAGACCTAATTGTCTCTATCAGCATTCTCGCACTTGCACTCAGCCTCAATGCTTACTTAATAGCGATTAATCAAGGCCAAGGGTAGACTAGTCACTGCACGTGGTTCATAGTGAGTGAGAGACGAGGGGGAGTTGGACTTGACCCCTCTATTCATAAGGCAAAATCTTAGATGTGTTCCCCTCAAATGCATAGTTAGTTAGAACCCTAGGGAAAGTCAATGATCAACTTTTCATTCCTAACTTTTTCTCTTTAGAAAAGCACCTGACTTATCAAGTCCACCTAGCTGTTGATCACTTTCACTCGAGATAGACGATCGCCCACTTTTCCAAATTGAAACGCGATTTACTTTAATTATCTAAACATCCACATTGTTTGACATTTGAAAACAACTTTCTTAATTATCATTTATACTTGGTTTCTTCACGTCTTCATTGAAGCACAACATAAAATCAGTGAATATAATATTTTCCAAATAATTTTTGTAATAAGTCATATTTATTTCCACCTCATAGAGCTAAGTACAAAATCTATCCTCTTTTCTAGAAGAGCGATATCCAACCCATATTTTTTTGGTCTCTTGATGCTAGCCACGTCATATATGTGTGAATTTCTTCTCCATCTTAGGACCAACTACATACTTAGCTATTTTTAAAACTACATACTTAGCTATTTATAGACCAGAGCCCCCTTGTTATGTGTTGCCATAAGAGGGAATCTTCCATAAGGGACCTTCCTACCTAAATGCTAGTTTGACACTCATAGGAGAAACAAACCCTATGAAGGTGAAGAGGGAGTTTCTCGATTAATGCAAGATGACTGAATTAACCCTCTTACATCTTAAATACCATCGGTGTGACTAGTACTTTCCTCATAGTTCTCGTATGTCTTGCTTGTTACAAATGCGATTAGATCTCAACCAATGCCACATAATTATTAGCCAAGCATAGGGAGACTTTGGAACATACATGTGTGATGATTTATTCCTCCCCATTTTCTATTTAAACTTTCAGGGGGTGCTATAATTCCATAGGGTACATTTCAACCGATCAATGGCTATTTTATTGACAAAACTGTGAGTATTATCACTATCCACAAGGATAAACATGTGCTTCCCATTAATACTACCTTGAATGTGTAGGGTGTTGGGGCTCTTAGAACTAGTCCAGGCATCCAAGGAGATAGAGAAAATGGAGGTGGTAGTTAGGGGGATGTCAAATCAAGAGCATGGGATGGGCGACCACTTAGGTCACAAAGGGAAACCCATCCTCCGGGTCATAGAACTGCTCTTGTTCCACATCCTTAGAATAGTGTCGATTTTTAGCAAATAATTCCTCCTCATCATTGTTCCAATCTTGCATTACATACGTACTATGAACTTTGAACTTGACTGTCTTGTAAGGGCATTTTGAGGCATAGTCGATTGTGTACTTGTCTCTACATTTAAAGCATAAGTCTTTTTCTTTCCATTCCTTTACAACATCTTGGGGGAATGAACCTTTGACCACTTGAACCATTCAAGGGTGATGCAGTGTGATGTCTATTTTCAACATATTTGCTCTCACCATTAGAGCCAATTGCTGTCCCAAAAGTGCCCTATTTTCTTCCACCATAGAAGGGGGGATAAGTGGGTATTTTGGGCTACGATTAGGTATGTAATTGCCTCTAAAACCACCCCTATATGGGATTGACCTCAATGGGGTGTGGAGATATCTATAACCTTACCAAAAACTTTCATTTTTATGGTACTTTCTTGTATATCTTTCAACCAATTCAATTGCATCAAATAGTGTAGTAGGCTTTTGAGCCATGACATCCACCAATAGGCTTGCTTCCAACACATAGATGTACTTGTGCAATTTATCATAATCACTAATGCTCTCCACATAAATGATCAAGCTCATAAACTAATTTGTGCACTCTCGTATAATGAGATTACGTTGGTCGAGAGTGTACCATCGTCTTACCAACCACTATTTTTCCATGGGGATACAAATACTTAAACCATATGCATTTTAAAGTCTTTACAATCAATAAATTGATGATTCTCACAATTGATATAGCACCACCGTATGTGAAAAAATCCTTCCAAGTGGAGAGATGCAAAGATAATTTTCTGATAATTTGTATGGGGGTGAATATTGAAGTAGGACTCTAATTTGGAAGTCCATTCTTCCAAATCCAATGGTGATGGGGATTGCCCATTGTACTTAGTGAGAAGGATCTTGTCACAGAGATCATTAGGGCCTTGTTGCCCATGGAAACCTTGCTTTCCATACATATCATGATGGCTGTATATACCATGCTATCCATACATACCATGTTGTGCATTTATCCCATGCTATCCATTATAGCCATATTGCCCATTATTTCCATGCTGGCCATTAATACCATACTATCCATGATGGGGCTAAGCCATATAAGTTCCATTGGGGCTCTTAGAAAGAGTGGGGGAGCTTCTAACAATGGTGGATGAAAGTCTCACTGGAGGGTTGGCTGTATGGATGATGGGAGAGATCAAAAGAGACTTGTCATTAGCATGAGAGGGCTCATTGACTTCATAGATGGAAGGGGAAATACCCTTGATCGGCCAGAGTTGTAGCTAATTGAGCTACAAGAGTGGTGAGTTTCTTTAGGGTTTGTTGATGAGTCCTAGAGTTTGAGAGAGCCATTTACTCAATTGCCACATCAATTTTAGATAGCATATGGTGATGGTTAGCAACCATGTCATTATGCCTCTCCATGTGACGAAGCTCATGCTAACATAGAGTGTGGTTGAGCAAGCTATAGGGATCCATATTGGGCACTTCCTCATGAATATCACCATGATAATATTGTGCTGAGCTAGGTTTATCATTCATTGAGGTCGTGGAGTCCCTAAACTCCCTTTGGACCTCTTTGTAGGCCTTACTTTTGCCTTTTTGGTCAGCTATTTAGATGTAGTCCAAAAGATCCATGGTCAGTAAATAGGGTGTAACTTTTAGTTGGACACTCCGATCGATGAGATTTTTTATTCAAATAAAAGAGCAAGAAGCCGTCTTTGAGATGAGCTATTAAGATTTTAATAGAAAATTATCACAGAATTCTATAATTGGATTTACGTGCCTATCCTAGAGTGAGCCGCACCCTATCCATAGTGACCTTAGTTTACAAAAATGGCCATAACTTTTAGACCATAGTTCTAATTGGGGAAAATTTTAATTCAAATCAGAGATGAAAAAACCCTCTTCAAGAGGAGCTATTTTAATCTTAGGTATAATACCTAATTTTCAATCATTGGATCTCCTTCGATTGTCCCTGAGTGACTGTGGCTAAAATACTATTTTTCCAATTTCCCAATTGCTCTGTATGAATGGCCCATGGACTAGAGGGCCTAAGCATCATCATAAGCAACATCCTGGGCATAATGAGCATAATCTCAAGTAAATTTTCATGTCTATTTACTCTATCATCACTGCATAAGTGGATCTTAGGGCCATACATCTCCTTTGATGACTACATTCATGTCAAGTGTCATATATGGGTACCATGATCATTGAAGGTGTGTCCAAATGGAGGTATTTCATCGGGAATGGGGTGACCATGGAGTGTACCTACACTTGCATACAAGTATTGGGCTCTGGATCACCAAGATGTGGGAAAAGTTTCCCTTGGGGTAGGTTGTGTACCCCTTGAGGGTCTTAAGTTGCAAGGGAGGGTCACCTCCATTTTGGCTTACCACCTTGCATGGCATCGACAGTCGAAGTATACATGGAATAAATTTTTAATTAAGAAATCAACACGAGGTACAAGCGTTGGGTTTTTTCATGAGATGCATGAATTAAATAGTGACTCACTGGCTACTACTTACCCTTTTACAATGGTTTACTATCCACTTGGGATTAATCCAAGGCATACATGATCATGTAAGAGTTAATATCAACAAAAGCAAATGATTGAGAGTTAATCATGCTGCATTGGAAGGCAAATGGGTCACTGATTTTAGATGGGTAACATGCGTACAATGAAAGATTCAACTAAGAGAGCATATGCAATTGTAATCTCTCCAACAAAGGAATTAAGCTCGACAAGTGGATTAAAACAAGAGATTAAGATTGGATTGACATACTTCTTCAATGGTTTGGGGAGATAGATGAAGCCTAATCCACCATGATACCAAGTTATCCATTAAGCAAGCGTGATTGATTAGAGCACTCTAATGGATGAATCCTTCAAGGATTTGATGCTTCCACTGATGGTGGAGACTCTTGTGCTTGTGCCCAGGCTTAATCTTCAGTACTGAAAAGCTTCAAATGAAGCTTTCATGGCTGCCCACAAGATTCCTTCACATGTTGAGCTTCATGTCTTCAATCTAGGGAAGAGGGATCAAAAGGGGCTAAAGGATCTCTTGAGGGCTGAACTTGCAAGGATTGTGGCCTACTTTGAGAGCTTGGGTTGAGCTTTAATGGCTATTCAAGGGAGGGTACAATAGTGAACTGAGGTTTATAGGAGGTGGGAGCTCAAATGTTGAGGAATGAGGGCCAAGACCTGATCAAGGAGGTAAAGGGGGACTACCATAGCCATGGGGGAGCACCAACGAGGCTAAATAGAGTGAGGAAGAATGGGAAGAGGGAAGGGGCAGTATGCATTGCTTGATGGTAAGAAGATTGGCTATAAATGGTTTTATAAAGTTAAGTGCAAGTTTGATGGCAGCATTGAAAGATACAAAGCAAGGTTAATGGCAAAAGGGTATGCACAATATTATGGCTTGGATCATGAAGAGATATTTAGTCCTATGGCCAAATTGGCAACTATCAGGATAGTGATTGCTTTGGCTGTAGTAAAGGGATGGAAATTATAGTAAATGGATATGAAGAATACCTTTTTGAATGGAGAGTTGGAAGAAGAGGTGTTTATGGATCGACCACAAGGATACATGCATCCTCAATATCCAAATTATGGGTGCTTTGCTAGTTATTGTTGGAAGTTCCAAGGATTAAGAGGAAATGGTCGCTGATGTCCTAGAGGTAGCTAAGAGGAGATCTTGGGACTTCTTATGGCTGGCAACCATGGTAGCTTGTAGGAGAAGAGAGAGAAGGGGGACTAGGACAAAAAGTAACTAAGATTTTTGCCCGCTTCTAACTTTTGAGTCTCCAAATTTGGTCATGGAACCCCCTAAAAGTTGCATGAAAAGAAGTGACCTGCTAAGTTAACCATTTTACTCCTAGATATGTTTGAGTCCCCAGCCATAGCTCCATCTTGCTTCAAGAAAGTTGTAACTAACCATGGTCCTTCTGCTATACATGTACTAGTGACTTGAGTATAAAAATGAGCTGAAGAGAGAGAAAGAGAGAAGGAAGAAGAAGAAGAAGAAGAAAGACTAGAGGAGGGGAGAGAAAGACACGGAAGAGGGAAGAAAGAAGAACGAAGCCATGGAAGCTAGGGATGAAGGTGAAGAGTATGTTCTTGATAATATTTGGAAGCCTTGAACTAGGGGTTAGACACCTAGTCGCACTAAAGTGGCATGAATGCAAATAAAAAAGGGACAAAAGAAACTATCAAAGAATTAATAATTCTAATTAGTTAACTAGAAGAAAAAAAGAGTTCAAATCTAACTAAAAGTTTGAGAGATGACACATGGGTCCTCTCACATCATATTAAAAAAAAGATCTTCTTGAATTTATGCCACCACTTGATAAATGGGATTCTTCCCATGATAGAAAAGCAATATCTCTTTAGCCTTATCCCACCCAATGATACCTAGGTACTCCTAGGATTAAAAAATCAAATACCTCTTTATCTCTATGCCACCTAGTGATATGTGGATATTCCAACATTATTAATAAAAAAAATTCCTCTCCTTATGCCACACATTGGCACACCAAGATCCCATGACTTTAACAAGATCCCACACCCCTTCCCCTAACCTATAAATAGGCAACCATTTGTGAGTAATCAAGGCAAGAAACAATGGAGAGTTGAGTGATTCTAGGGAGAGAGACACAATTAAAAAATGAGTGCATGTAATAGAGGGTGACAAAGTGAAGCTTGAATTTTCGACCGCCATAATTCTACCCCTTGCATTCTTTTGCTACATCTTTATTCATCCTATTTGCCTTCTTTTTTTTCTCATCCTACCACCTTCTTTATTCCATAATACCTGCATATTTTCTCTCCATCCATCGTGCCTCGTGCAAGAGGTTTAAGGCATCAAATGAGATAGGGCCATCAAACATAGCAAGTCCATTGTCCACAATATTTAGCACAAGGGAATTGGCAGTCAATGATGCCATCCACTCCAATCTGCAAAATTCTTCACCTAGGTATTCACATGTAAATTTTGACATAAATTTTAATACACTAGAAATCAATTATACAATATTAAATTAACAGCCTAGGTTATAATGGACAAATTTCAAAAAATAACCATAAATATATGTTAGCCAACTTATGATTAATAAATTAATACATACTTTATTCATATTTAAAGAATTTATTAAAAAATAAGTTACATATTCAATCATATTTTTTAAAATAGAACTAAATGCCATTAATAATTCATTCAAATATTAATGTATATCTTAAATTATTATTATTTAAAATACCTAATTTTGACATAAGGAAATTATATATTAATTCTCTCATAGTTTAGGGAATTATTTTTAAAGGATAAAATCATATATTATTTTAATAGAAATGATTCTAACACTTGAGAGGATAGAACAAAATGGTCATATTTAGTTGCACGATGGAAAAAAAACATATAATTCTGGCCGAGTTATGTTTTAAAAAATTATTAAAAGATTGAATATTAGAATTTTTGTTTGATTGATATAACCACTTAAATGAGTAATTAGTATTAGAATTATTAAAATATTGAATACTTGAATTTTTGTTTAATTGATATAATTGCTTAAATTAGTAATTGTGATCATGGTAAAAATGTTGAAAAGTTGTTTTTCTTTTTTAAATAATAAAATACTTTCAAAGAAGGATTTTTTGGTTATTGCTTGCATTGGATATTTTGGTATAAGGTACATCCAATGAATTTATTTAAAAACATTTGGCCTATGCCTAGATATCGGGCACGATTGAGCAAAATTATATCTCCCCCAAGGGATTCCTTCCTCTTCTTTCTCTCTCTCTCTCTCTATGCCTTTCTCTTTCCTTGTCACTCTATTTCTCTCTCTTTTGCACTCTTTCTTCTCTCTCTTAGGTCTTGTTAGGTTCTCTTAACTATGGTTGGCATTAGAGCACCGAGCTTTGATCCTTCTTCTCTCTCTCTCTCTCTCTCTCTCTCTCTCTCTCCTTCCTTTAGATTTAGTTTCTTTTCAGACTCTTGAACCCTAGTTACTCAGATGCATAGGTACACAGGGAGTACCCCAGGTAGGCTAGTAGTTGTCTTGAAGACCATGGTTGTTATAAGATCCGAGATACACGCTCGACTTTCTTACATACTTAAAATATATAAGGCAAATATTATGCTGGCACAGAGGGAGAATAGATGAGAGAAAAGAAAGATGTAGAGAGAGAGAGAGAGAGGTAGAGAAATTGGCAACACACTAGGGACTGGAAGATGGGCCAGTCCCCCCCTTATGGAGTTATATTATTGATAAGGAGCAAGCTCCTTTGTTACACATAAGCCAGTTCTTACTTGTGGATCTTGGAAACAAGATCACTGTTCCTTGCACAGTATACAACACTTGCACAACTTGGAAGTTGGCACCTTTTGATCCTTCTTGAGTCTCCTTCTCTCCTACACAATATGTGTAAGGCTCTCCTCTTGACACTTGATTTCAGCAGAGCTTCCGCAGCACTTGCACCTTCTCTTCTTCTCTTGTAACTTGATTTCAGTAGAGCTTTCATAGACTTGATTTTAGCAGATCTTTCACAGCACTTGCACCTTCTCTTCTCCTCTTGGATGCATGCAAAGTGACGCTTCCTTTTTCCTCTCTCATCTCCAAGGAGAGCCTCCTCTTTTATAGGATTTCAAGAGCTTCTCTTCTTGGAGAGAGACTTGAGTTGAGCTTCATGCAAGATGTGGTTGTTTCAGGACCTACTCTAGAGCACTAATTTCGAAATATCTATTTGTGTGTTGTTCGGATGAAAAAACGTCAAACATGAAAGTTGTAGATCTCACTGTTTTTGATAAGCTTCGTGGCCCGTTTTTAGAGATTGTCTTTTTATTGCGAGATATTTTAAAAATGGATTCACCGTGTCTTTTTTAAAAAGAACAACTTCTCAAATGGTACTCTTAACTTGTGGTCCATGCAACCACCTTAAGGAGAGTTCATTAAATTGCCTTGGGCCTCAACCTTAAGATTGACTTCCACACAAAAGCTTGTGTCTTTTTAGACCTTAGAAAGAGAAAATCACTTCTCTCCTCACTTCCAGAGGATCACGTCTCTTGTCTTTCTTAGTAAGAGAATTACCTCTCTTGTCTTTCTTTAATGAAAGAAAAGAACTTAAACCTTGACTTGTAAGAGAGAGGATGACCCCAAATGAATGCAATGCTCATTACACACAAGTAAACGTTCCCAGGTGTCCCCAAATGCATACATAAATACATATACACAATGCTAATGCACTTCCTCTTCTTAGAATTTAATCCATCTTCATTTATGTGTAACTCCTTGGTTCTTGTGTACACTCTTACACTTGGCAGACACTTCTTTCCCCCTTCATAACTTGTACTGCCTGTACCACATATCCCCGTCATAGTGCTCTCATCACCTCATTAAGTGATGCACTATTGGTCTCTAAATGGTCTCATGGCCATGCTAGATCATCATCAACACTTAAAGAAAAGTGAGTCATTAATTTATTGACATGAATTTATCAAATAGAGAATGCATAATAAGCAATCAATTTAGTGACATCCCTCTGGCTTCTAAACAATTGACCTCAATTGTAGAGGGGATACATAGTCCTTAAGAAGATCTAGAAAGTCTTGTAGTTCTCTCTCAGTCATAAACTGAGTGTCCAATGGGGGATAATTCTTAAACTTAACCAGATACTTTTATAATACCTTACCTGACCTTAGAGTGTTGTCCTGATGGTGTAAAATTCTTTTAGACACAAGGAACTCTTCTTTTTCTTCTATGTTAGGTGAATCTTCCTTGATTGGTTCCAATGGAGGTTCTCCAATATAGGGACATAGCAAACTTATATGGAAAAGATTATGAATGTTCCAATGACTTGGTAGATCCAAACAAAAAGTCACATCGTTTATCTTATCTGTGAAATTGAAAGGGCCATAATAGCAATTAGAAAGCTTAACCACTTTACCCTTTTGACTTTTTTGCTTCTTTAAGTGAGCCTTCTCAATCTTAAGAAGAACATGTTGTCCCAAATTGAGATCTAACTTACGACGATGCTTATCAACTTTGCATTTCTGCTTCTCTTGTGTTCTTTGGATAGCAGCTTTTACTTGAGTGAAAGCTGCATCAATGTCTCTAACAAACTCATTTGCTGTAAAGATCTTATCCTTCGTAAGAAGGATCGGTGGTAAATGAGGCTTACCATAGATGATCTCAAAGGGTGCCTTACCAGTACTAGAGTGCACCATATTATTGTATGCAAACTCTACTAAAGGCAAATACTTTTCCCATTCTCTTTGATTATTAGAGACATAGGATTTCAAAAGGTCTAGAATAGTAGAATTAGCACTTTCACTCTGCCCATCTGTTTGAGGATGATAAGAGGATGAAAACTTTAACTTTGTCCCAAGGTTCTCCAAGAGAGCTTGCCAAAAGAGGCTGGTCATGAGGGGATCTCGATCACTTATAATGGACTTAGGCATGCCATGATGTTTGAAAATATGAGCAATGAATAGCTTAGCCATATGATTGGCTTTGATTATCTTTTGCACAGGTATAAAGTGAGCTTGCTTACTGAATCTATCAATGATAGTCCAAATTGCATCGTTGCCTGCTTGTGTGCGAGGAAGCTCCATGATAAAGCCCATGGCTATACTTTCCCAAGGCTCATTGGGAATATGTAATGGCTCCAGTAGACCAGGTGGTTTATGCATGTCATACTTTACTTTTTGGCATATCTTGCACTTGCGGACATATCTTTCAATGTCAGCTCTAAGAGTGGGCCAAAAGAAATATCTTTTCAATGCTTGAGTAGTGGGGTAGAATACCCCTATGTCCAGCACATGGAGATGCATGTGCTTCATCCATTACCTTGAGTCACAATGGTAATGCTATACAAATTGCTTGATGATGATACAAATAACCATCTCGAATTGAGTAAGGTGTAATTGACTGACCTAAGTTAAGCTGATCCCATATGGTTGAGAAGTTGGAATCAATTGCATACACTTTGGGTAAATCCATGAACTCATTATGGTAAACAGTTGTGATTGCATTCACTCGAGGTCACCGTGATAGAGCATCTGCTACCACATTCTTAGTTCCAGGTGTATGAAGGATTTGAAAATGAAACATAGATAAGAAATTTTCCCAGCGCATCTATTTCTCTGAGAGCTTCTTCTGAGTGAGGAAGTATCTTAAACTTTGGTGATCTATTTTAATAACAAAATTTGCACCAAGTAAGTAGTGTTTCCATACTTGAAGAGCATGTACCACTTCCATAAGCTCTTTCTCATATATTGGTACATGTAGCTCATGATCCTTGAGGCGTCGACTCTCAAATGCTACTGCATGATGCTCTTGGTTAAGCACAGCTCCAATGCAATCTCCAGAAGCATTGTAGTGAACTTCAAAAGGTTTTTGAAGATCTGGAACTATGAGAATTGGTTCTTGAGTCACAAGAAACTTAATTCTTTCAAAGGCTTGTAGTTGCCTTGATCCCCAACGAAAAGGCATTCGCTTCTTAGTAAGGTCAAGTAGAGGAGATGCAACACACAAAAAATCTCATATGAACCTTCTATAGTATGAACAGTAGACTATGCATTGACTTGTAGTCTATGCTTGCGAAGCTCTTGAAAAACAGTAGATAGATGCTTTCTATGCTCTTCTTCAGACTGTGAAAATATTAGAATGTCATCAAAGAAGACACATGTGAACTTTGAGTGAGGTTTGAAATTCTCTCCATCATTCGATTGAATGTGGCAGGTACATTAGTCAAACCAAATGGCATGACTAGAAACTCATACTGTCCAAATGTTGTACGAAAAGCTGTCTTATGAACATCTTCAGGTGCTATCTGTATCTAGTGATAGCCGCTCTTGAGATCAATGCGACTAAAGATACTAGCCCCTTGCAACTTATCCAAGATATCATCTATCCTTGGGATAGGAAAATGATTCTTGATTGTGATATTGTTCAAAGACCTATAGTCTATGCACATACGAAAATAACCATCTTTCTTTTGAACAAGTAAGACTGGAGAGCAATATGGAGAAGAGCTAGGTTGAACTAACCCTTTTTCCAACAGTTCGCTTACTTGTTTTAGGATCTCCTCTTGCGGACTTGCACTTACTCAATAAGGCAGTTGGTTAGGTGGTTAACTGCCTCGGATAAGATCAATTGTGTGATCTTTCGGGTGCTTAGGAGGTAACTCTCCTAGGAGTGAATCACTAAAACAATATTCATATTGTTGAACAAAATCATATCTGACTTGATCAATTAAAGAGAGGGGTTCTTTTAAAGTTTGAAACTTAGAAGCATTAGTTGGTATTGTGTGTTCATTAGAGGCATCAAGTGCCCTTGAACCATTAGCTTCTTTTGACTCTCTCACAAAAGTCATGTACAGAGAAATAGCTTTCTTCATCATTCTTTAGAAATGCTAACATGACTAACCATTGGCACATGCCAATCTCTAGAATCAGCAATGCATACTATGTTCCGACCCTTGAATTGAAATGCAAGGGTCTTTTTAACAAAATTGGGAAGAGGAAGAGGTCTAATCTTGTAATGCCAAGGCATGCCTAAGATAACATCACAGTTACCAATGGGTGCAAGTAGGAAAGATTCTTGGTCATGGTAATCCCCAATTCTAAGATTCAATTTCCCTTGGATAGGAGTAGAATTGGTCCTAAGTCCTTCAAATGCCATACCTGATCGAATTGGTGATACTCTGTCAATTGAGCCTGTAATTTCTCACTTGTAGGTACTTCATTAGTTGCCATCTTTACCTTCTTCTTGCAAGGATTGCCTTTACTTTGAGAAAAGCAAAGAGACCTACTCTGATACCACTGTTGTAAGATCCGAGATACATGCTTGACTTTCTTATATACTTAAAATATATATGGCAAATATTATGCTGGCACAGAGGGAGAATAGATGAGAGAAAAGAAAGATGTGAGAGAGAGAGAGAGAGAGAGAGAGAGAGAGAGAGAGAGAGAGAGAGAGAGAGAGAGAGAGAGAGAGAGAGAGAGAGAGAGAGAGAGAGAGAGAGAGAGAGAGAGAGAGAGAGAGAGAGAGAGAGAGAGAAATTGGCAACACACTAGGGACTCGAAGATGGGCCAGACCCCCCCCTTGTGGAGTTATATTATTGATAAGGAGCAAGCTCCTCCATTACACATAAGCCAATTCTTACTTGTAGATCTTGGAAACAAGATCATGGTTCCTTGCACGGTATATAACCGGCTAACACTTGCACAACTTGGAAGTTGGCACTTTTGATCCTTCTTGACTCTCCTTCTCTCCTACACAATATGTGTAGGGCTCTCCTCTTGGCGCTTGATTTTAGCAGAGATTCCGTAGCACTTGTACCTTCTCTTCTCCTCTTAGAACTTGATTTCAACAGAGCTTTCGCAGCACTTGCACCTTCTTTTCTCCTCTTGGATGCATGCAAAGTGATGCTTCCTTTTTCCTCTCTCACATCCAAGGAGAGCCTCTTCTTTTATAGGCTTTCAAGAGCTTCTCTTCTTGGAGAGAGACTTGAGTTGATGTTCATGCAAGATGTGATTGTTCTAGGACCTACTCTGGAGCACTAATTTCAAGATATCTTTCTGTGCATTGTTCGGATGAAACAACGTCAAACATGAAAGTTGTAGATCTCGTTGTTCCCAATAACCTACGCAGTCCGTTTTTATCGCGAGATATTTTAAAAATGGATTCACTATGTCTTTTTTAAAAAGAACTTCTCAAATCGTAGGTACTTTTAACTTGTGGTCCATGCAACCACCTTAAGGAGAGTTCATTAAATTGCCTTGGGTCTCAACCTTAAGATTGACTTCCACATAAAAGCTTGTGTCTTTTTAGACCTTAGAAAGAGAAAATAACTTCTCTCCTAACTTCTAGAGGATCACATCTCTTGTCTTTCTTAGTGAGAGAATTACCTCTCTTGTCTTTCTTTAATGAAAGAAAAGACCTTAAATCTTGACTTGTAAGGGAGAGGATGACCCCAAATGAATGCAATGCTCATTATACACAAGTAAACGTTCCCAGGCATCCCCGAATGCATACATAAATACATATACACAATGCTAATGCACTTCCTCTTCTTAGAACTTAATCCATCTTCATTTATGTGCAATTCCTTGGTTATTGTGTACATTCTTACACTTGGCAGACACTTCTTTCCCCCTTCATAACTTGTACTGCCTGTACCAGATATCCCCGTCACAGTGCTCTGATCATCCCATTAAGTGATACACTAGGAATATTGGTCTCTAAATGGTCTCATGGTCATGCTAGATCATCATCAACACTTAAAGAAAAGTGAGTCATTAATTTATGACATGAATTTTTTAAATAGAGAATGCGTAATAAGCAATCAATCTAGTGACAATGGTAGCCTTTATTGGAGTTTTAAACGAAACTTTGACCAAATTTGAAGGCAAGTAGACAAAGATTGCAGCTTGTTTTTACTCTGCAATTTTAGAGGTGTTTTATTTGAGGAGGACACTCAAGACTTGGAGGATGGCTTAACTGTGACTATTTTTTCCCAAAAGTGAGTTACTATCTTCTTTCTCATAGAGGAGGCAACCATGGAACCTCTAGCTTGAGAACTCCCCAAATCTTCCTCCTCTCTTTCCTCGAGCTTGAGTGCCATCTCCCACTACTTTTCTAACACTTTGGGCAGCTTGTAGAGCACCCATGAGCTTCACCTCACCCAAATGGAGCCTCCAGAGATAGCCCCACAATTTTTGGTGCATTTTGCATTGAGTCATCTGGTCATTCTCCTTGTACTCCAACACTTGGCACTGATCTCCAACTTCATTCCCAGTTCTTGGCACTCATTTGAGCAAGATTCAACCCTCTCAACTGAGATATCTGATCTTGGCACTCTTTTGAAACCCTAGAGTGGACAGCATCAATGGCAGCCCACAACACCTTCCCTGCAGCTCAAGCTCTCTTGAAGAATCTTCAATTTCTTGTCGCGGGAGCCATTGGCAGTAGCTCGGACTCTTCCCCTTGAAGATTTCAAGGGATTGAAGACCTTCTTTCATCCACGGGCTGAATTAGAGAAGAAGCATGGGTTCTTGACAGGCAACCTACCACCACTTCTTCAAGCATCTCTAAGGTATGTCTCATAGTTCTTGAACTCTCTCTTCATCCATTTGTTGAGCTCCATCCTCTTGTTTGAGAGAGATTAGAGAATCAGCCCTGTCTTAGCATTGATTGAATCAAGGAATGCATTGGCATACTTCTTCATCCACTCAATCATTAGTGGAATTCATTTATGTCCCATGGTTCAATTAATCCCTCTCTTTAGTTGAGCATCATACTCTGAACCATAACCATCTTGTTGGCTATGCTTTTGAAAGTAAACCTAAAAAAAGTGTAAAAGGGGTAAGTTAAGCAATCAGTGAGTCACAGAATTGCTAAGATAACACCCTTCCCCATCTAGTTTTCCTATTATACCCTACATCTCATCAAGTTGAAAGTCTATTTCCAAAATATGCATTTCATGCTGGTTGATTAGCTTAGAATACTCCTGCTATGTCTCTTCCGATTGATGTAATCAAGGCCGATGCCATGCAAGATGGCAAGAAAATAGTGGGGTGACCTGCCCTTGCCATTTTAATGACCCTGAAGGGGTGCACAACCTGGCTTGAGGTGGAACTTTGCACATACCTCTAGTTTTGAAGCCCAAGAACTTGTTTGTAGGTATAGGTACAATCCATCCCTACCCCAAAGACTATTGGAAGAACATTGGAAATGTATATAGGATATATGTCACACATGTATTGGAAGTGAATTGAATGTATGCTACTTGGGACTCTTGTTGAGTTTGCCAAATCATTGAAGGTAGTCACAAGCCATGTATGGATGCTATGGTATGATCCAAAGGTTATGTATATGCTAAGGTCCATTTTCTAAGGATTTTGCATCATAAAAAGATCAAATAGTATTGATTTGGACCAAGATAGAAAGTGGGACAAGGTGCAAGCATTCCAAAATTGCTCCAGAAAACCTATTACATCAAAAAGGAATTGGAGGACTAAGCTAAAACCCCATAGCTTGTTTTCAAGAGGGCTTTGTCCCCTTTGACTAGAGCTAGAAAGCTCCTTGATCAAAGTTCCATTGGAGAGTTATAGCCACTTTTGTGTGTAGTGCTCTTGTGGGATAGGTTGTAGCCCCCTTTTGCACACCCACCATAGAAAGTTATTCACAACCAATTCTAAAAATTTTATGTTATAAAACTTTTTACATAGGCTCATAGAGGGCACTCTCCCCTCCGTTTTGAATAAGAAAGTTTCTCAGAACTCCCTAGCTAAAGATATCTTAGATTTTATACCAGAGGATTTGATTTGAACATCACTTAGCATGGCAAGAAAAAGAAATTAAAACAATAGGTCATGCACCTCTTCACAATGACTCGGCATGACAAACATGTCACACAAATCTGTCCATCTTTTCTTGAAATCTATTTCTAGGAATCCATATGGACCTTGCCGAATGGTTTCCCCAACTCCCTTTGACACCACTTTAAACCATTGAACGTCAAATATGATTATAGAGAAGCTATAGTAATCTGCTGAGATAACAGTTTGTAAGTTTCCAAAAAACTCAATCTCATCTACCACGGTATTTGGATCCATAGCTTGCCATCGGCTCTCTTGCTCTAACTTTGCCATGACACCACAATCCATTGTGGAGCACATTTTGTCAATGCACTCAACACGAAAATATTGCCTGCTCAACCACACATCATTATAGATTTTGTATTGTACACTGAAAGGTTAGATGAGTTATTTTGCATGGCAAAGGCCTAGGAGTTTCAACGTGAAATGAGGGATTCTCAGGCATCAATGAATGACCCAGCCTCCACCCAAGAGGACCATGAGAAGATCGTTACTCTGTGCTTACTCACACAATGTGCCAACATGAGAATCATCATGCTGAGAGACATAGAGAGATGATGGCCACGATGACTAGGCTGACATAGCAAATGACCACTCTCATCTTGAAATTGGTAGCCCCCTCAAGGCAAGCAAAGGAGCATTAGTCCAATCTTGAGGCCAATGGACCCCCTCCCTTGGATACTGTGCATGGCCAACAAGGAATCATTGGGATGCACAATATTCCCTTTAGCACCTATGAGATGGGTGAGCCCTCAACAAGGCATGATGAGCCTATCCTTTCATCCCCCGTTGCCAATCTATCCAACCCTTCCTCGGGACAACGGGCCACTAGAAATTGCAGCTACATGCCTACCCAAAATCAAGGACAACACACTCCACAAGTACTTATGGACAACATGGCACTCATGGGTAGCATGCACATGATACTTTTGGGCAGCAAGGCCCTAATGTTTAGTTGGGGCAAGATGGGATGTATGGGCAGCATGCCCCACATGGTTAATCATGGGCAACAAGGCCCTTATGGACAATTTGGCCGGTATGGCTCTCATGAACAGTATATGCATGGGCATCATGGACCACATGGAATATATGGGCAGCAAGGTACTAATGAGCTATGTGACAAAATCATTTTTACCAACTTTAATGAAAAATCCCTATCCCCAACTAACTTGGAAGAGTGGACTTGTAAGCTAGAGGCTTGTTTTCACACCTACCCATGCATTGATGAGGCAAAGATCCTTTTCGTCTCTCTTCATTTAGAAGGATTTGCCCATTTGTGGTGGTGTTACATACAAAGGGAAAATCACCAATTTTGTGATTGGGATGACTTTAAGATGCATATGGTGCAAGTATTTGTGTCCTTGGTAGAAAAGAAATGGTTAGTAAGAAGATGGTACCAACTTGATCAGTGTAATCTCACCGTATGGGAGTATACTAATTAGTTCATGAACTTGGCAATGTATGTAGAGGTTGTTAATGATGTTGTCAAATTGCATAAGTATATTTATGGGTTGGAACCAAGCCTTTCAATTGATGTAATGGCTCAAAAACCATCCATCTTGTTTGAGGCCACAGAGTTGGTTGAAAGATATGGCCGGAAGTATCGCAAGAGTGACAATTTATAGCGTGGTTTTGGACAGCAAAGAACCCCCGTATGGAAGGACCAATATGGTGGGATTTATTGCAACACTAACATGCCTAGTGGCAGTCCCAAAATACTTTTTTTTTTCACTTTTAATGCTGATAGAAAATAGGGTAGTTTAGGGTTTAGGATTAACTTTTAATGCTGATAGAAAATAGACACTACGTATACTGAAAACACACCACGCAATGCATCAGCCTCAAGTGGTTATAAATTTATTTCACCAAAAGTGGTTAAGGAAATAGAAGCTAAGGGTTTATGTTTCAAATGATGTTGGCATAAATATATAGCCAATCATGCTTCTCAACAATATCCTTATATGATTGCCACTGTCAAGTTTCACAGCATGTATGACTTGGAAGATTATTGTAACAAACCGCCTTGACAACACAAAATGTACAAAAAAGAAGAAGAAGTCTCCCATGGCAATTTTCTTCATCGTATACAACACGAGAAAAATCGTTGATCCTTGCATGACCCCCCCCCCCCCCCCCCCCCCCCCCCTTTCTCTCCCACTAGCCAAAGGACTTAAGCCTTAAAAGTACCGAATCGGTGGGGATAAGTTATCCATGTGAACTCCTCCTTAGGCATATGTGCACACATATACATGTGAATACGTGCATTCACATTTCATAAATAAATATATAATTTACGCTTGTGAACTCACTCTTGATGTATGGTTGTGCATTTACTTAAAAGCATGTGAATACGTGCCAAAAGAATAGTTTTTACAAACATGGGCTAATTATTTTCAATAGTGTGTGTGCGTTATTTCTTATCATGAAAACTCCACCATAAACATGTAAGAAATTATGCATGCATGAAAATGAAAAATGGGAAGAAAAGAAAAATCATCCAGGTAGTCTAATTCTAGCTAAAAGCCAAAGAGTAGTTAACTAAAAAGAGAGAAAGAGTTTAATTAGTAGGACTTTACAAGAGAATGACACATGATGAGAGAGAGATAAGCAATGATTAGAAAAAGTGTGTACTTTTTCTCCCATCTCTTGCCACATAAGTACTCATTCCCCTATTTTTCCAACTATCATATAATTTTTAAAGAAAAATCCTAGTATTTTTTAGCCTTCACAAGACACCTCATTTCTCATATCCTAATTTTTCATAAAAATTTCAAAAATAAGATTCTTTTTATTGATTAAAAATTTCTAAGTTGCCACATCAGTACTCCTCCTTTAATTTTTCCAATTTTCATTAAAAAAATTGAGTTATTTTTAGCAACTTTCAAACTCATCAAGACACCTCATACCCTCTTTCTAATTTTCTCTTAAAATAAAAAATGATATTTTTTTGAAAAATCTCAAACTACCACCTCACTAGAAATATCCTACACATGGCATTTTCATATTAAAAAGAATTTAAGAAATTTTAACAAGCTGACACCCAGTTAATCAACCCATCACCCATCATTTTCATAGTGCCACCATGTGACACCTCAGATGCCGCTTATGCAAGCAACATCCCACACCCCCTCCCCCTTCTCTCCTATAAATAAGACCCCTTTCCTCCATTATAAGAGCATGGAGTGTGGAGCTAAACAGACTTTGTTGTGAAGAAGGGCGATCAAAGAAGTGATGACGACACCCTTACGCTGCCAAAATCTTCTCTTAATTTTCTTCTTTCTCTAAAATCCAAAAATATCCTCATCATGTTGCCAAGAAGACGAGTTGTGTCATCACCTTCAAATGTGGCTATGCCACCAATATTGTCACTTAATGCGGGGCCACCTACGAATAATCCTAGCCAAAACTAGAGTCTAAAATAAAATAAGAAAATGCTATTTTATTTTAAAAAAATAATAAAAATAATTTTATTCTTGAAAGCATGAATTAGATTATTACTTTAAAGTAGAAAAGCTCAATAAATTAATGTTTAAAAATGATTTTTAATATTAGCATTTTGGTGATGTTATTTTTTATTGAATGATAATTCTTTTTTAGAAAGAAAACATTAGTGATATTTATAGTTAAAGTTAGATTAGGTTCTAGTCATTGGAAATAATTAGAAAATTAGTTGTATATATATATATGAGATAATAAATGCAACAAAAAAGAATGTGTCAGAGAGAGAACTAGGGAGAGAGAAAGAGAAGAGAGAAGACTGCAGAAGAGAGAGAAAGACTGCAGGAAGAGAGAGAAGAAGAGTGACAAGGAGAGAGAAATACTAGATCTAGAGAGAGAAAGACAGGAAAGAGGGAGAAGCCATAGAAGCTGTGAGCAAGATGGGAGAGAAAGACTGTAATTGTATTAATGTGTCAAAAAGATAACATAAAATTACATGTCCTCTTCTTTTATACTGATGTCAGTGTGACATGGCAATACACACTAAATTCCTCATTCCCAGCTTCTTACAATCCATCCCTTCCCAAAAGTTTTTGTCCTAAAAAACAAACCTGAAAGACTAGAAAAGGATAGATGAAACAGAGTACTACTCTGATACAAGGGCTACAAAAAATAGGAAAAGCACTAGTTTGTACTAAGTAATGGAGAAGATCATAAGTGGAAAAGTGAATAGGCCATATGAACATCCATTTTGAAATGATAAAACTGAAAACTAAACCATCATAACTCCAAGAAAGGACACCTACAAGAAATAGACAGCTTGCTGTCTACTACAGAACCTGTTGTAGTAAAATGGAGATATCTTGTGATGGGCATATCCAAATCAAGTGTGCTATGAGTCAAAAGAAAACTC
This sequence comes from Lygodium microphyllum, assembly GCF_053477565.2. Lineage (NCBI taxonomy): Eukaryota > Viridiplantae > Streptophyta > Polypodiopsida > Schizaeales > Lygodiaceae > Lygodium > Lygodium microphyllum. Next base: position 50,714,587 of record NC_141164.1, read on the forward strand.
ATTGGACATACTTGCAACCCATATAGATATCCTTCTTTTGTAATCCAACCAGAATTGAAGTTGAACCAAAATAGTAAGCTGTCCAGAAACTGTCTGCAGTAGAACAAGAGATAAATGGACTAATTTTCAGCCAAGTCAACCTCTCAAAGATGAAGATTCTGAACCCCAATATGGACATTGGCCTAATGAAGGAGCAAAATCCTTCTCAAAACCTCCTGGATCAAAAGGTATTCCATCATAATGATTGTCCAAGAGAATAGAATGCCCCTCAACCACATACTCCAATCCACCCGGATCAAATGGATACGATGAAGTATCCCCATAATCAAGTCCATGATCACATCCATAATCTCCCAAATCATAGGGAAGCACAATGCCACCTTCATATTCATGTGTGCCCAAATCATGTATTATATCATCATCGGACATGTGCCAGTCATCATAACCATGATCAAGGTACTCATTATCAAATGCGTTCAATGGCTGTTGTAAACCTTGATTAAGTGTAAACTGATGCTCAAGAATATCATCATGAGGTTTCTCTAAGAGTCTAAAACCTTCAGCATAACCATCTACATCTGCAAGTGCCTCATGTGATTCATCAACGAAGATGCCATCAGCTTGTACATCTTGCTCATTTGCAAGTGCCTCATGTGATTCATCAACGAAGATGCCATTAGCTTGTACATCTTGCTCTTCATTGTTCCCTTCTTATACATCTTCTTGGTATTCTTGCTCATCCTCTTGTTGATCATGTTGTTCATTATCCAAATCTTGTTGTTCAGCTTGCTCATTGTTCTCTTCTTCATCATCAGCACTTGAAAAATAACTCATCATTACATTTGGGTAATCATGAGGTATGAACTGATTGGGATATGGGGTACCATGGTAGTTATGAACTTGCTGCTGATCAAAGCTAGAAGAGTATTGATAAGCATGACCATTACTGTCACATCCATAAGAACCGGGCTGCTCAACTAAGAGAGCTTCACAAGTATAATCATAACTATGTTGCTGAAAAGGTGGATGCTCGTAAGGATAAGCATGTTGTCCATAATAGTCATTCTGTTGCCAAGGTTCAATGGAATGATACTCTGCATTATGACATGGTACATCATGTTTATAAGCATTAACATGTTGTCCAGATGTACTTGCATACTGCTCATGTTCATTTGCATGTTGTTGTTGTTCATATTCATAAGATGCATGCAGATAATAGTGTGTACCATCAGCATATACATGTTGGCCATAAGCATAAGCATTTGATTCAAGTCTTGCTCTTTTTTCTATGTCCGTCTTCATAAGAGCAATACACCGATCAACTAAAACTACAAGTTTGTCGATATTAGCTTGTGTTTGAAGCCAACCTTGTTCACTAGAGCTAGAGCTATTTATCTCCGTTGCCATTGTAATCAAGTTGCTTTCAAAATATTCCTGTTTGATGAGCATCAGCAAAGCTGCATAACTTCTCTACTTTTGTTTATGTCTTCTAGTTCATCTCTTTGTTGGAATCATTGAAGCCATTAGCATGTCTTTTCTCTGGAACTACAATGATGTCAGAAATGCCTTATACACCTTGTTGCAATACATCATCAGCCAAAAGAAAAGAATCCTACAAAAGTGTTTGTTGTTGAGCAATGTCAAGCAGTCATTTGGTATCACAATCAATGTATCTACTGACTTTTGGAGCCGTTCAATGGCCTCTAATGCCTGCACAACCCTACAACATCCCTCAAAACTGAATAGATATATAACCACCCCAATCAGTTAGATTGCCTGCTTCTTTAGACATCCGAGCAACTATTGGAGCTGAACCAGAGCCAGTGCAAATTGCATCCTTTTTAGTTACTTCAGCATTACCAAGCCTTTTGTTACTTCAAAATCCTGAGCTACACATGCTTGCTGCTGCAAAAATGTTACAGCTCAAGGTTACAGCTCAAGTAGTATGTCAGGAGACAAAATTGCTCTTGCAATGTTTTTCCAAATTTGAAAGTAGATATCAGAGAGTCCACTCAGCTCTTCTGAAATATCGAACTTGCTTCCAGAAATATTCAACTTGCTTCCAACATCTGGGGTAAATGATTTGTAATGCTTGGAAAACTTAGTATAACTGTCCTTATGACATCAACTGCTCCAGGTGCACAAAGTATAGGAAATACTTCTCTTCATTTTATTGATATAAAGTGTGTTACATTAGGCATCAACTGTTAGGACATGAAGTTGAAGCCCAAGCTATTTGTAATGCACTACCTCGTTGATTTGGTGCTCCAGGTCTGCCAGATTGAATGCTTCCTAGGTTTATGCTGGTAAGAGTGTGCTTCAAAAGCTAGTCAATCAGATTTACGGACCTCCTGGAATTGGGAAAAAAAACTGACTGTAACATCAGCTGCAATTGTGTATCATCTTGCCAAGAAAAATCAGGACCAGGTGCTAGTTTGTGCTCCTAGCAATGTGGTAGTTGATCAACTAGCTGAGAAGATCAGTGCCACAGGCTTGAAGGTTGGAGAAGCAAAGGCAATGGAACATGCACTACGAGAAGGTGTCATTTGAGAGACTGGTCCAATTCATCCTGCTAAGCATGCCACACAAAATCCTGTTGAGCCACAGGGAAATGATGTGGCCACTGGGGATCGTGACTTCAATGATGTCAATTATTGGAGGAGCGATTATAGTCAGTTAGGAACTAAAGTGGAGTTAGTCAGTCTCACTGTGTCTGTCTATGTAATCAATCTGTGAGCTTGAGTTCTAATTTCTCAACATGGCCTTATAGTGAGCAAATCTAGCATTTACAGACCAAATTTGCAGACTACCAACTGTAAAACAGTCTGGGATCTATGGTGGTATTTCAGATTGGGCACAATCAAACTTCTCAGCCCTTCCCGCAACTCAGGGATGGCAACCTTTCATCATCCACACATGATACCAATGTAGGCTTGTCATTACCGATGGAAGCAATTATGCCTGTGTGAGGTTCTCCTCCGTCAACATCAAACACAGTAAATTCAGGACCAAAGTCACAGAGCACACCGCCAAAAGCCCATGTATATTTGTCTTGATAAATGTTGTTCCCTGACTTCTCCAATCATTTTCACCTCCATGATGTTCCCTGTTTTGTGACAAGCTTTTCTAATTTGTGACTAATTGGAATGCATGCCAAAAGGAACTCCAACCCTTGGTGTTTTTCCCAGCCAATCATCTCTGAAGCATCAAGTAGCTATATTGAGGGGCCAGCAATGTGGCAACTGCAGGATCATGACATGATGACTTACACTGCTCATCAGAAGCCTATGTTTCCTTCCAATTGGACTGCCCCCAAATCTAGCAGTCTGGCGCCTTGGCAAGATGCCCTGGAACCCACGTGTGGGAGGTCAATCTAGTGTTGCAGGCCCACCTTATAATTCACCACAAAGGATAGGAAACACAACTGGTCCTCTTGCTAGCCCTGCGTATGGGATGTCACCAGAAAGTCCTACTGCATATTAAAGTGCTCCTTATGGGTAGTTTTGTCACTGAACATTCCTTTGCAAGCAAGAGTGCCTTTAGGCAACCTGTTAGACAAATACATATGCATCCTCAAGGCATCCAAGTTTTGCATACAAATCCGTAAGGGCAATCCCTGCAATTTCTCTGTCCAATTTCTCTATCAGACAAACACATATGCATCCTCAAGTCTGGATAGGCAGCAGCACTCGGTTCCCTGCAAATTCTCTGTCCAATTTCTCTGTCAGACAAACACATATGCATCCTCAAGTCTAGACATGCAATAGCACTCGGTTGGCTTCATTAACTGAGCGGCCTCCTTCATCAACTGAGAACAATTCAGCGTTGAGAACAAGGGAGCTTGAGTCACGTAATAAGAAGGAATTGTTAGAGGCTTGTCTGTAGAGGGCCAAGAGGTGACATGCGGAGTATCTTGGGCAGAAAGGAGGCTGTCAAGGTGCCTGCCACAACAATCGGCACAGGATGAAGAAGTATGGGGATCGATTATGCCAAAAGCTCACGAGATGCTGGAGACAATTTCTATGCTCAAGGCGCACAACACTGATGCTGGTCCGTGACTTTGCAGCATGTAGTATTAATCAGCAAATAGTAATCTCTCTTCCATTTGAGGAGCTAGCTGCTCGAATTACATCTCCGAACACTTTGCGTAGTGTAAAAGCTCTATTAGCGTGTCTTGAGAGCCATTTTCTGTTGTCATCAACAAGCAGTTCTGATGTTGCCAAAATTGATCATCTTCTGAAACGATTGTCTTCGCAGATTTTTGGGGTCATTCTTCAACAATTGGTATCCCATCAGTCAAGCAAGCAGATGTTTCAACTTCCCTTCCACCAAAGCAAGGAGGCCATTTCTACCCTTAAGGACATAATAGGATCCAACCACTGGTTTAGATCCAAGAGGGAAAGCTGAAGCAAGTGTGGAAGGAGGAGCTCAAAAGGGCTTCAAATATTTGAGATCTTCAACTCCAAGAACAGTAGGGTTTCCAAGAGAGAAGGAGGGCTTGTAAATGAAGAGGGGAACTTCACTGAGTGGCCAAATGCAACCTAGTATCATGTGCAGAGCATAGAGGCTAAGTGGCACCTTGGCATGGCTGAAATTTCGTGGGCCTTTAGGGTTGGAAACTTGGCACAAGTCGCATGACAGCATACTCTCGGCTTGCTACTTCACGTGGGGTCAAAGCCATCAAGTATGGCAGTTAGCCACTCCCCATAGCAAGTAGAGTCAGGGTAGAGATGCCTTTGGAGCCATAGAAGCGGGGAAGAAGAGATTCCTCCATAGATCTACAATGAATGCTCCATGGAAAGCTTGAAAGAGGGAGGAGAAAGACTCCTCCTAAAAAGTAAATGGGACTTAAGCCTTCTCCAAATCTTGTGACTCTTTTTTAAAGAAAATTACCTTAAAAAATGGCTTGAAATGAGCAACGAATTGCTAAATTTAGCCTTCCTTCCTCCACACTCTCCAAGAAAGGCTGCCATGGTTTGTGCGGTCTTCAAGAAAGCTGCCATTAATGCTCCTGCATGCAGTCCTTGTGGTCCAGAGATCTTTGGAAACTCCCCTACTGCTCCTTGTACCTATGTACCTGTGACTCAAAATTCCATGTAACTAGAAAGTTGTAACTGGGTAAAAATGAGGGACTAACTGGGACCAAGAACCTAGGCTTTGATACCACTTGTCAGAGAGAGAACTAGGGAGAGAGAAAGAGGAGAGAGAAGACTGCAGAAGAGAGAGAAAGACTGCAAGAAGAGAGAGAAGAAGAGTGACGAGGAGAGAGAAAGACTAGATTTAGAGAGAGAAAGACAGGAAAAAGGGAGAAGCCATAGAAGCTGTGAGCAAGATGGGAGAGAAAGACTGTAATTGTATTAATGTGTCAAAAAGATAACATAAAATTACATGTCCTCTCCTTTTATACTAATGTCAGTGTAACATGGCAATACACACTAAATTCCTCATTCCCAGCTTCTTACAGAATGATTGTTATGCTCTAGAAAAATCCTAACATAGAATGCTATACTAAAGAATAAACAAGTATGCTTGAAAATTTTCTAACTTAGAATGTTATGTTAACTATTATTATCTAGGAAATTTTACATAAAATGTTAAGTCAAAAATCTTGTTTAGCATCATATCTAGTTTAAGGCTTATCGAAGGTAATTTATTAGAAAATTGGCATTATTAGAATATATACATATATAGAATATTGGAAATCTTTCCATGATTGAGCTAACCATAAATTTTAGTATCACACTTATAAGAATGACATTAGTAGAATCCTTAGAAATATTAAATATTAACTAAGGATAAATTAGTTAAGTCCATGTCTAAAAGTGAAGTATAGTTATAGTAATAATTATTTAGATGCATCATTGAAATGTGATTTATTCTCTTGACTAAAAATTAATGGTTTCTATGAACATTTAAACATATAGGACTTATTTCTATGATAATGATAATTGTTAATAGAATTAAAGACTCATTTAAATAAGAATAATGTCTATCGATTTGGCCATGGAAGGACTTTCGTAATCATAAACTATCCTAATGGCATATGAAATAAAGATTATTACTTAGAAATGGATTTCTTAATTTGTGGGTGACAAAACAAATAAATACGAAAATATAGGAAATGGTTGATTTAGTAAACTTAGAAAAAAAGTCATAGGGAAAGAAGGTAATCAAAGAAAAAAAATAATTGGTTGCTAAATTTTTGAAAAATTGGGAAATTGGCAAAACAAATCAAGCAAAGTCTTCCCGTAGGAAATTCAATAGCCGCAAAAAAGGAAGAAGTAGGGAATGGAAATCCTTTGAAATTATTGGCTGTCAAAATCAAAGTCATTTGAAAATCTTTTTGATAAAGTTATAACTAGATTTATAAATTACTGCTTTTAGTATCATTAATTGCTCAAGAAATATTGACTGCAAAGAACTAGATGGTTGATGGTTTCTAATTTTCGAAACCTGGATGTGATTACGATTTCTTCACTAATGGAAGAAAATATTCTTACCTAGATTAGGGGTGATTTTAGTGGTTGAATTTTTCCCTAGGGTCAACTATTGGAGCTCGAATGACCTGGATATATTTTTGGTCTGCCTAGAGTGTCTGACTAGCACCTAGGACGGACGGTCCAATACAGAAGGTCCCCTCCTATGGCAACTCATAACCATGAGGGGCTTTGGTCAGCAGAACTTATTCCTAGAATATGTAGTCGACAGTCCTATGATGGAGAAGACATCCGTACTATTATCAATGCGGTTTTGCATTGGAGCTTGGAGATGTAGGCTGGAAATGCTTCTTTGGTTTTTGAGGGCGAACACACCTTTGGTTTTGAGGGCAGAACTGAAAAAATATATATATGCTTTTATTCAATGTTTTGAAAGGACGAGTTTCACTATTTTTGTGTCATGAATTAACGAATATGTGAAATGAAACCTGTGCTAAAAGGGTAATTAATGAAACTGTTTTTATGTGTTCCACAGCATGATAGTATGCCATGTTTAGATAACTAAAGAAAACACTGTTTAAAGGGAGGCAGGCGAGTGGCCTTTCTTGACGAAAGGAATTCGATGATGGGGTGGACCCGATGAGTTGGGTGCTTTCTTGAAAGGGAAAAATAGGATAAGAGCTGACACGATGACTTACCCTAGGGTCAGAATCTTAGAACCCGAGCTAATCATTATCTTAGGGGAAGGTGTAGTGACTATGCCAAAACACATTAGGGTTCCACAAACCCGAGCCCATTGCTGGAAAAAAGCGTTGCACTCCATGAACAAAGGGTAATGAGCCCTCTTCTTTCGGACGAGAAGCCCCTCAAAGGACACCTTCGAACATGAGCTAGCTGAAGATAGGAGACTGTTAGGTTAGCAAGAAACACTCAAGTCGATCCTCGTGGCATGATGCAGGATGTTCCCCTGTGAGGTGGACCTCGGGTTGCCTAGACTGATCAAAGTCCAAACATTCTAGTGGAGTGTGGACGGTGGCAGCTAGGAAAGACCCCAGATGACCACCAAACATTATCGACTATATTTAGTCTTTGGTACATCACAATTATGAACACAAGGATGAGGACCCAAATGCTATGTATCCTATGCGCCATGTTGAAAATACTGATTATGAGGAGGACCTTGACCATGAACCATTCTTTGACTCCTTGGAAGGATTTCCCTTTGACCCTAGTGGTTTTCTTCCTCCTAATGAGATGGATGGACCAATCTAAGATAGTCAAGAAAGTGGGTAACTTAGCCTATTGTCTCCAACTCCCTTCCTCCACTAAGATCCATGATGTCTTTCATGTGAGCCAACTGAAACCATTCATTGGGACCCCAAAAGACTACGTGGTGGAGCTGCCCCCATGAATGAAGAGCACCTGATCGATCAGAGAGTACTTGATCAAATGGAAATGCCTACCTCTAGAGGAAGCTTCTTCGAGACCAACATCCATTTTTGAGGAATTTTCCACCTTGGGGATGTTGTTTTGCCTGAAACTTAACCACAGTTGACCTTGTTTGGACTGTAGATTGCTTTTGGATAGCAAATTGTTTTGCACCAATTTTGATCCTAAATTTTTTAAAGCCCAACCCCACCTACACAACCTGAAAGCATGCTTCATGAGCTCTGTGTTGACACCTTAATCATCCTATTCGGAGCTCCCCACCCAAAGTTATGTCCATTTTCTACAACAATCCTATTTTGGATAACATGCTGTCTACTTCATCCAAGGCCCTCATTTTTATGAAATGGTGGATCATCTTATGTATGGGCCAACTTGTATGATGCGCCATACTCCCTATGCCTCTATAGGCCCCATTTCACATGGTACTTAGCCCCCTTCTTGGCTCATTTCTCTTGTATTGTTGCATAGAATTGTATTCTATTGCCTCTTTCTCCCCCATTCTCCCTTTGTTTTTGGGGAGAAAAACCTCCTGATTCGGGATAGCTTCTAATGAATGGGATATATGGGAATTACGAGGAAAATACTAGTCACAATGGTGGTATTTAAGGTGTAAGAAGGTTAGGTCAATCATCATGCATTAATCAAGAAACTCTCTCTTCACCTTCACCGGGCTTCTTTCCTCTTCTTTTTCTCTTCCTCTCTCTCTCTCTCTGTTTCTGTCATTCTATCTCTTCTTCTATTCTTTCTCTCTCCTCGTCACTCTCTTTTTTCTCTTCTGTACTCTTTCTTCTCTCTCGTAGCAGACCCAATACACTACCTCGCAGGTGGCCACTCAATTTGTGGAGCATGTATTCAAGTTGCATGGATTACTGCAAGTCATAGTGCATGATCGGGATGCTAAGTTTATGAGAAACTTTTGGCAAGTAGTTTTCATGTCTATGGGAACCAAGCTTACTCCATCCACTACATATCATCCAAAGGCAGATGGCCATATAGAAAGGGTAAATAAATGGCTTGAGAAGTACTTATGGCACTTTTTCCATGATGTACAACACAACTGGAATACGTGGCTCCAATTGGCTAAGTTGACATATAATGACTTTACCCACTCTAGCATTGGGATTTTCCCTTTTGAGGCATTATATGGGTATAAGGCCTTCCTTCCTACACTCTTTTTCAATGATAAGATCAACCCTCAAAATAAAGCCAAGTTGGATTGCATGCAAGCCGCCTTGCTTCAGCAATGCAAATTGAATCTTCAAAAGGCATAAACCCACATAAAGATCTATGCTGATGAGAAAAGAAGGCATTTGGAATTCCAAGAGGGAGAGTTGGTCCTCTTGAAAGTGCCAAAGTCCCATTACTCCACTCTTAAAGAAGGTAGCAGTAACAAGCTAGCCCACTATTTCTATGGCCCCTACCATCTCCTCAAGAGAGTTGGTAACTTGTCCTACCGATTAGAGCTTTCCCCTACCATCAAGATTCACAATGTGTTTCATGTTAGCTAGCTAAAGCCCTTCATTGGCACCTCAGTGGACTACGTGGAAGAGCTTCCTCCCATAGATGAAGAAGGTATAATTTAGTACACCACCTTGAGGCAATCATTGGATAATGAGATAAATACTTAAGATCTTAATCCATCAAGGAATACCTCATCAAATGGAAAGGACTACCATTGAAAGAAGCCTCCTAGTGCCAGCACTATTCCTAATGAATTTCCTCACCTCCAAGCTGTCCAATGGGTTGAAGACTAGTAAGTTATGTCCCCTTTTGACCACACCCTACTACAGACTGCACATTGTTTTAGAATAGTTTTGTACCTACCCAAGTTACAACCATGTGCTTCCTACAAGGGCTGAAAGCATGCATCATAAGCTCCATTTTGACATGCATTACACCCCATTTGGACCAGCCTATCAAAAGTTATGGAATATTTACCTTAGCTAGTGGATAACATGTTGTCCATAGTCTTCACCCATCCATTTTCATTGTAATGTGGATTAGAGTAGCACTCTACATCCCACTCCTTAGCCCCTCTATCAAATACCTCTAGTTATCTTTTGTTTTTTAGGGAAAGAACTTTTCGGGTAGGGATGGAATGTAATGAGTGTGATACACAGAAACTAGGGGTTAGACATCTAGTCACACTGATCGGGGTATATAAGGTGTAAGAGACCTAGTTTAGGGCATCCAGATATTATCAAGAACATACTCTTCACGCTTCATCCCTAACTTCCATGGCTTCCTCCTTCTTTCTTCCCTCTTTCCTATCTTTCTCACTCCTCTTTTAGTCTTTCTTCTTCTTCTTCTTCTTCCTTCCCTCTTTCTTGCTCTTCAGCTCATTCTCCTCTCTCCTCTCAGCTTCATTCATTACAATTACTGCAAGGGGAGAGGATGCTACTTTCTCTACAAATAAAAAGAAATGTAAATGTAAAAAATTTGGCAACCCCTCTTTGTGTTATTTAAAGGATAAGAAAAAGAACAAGATGGAGTGCTTCTACTTATAAGAAAATTGGACACATTCAGAGTGAGTCTAGGAAGAAAGCTATAGATGAAAAGAATGACACATTCACATAAGCTCCACTAGCCAAGAAAGAGTCCAAAAACAATGCTAAAAAAGATCTTGAATTAGGGGTTGCTATTGAAGAGATTTGTGCAAAAATAGTTTGCTCCTCAAAATCAAATGATCATTGGATCATTGATATCAATGCTACTCAACACACGAATCATAAAGATTGGTATTCCTTGTTATGTCAAGTAGGAGATGATATCATGGTTATTGTGGGAAATCATACAAAACACCCAACAAAAGGCTCATCTAAAATTTTCTTTTTATTAACTAATGGCATTACTAAAAAGGTTTCTTATGTAGCAAACATGAAGAGGAACTTGCATTCTATTGTGACAATCACTAAACATGACATGAAGGTCTACTTTGATTCGAATGATACAAAAATCACAAATAATGATGGTGTAGTTATTGATACAGAAACTTGACGTAACAACACAATAAAGAAAAGCAATCTTTGGCATGAGAAGTTTGGTTCTCTTAGTATTCCTATTTTGAAAGAAATGTTTAAGTTTGGATTGGTCAAAACTTTACCTCCAATAATAGTTTTTCCAAATGCATGTCAATGTGATGCTTGTACGATGGGCAAGTATCATTGGTAGCCCTTTCCACTAGAAGAAAGTAGAGCACAAGCTCCTCTAAATCTCATACATACAAATTTTTGTGGAAATAAATAGAAAAAAGCTGTGGGTGGTCTATCTTCCTTGATGATGTTGATTGATGGCTACAACAAAAGGACATGGGTATATTTACTGAAGACTAAAGATAAAGCCTTTGTAGCAAAACTCAAACAATAGTATGCTCTAGTAGAAAAGGAATCTAGAAAAAGATAAAGAAATTGAAATCACATAGAGGAGGTGAATTCTTTTCAAATGAATTAACACAAAATATTCTAAGGATGATGAAATTAAGAGTGAACTTATTGTGGCACATAGACCTCAATGAAATGGCATAGCAAAGTGCAAGTATTGTGTCATACAAGAGATGGAAAGAAGCATAATCAGTGGGAAGAATCTTCCAAATATAATTTGGGCTAAAGTAATAAACACTACTATCTAGATCCTATAATTAGCTATACAAAAACTATGAAAGGAATGAATCCTTTGCAAGCCTTTAGTGGTAAGAAACCTTTAGTACCGCATTTCAAAATTCTTGGAAGTGAATGTTTTGTGCATGTGCGAGAAGCCTCAAGAACCTAGTGGGATGTAAAGAACCAAGAATGTATTTTCCTTGGGTATAATGAAGAGTCAAAGGGTTAATAACTCTAGAACCCTATGGAAAGGAATGCCAACATCATTGCATAGTATGGGTGTCCATACCATTCTTGCCATTGTTACATATAGCATGGGTGTCCATTGATGCAAATGGATGTCAAAGTAGTCTTGAGTGGATATCTCATGGAGGAAGTGCATGTGAAATACCCACCTAGTTTTGAAGCTCTAGGTATTGAAGGTAAGGTTTATTGACTTTGCAAGGCATTATATGGGCTAAAACAAGATCCATGTGCATTGAATGAGAAGATTGACAAGTCCACAATAAGTATTGGTCTCAAAAGAGGTCTCTATAATGGTAAGTTTTATATGTTTGAGGAGGATGGCAAGTATATGCGCATTACAGTATACGTGGACAATTTCACTATTTCTAGAGATCATGAAGAGAAGATTTTTCAAATAGAGGTAGCTTTATGTAGTGTGTTCAAGATGATAGATCTTGGACTCATGCACTTTTGGTTGGGAGTGAAGTTTGGCAAGAGCTAGATGGGATCTTCATCATCTCTCAAATAAAGTACGATGGCAAGTTGCTTAAAGCTTTTGGAATGGTTGATTGTATGACAATGCCTACTCCATATGAAGTCAACTTGAATATTTTAAAAGAAGTTGTATCCACATTTTTTGACATTTCATTTTTTAGGAAACTTGTGGGGGGCCATCTTTCCTTCTATAATACATACCCATACACATAGTGAAGCTAAAGGTGTTTTAAGTAGGTTCTCTAATCAACCAAGAGGAAGTTGTTGGAGAAAAGAAAAGTGTGTTCTAAGGTACTTTGGAGGTACCTTGGAATATGGCATCTCATATACTAGAGGTGGTGAGAGCACTTTGATTGGCTATGGTGACTTAGATTGGGATGGAGACATAGATGGCAAGAGATCCATGCGATAGGCTATTGCTTCTCACTAGGATTTGGAGTCATCTCATGGATTACTAAGAAGCAACCTAGAGTTGGTCTTTCTTTAATTGAAGTTGAGTAAAAAGTAGCGTGTTTTGCTACATGTGAGGCCTTATGGTTAAGAAAACTTTTAAAGATATAAGTGTGGTGTAGGAGTTGACAAAATTACTATGTGGAAAATCAAAGTTGCATGGAAATTGCAAAAATAGTTTTTCACAGTTGCCCAACACGTAGGTAAGGCATCTTCATCAGCCTAGTATTGGTCTAAAGGAGTAGTTCACCTTTGAGGAGGTGAACATTGAGGGGGGTGTTGGAGTTCAATGCTCCACTCCTCATATAACTATGTAGGTAATTTTTTACTCTATCTTTTTACAAGTACCCCCCCCCCCCCCCCCCCCCATATGAACAAAATGCATTTATGAGAAGCACATATACCTAGTAGGTCCTATTTTCAACACCACATGGTGGCCAAGTGTGGCAAGATAGCTAGAGACAAACTATAGAGGGGGTTGGTGCATTGCTATCCTAGCTACATGCATGTGTAGATCCATTACTACACTAGGTCCTTATTTGGAATGCTTGTCATGGCATGGCTTTTTCCACTAGACTTATTGAGGGGAGGTGTGGAGGGAGGCGAAGCCCCCTCTTTGCAAGGATCTTTGGGAGGGGGGATGTGTGGAGGGAGGGAGTTATTGAGCTCGAAGGGCTTGTTATGTTAAATGTCATGCATGATCCATGGCCTACCAAATATACATTTAATGGTCAATTTTAGTCTCATACTTAAAAATGTATGCATATAGCACTCTATTAAGTATATCAATTTGTGGCTTGGTTTACAACTTTAGCCATGCTCTTCTACATACACAACCTTTGCTCCTTTGCTCTCACTTATTTTCTATTTTACTATCAAAGTTTCTTAACACAAGCACATGACTAGGGAGCATAAGCTATGTATTGTATTCATATGAAATAATCAAAGTTTTTGATTCTCCATATTCCTTATTTGTCACTCGCTTATAAATTTCATTTACTTACTATATTTTATTTTCTTACATGCAAAATTTTTTACATATTTAATTTTTGTAGGTAAGACCTTTCACAATCTACTTTGTGTTGTTCTATATAGCACATATTGGTTTATATAGATTTTCATGAATACAAAAAACCTTTGCACCAAATTGTAGTAAATGGCCATAGCTGTAGCAACAATGATGTATTATGTATGTTAGCCATTGAGGACAAGTTTAATGGAACCGAGTATCTAGTATGTGCTTACATAATGTGTTACAAATTGGTTACAATTTACAAAAGGATTGTGGAATATTGTACATAGAATTGATATGTGTCTTCTTGTGTTTATGGAAGTTGCAAGTATAGTAGAAATAGGTGGGTTGACAATGTTATAAGTTCCAATTTTGCTACTACAATTAATGTTTGAGCACCACTGCTTACTAAGGAGTTTTGTAAGGATGGTAGAGATGCAAAGGTTCATGCCTTGATTGCATTATCACTTAAGTGTACCATGATCCCACACATTTGCTCAAGATAGCTAAAGAGACTTGGGATATAGTTGCACATTTGTATCAAGGAAGAAATGAGGACCCTATAAAAAAACTAGAGAGTGAATACATAGATGAAGGTGAGTCAATGGATAATTTTGTAATAAAGACCAAAAAGCTTAAGAAGAAATTAATTATTGCATATGAGATTTTCTAGAGAGTTCATTTTTGTAGATTATTCTCAAGATATTCTTGGTGCTTATCAAAGTATTTCATCTATTCTTTATTTGATGGTGAAAGGATGTTAAATTCTTTCTAATGATCTTCATGACTTGTATCAAAGTTTTGTGTCTACTAATCTCAATGAAATAGGTTATTATGCATGTTATAGATGAAACTTTTGTGGCTAGTTTGAACGGTAAAGAAAAAGGACATTCTCTACTAGTAAGTAAAACTCTACAAATAGTATCTAGAAGAAGGATGACAAGAATGAAAATAAAGATTAGAATAAATACTTTTGTAAGCATTTTAATGTAAGAGATAATGCCATTAAGGATTGTCCTAAATTGGCAGCAAAAAAGGCTAATAAGAATGAGGCTAGCATGGAAGGCGCATATGTCTCTCTTTCTAGTTCAAAATTTGGAAATGCTGTGTAGGATAAAGAATGGCCATTTGGTGCACTATGTAAGTATGAGCCTTTGTTACATGATTCTTGTATACCTATTATGGATGTGTGGTACTTTGACAGTGGTGTCACTAAGCACATTACTTCACAACATTGCTTGTTTACTTCTCTTGAGTGTGTCCCTACAAATAGTGTTGTCACATGCACTAATAAACACTACAAGGGACTGGGGCAATAGCGACGCCGATTAGCGACGGCGTTTATCGGCGTCGCTATTGGCGTCGCTATTTGCGTCGCTATATGCGTCGCTATTTGCGCCGCAAATGCGACGCAAATAGCGACGCATATAGCGACGCAAATAGCGACGCCGCAGGGAAAAAAAGCGCGGCCGAAACCAGAGCGCCGTTTTCATTTTGTTTTCTTCGCCTTTTGAGAGCGAGAGCGAGGGAGAGAGCCAAGGCTTTGTGAAAGAAGAGGAGGAAGAGACTTGTTGCCGCCGCCGCCGCCACCGCCACCGCCACCGTCGTTGTTCGTGAAGGAGAGGAGGAGCCCTCGTTGCAAAGAGAAGCCGCCCACGCTCGCCATATCTCATTGGTGAGTCTCCCTCTCTCTTTCTTTTACTTGTTGAAGGTTTAAATCGTTCTCTTTTGTTTATTTAGGAGAGGAAAAGAAAGAGAAGGAGAGGGAGAGGGAGAGAGAGGGAGAGAAAGAGAGGGAGAGGGAGAGAAAGAGAGTGAGAGTGCATTCTCTCTCTCTCTCTCTCCCTTTTGCTTGTTTAATGTTTAAATTACTTTCTTCTTTGCTTGTTTAGGAGAGGAAACGAGAGAGTAAGAGAGAAAGAGAGGGAGAGGGAGAGGGAAAGGGAAAGAAAGAGAAAGAGAAATAGAGGGAGAGGGAGAGGGAGGGGGAGGAAATAGGAGAGGGAGAGAAAGAAAAAGAGAGGGAGAAGGAGGGAGAGTGCATTCTCTCTCTCCCTCCCTCTCCCTTTTGCTTGTTTAATGTTTGAATCACTTTATTTTTTGCTTGTTTAGGAGAGGAAATGAGAGAGAAAGAGAGTGAGAGGGATAGGAAGGGGAAGGAAATGAGAGAGGGATATAAAGAGAAAGAGAGGGAGAGTGCATTGTATCTCTCCCTCTCCCTTTTGCTTGGAGGATGTTTAAATCACTTTATTTTTTGCTTGTTTAGGAAATGAGAGAGAAAGAGAGATAGAGAGGGAGAGGGAGAAAAAGAGAGGGAGAGGGAGAGGGAGAGGGAGGGGGAGGGGAAGGAAATGAGAGAGGGAGAGAAAGAGGGAGGGGGAGGGAGAGGGAGCGAGGGAGCGAGGGAGAGGGAGAGGGAGAAAGAGGGAGAAAGAGGGAGGGAGAGGGAGAGGGAGGAGGAGGGAGGAAATGAGAGAGGGAGAGAAAGAGAACGAGAGGGTGAGGGAGAGGGTGAGAGAAAGAGAGGGAGAGGGAGAGGGAGAGGGAAGGGAATGAAATTTAAGATAATATACGTATCGATAATGGTATGCAATGTGCTTTGCATACGGCCACGTACTTCATCAAAATTAACCCAAAATTATTGTTATAGAAGTGGAGATCCCTTAAATTGAGTATAGGATAATTTCTCTCAGGTCTTATGACTATGAGTAGAATTGATTGAAATAAATTTTATTTCTATAGTTGTAAAATTTCATAGATGGCGCGCATTAATTTTAAAATGGATTACTTATACTCAAAGCCGAGATATAACAAAAAATTATCTACCGGGACAAACAAATCGTTGAGCATGATACAAGGCCGAGATATAACATCGGAAAATCTCTCGACTACTATATACAATGCAAGGTTTATGGTCAACTTGCAAGTTGACGTACATCTCCAAAAAGCTATCCATTTAAGCCTCGTTTGCTGTAATGTAGATAAGATGGCAAACGAAGAAGGTCCTATTGTTCAAGACCGCGAGTCGTATCTTAATCAGCGTGTCCCATGTCCTTGCTCTCAATGCAAGTTGGCAATTAGACAAAAACGCCGATTGTCTATAGAACACGTACGACGATTTGGCGAGTTTCAACCTGAGATTATTGATCAGGCGATTGCAGATTTTCAGAAAACGGTATTTTCAAGTTAGCATTTTTCATGCATTGTACTCTCAAGCTAATTGAAAACCATACACAATAAGATTGGGTCTTGTTGGCAAATTTTGTGTCCAGGGGGGTGATGTCTCGACCCAAGGGGGAGTGCACCCTTTGCGGCCAATTAGAAGAGTTCGTGGACGTGAGATGGATGGATGGCAGGAGCCAATAGACCACTCGCAAGGCCCATCTATATCGTCAATGCCAGAGGAGACAGACAACCTTCCCGACTTGCCTACAATCTTGGAGCCTGAGATGGAGGCAATGATCGATGCATTGATTCCCATGGATGTTGAGACATCTGACCCGCTTAGAGAGGAAGCATCCATACCATTATATGATGGGTGCCGAGTATCTCGGTTGAAGACATTGCTTGCACTCTTAAGTGTGCAAGCGAAATACGGTTGGAGCGATACGAGTGTGACTGAGTTATTCAGGTACCTTGCATATAGACTTCATTGTTTTTTTTAAAAACAGTATTATTGTAAATATGGATGGATTTTTCAAGGTGTTTTATGATGTTTTCAGGTTATTGAAATATCATATATTGCCACCTGCAAACACCATGCCTGAGTCTCGTGATGATGCACGACATGTTTTACGGAAGCTTGGCATGGACTACAATAACATCCATGCATGTATCAACGACTGCATATTGTTTCGAGATGAATACGAGACTATGGAGACATGTCCAAAGTGTGGTGCTCACAGGTATCGACAGGACTTGCAAGGGCAGACCATCCCTCAAAAAGTCCTCAGACACTTTCCGCTCATCCCCCGCATAAACCACATGTTTCGCACGTCTGCCATGGCAAGCTTGACAACGTGGCATGTGCAGAATAGGTCTACGGATGGAGTGCAACGAATATCAGCAGATTCGCGCGCATGGAGCCACATTGAATCTACCTTCCCAGGCTTTGCGCGAGAGCCAAGGAATCTTCGGCTCGGTCTCGCCATGGATGGTGTGAACCCATTCGGTCTGCGCTCGACTTCTTACAGTGTGTGGCCTATAGTGCTTGTCAACTACAACATTCCTCCATGGCTTTCTACGAAGAAAGGACATCTCATCCTTAGCTTGCTCGTCCCGGGCCGCTACAAAGTAAAAAATATGGACGTGTATCTTCGTCCATTAGTCGATGAGCTTAAGATTTTGTGGGAGGAGGGGGTCACGGTGCAAGATATGAGCAGGCGCGATGGTCGGCGGTCAGCCAACATTCGAGCCATTCTCATGTGGACGATGCATGACTTTCCGGGATTGGGAGAGTGCTCAGGTGAGCAGAGCTTTGTTCACGCCGGTAATATCTATATTTTATTTCATTCAATCAAGTATTCACTAGGTCGTGGATCGCCTTGCAGGTCTCGTTACCTCAGGTTATCATGCATGTCCATTGTGTGGGCCACAGTTAGACTCCCGAAGGTCACGAACCATGAAGAAGATGGTATATCAAGGACACGCCACTTTCTTGCCGGAGGATCATGAACTCAGGGAAGGTTTTCTTGGACGACCTCCAGCACGTATGAACGCTGCAAGCTGGTACGAGCTGAAAATGGTAAACCCGGAATCACATCCAAATGGAATGCGACGGTTCTCAGTTTTCTATGAGTTGCCATATTGGACCCACTTACAGGTCAACCACTTGTTGGATCCCATGCATATTTTCAAAAATGTGGGCAGCTTGCTATGGGACCACATCACAGGAAAGAGAGACACTATAGGGTCACGAATGGATTTAAAGGAGGTAGGTAAGATGGAGGCGCTTTGGCCGCAGTCGAGTGCTGAAGGGGGAGTGCAGCTTCCTCGCGCTCCCTGGGTTTTGTCTACCAAAGAAGAGCGCATTGTGAAGCAAGTAATCAAGTCTATCCGCACTCCGACGGGTATGATGCGTTCTCTCAGGTCCGCATTTTCTAAAGATGACCAAATGTCTGGGCTAAAATCCCATGATTGGCATAAGATATGTCAGGTTTGTGAACAGAATGGATTTTAATTAGCGTGGACATTTTGAAATTTGAAAAGTGACCATTATTCTTAATGCTTTCTCATTTGTGGCAGTTTGTCCTACCGATCGCGATCGCGGGATGCCTAACTCCAGAAATTCGCGGGGCCATTTACAAGCTGTCGACTTTGGTGCAATGGATCTCACAGAAAGAGATTAAGACGTCCTCTATTGAATCCGCAAGGCGGGGAGCAGTTGAGACGGTCTGTCTCTTTGAGAAATACCTGCCCACTAGCATGCTCACGATACAAGTTCACCTTCTTGTGCATCTTGTGGACGAAGTGGAGATTGCCGGACCTGTCCATACGCGATGGATGTTCTTCCTGGAGCGCTTCATGAAAACCCTGAAAGGCTTTGTGCGACAACGAGCTCGTCCGGAAGGTAGCATGGCGGAGGGTTGGTTGGTGTCAGAGGCATTAGTGCATATCTCACAATGGCTACCAACAGTGGAACCAGACAATGAAATGCTATGGACGCTCAAGGACGATGACAGGCTGACTGGAGATGTGGTGGTTGGAAATGGGGTAGAAAAAAGAATGGATGCCTCAATGGAAGAGAAAGTGAATCGCTTTTGTATGTTGCACCATGCCTCCATGGAGACGTGGCTCGCCAAGTACCAGATTGCAAGGCAAGATCGAGAGGAAGCGCGAGCTGAATTCCGACGCAGTACGCGTCACCGACCGATTCGATATCCCGAAGGCATGGAGGAGATGCCGCGGTTTATGTCAACACGATGGTTGCATGGAGCCTTGATCGCAGCATCCAGCGAAGGGGCAGAGGTCTCAATGGAGGAGTGGGAGTTCTCGAGGGGATGTAGTCCAAAGGTAATGAGGGGTTTAGAATGTGTCGTATCTGAATTTGTTTGCTACATCTAATTTGAGTGTTTCAATGTGCAGTACAAAATATATAGTGCAGCGTGGTCGCGCGGACGGCATTTTCGGGTGGAGCGTATTGACAAAATGCGCTCCACAATGGACTGTGGTGTCATGGCAAGGTTTGAGCAAGAGAGCCGGCGACGAGCAACGGATCCGAACACGGTTGTGGATGAGATGGAGTATTTTGGGAATTTGCAAAGTATTATTACGGTGGATTACCGTAGCTTCTCCATGATAATATTCGATGTGCAGTGGTTCAAAGTGGTACTTGGAGGAGCTGGCGCAATGGTTCGACGAGGTCCATCTGGATTTCTCGAAATAGATTCCGAAAAAAAATGGACGGATTTGCGCGACACCTTTGTGTTGCCGGCACATTGTGAACAGGTAATCTTCTAGTCATTTGCTTGCTAATTGTAATACGACATGCTTTATGTCACAATGGTTTGAAGACGGTTTGTAAGTGTTTGTGAACAGGTAATCTTCTATCCAAATCCCCGACAACCTCGATGGTGGTATGTTATACCTTCAACTCCTAGAGGTGCGAGAGTATACGATCAAAGCGATGTTCCAGGCATAGATGAAGAATATATGCAAATAGAGGGATCGAAATTACAAGGGGTGGAGGCCACCGCAAGCTTGGAGACCGCATTGGCTAACAATGATGGAAATACAGAAGTCGTAGAATTTTTTGAGAACGAGGCAGACTCGTTCTTTTGTGGTGACATGTCGATCGACCTTCCAGTGTATGCAGAGTTATGTCAGGAGATTAACATGGGACCATAGAATACTTCATTCTTGGAGAATTGTATTACTCAATTCGTTGTTTAGATCTTCCATAAAGGTAGATAAGATATGCATTTTAAGATGGATTTTTCAAAAATGATTTATATTAATGCGCTTTGTATAGTTTCAATTGATTATTCTAACATTATTTTTTATCTCTGCAGGTATCTTTATTTTCAGGATGAGTCGAGGGATGAGCGATGAGGAGTTTCAGGAGATGATGGCACGTATGTCTCCAGATCAGCTCGCGAGATTCAGAGAGATAGCAGATCAGGAGCTGTCTCGTTCTTCGTCAGGGCGCTCTGCTAGATCAGCTTCAGTGCGATCAGATGCTTCAGCTTCGAGCAGACGATCTCGACGCTCGCGACTTGGGCCAGAGGGAGGGACTGCGACTGCAGGAGGATCAGGGGGGTGCTGCTGTGGAGACACGGACGCGGTGTCTCCGTCTCGTCGTTCAGCTAGAGCTCGGTCACCTCCAGGATTTGTCACACCTGTGGGGACGTCCACTCCAGTTACTCCGGCTTTTGCGCAGCCGTCGGCAGATGTCACGCCTTTTGGTGGCACTCCTTTTGGTGGCACCCCCTCTGGTGGCACTCCTTTTGGTGGCACCCCCTCTGGTGGCACCCCTTTCAGTGGCACTCCGGGAGAGGGTACCCCCGTCGGTACACCGGATGTTCAGGGGTCTCCTGGATATGCCCAGGAGCGTGGACGGAGATGGGAGAGGGCCCATACGAGGCACACTCCTAGGGATTATGGATACCTAGTGGATGGCAGGTCAGGAGCTATCATCATGAATGATGAGGGGAGGAGGGTGATAGCTCGCATGAG
The DNA here is from genome assembly GCF_053477565.2 of Lygodium microphyllum. NCBI lineage: Eukaryota > Viridiplantae > Streptophyta > Polypodiopsida > Schizaeales > Lygodiaceae > Lygodium > Lygodium microphyllum. Next base: position 50,735,928 of record NC_141164.1, read on the forward strand.
GGAGTTGTGCCAACAAGTTTTTCGGCACAACGTCCTGGATCATTGGAGGAACATACCGGAGGGGAGCAAGGAGTACATAGTAGCATCCTTGCATGAGGAGTTCCCGGTGCCAGCCGCAGTGGATAGATTCTCTACGGGCTGGATGATGGATTGCATGCGTGCATACATGTCACATAGACGATCCGACGCACGCAAGGCAATCAAGAGTGGGGCTCCAAAGCCCGAGTGGTTAGATGCAGAGGATTGGCGCCGACTGAGGGAGGAGGCTACAAATTCGCCAGGACGTTGGAGTCAGCAGCGGGAGGCGGCGAGGGCACGAATCGAGGCCGGATCGGTACATCATCTTGGGAGTGGCGGCCACAGGACATATTTGGAGGACTTTGTAAGTTTCTCTTTTGTTTTGCTTATTTGTTTTTTTGAGATATTATTTGTACTGACAATCATATTTCTAACAGTTAGCATTTTGTTTTCTTTGCAGCACTCCATTACAAATCGCGATCCGCAAGGCCTTGAGACTCAATATGCAGAGAGGCACGGTCTCAGATCATTGATCGACCGATTGTACAGACGCGGCGGCGCAGTAAGTCTCTCATCTTTCATGTCCGTAGTTACCATGAGATATTTGAATGCATTATTGTATGGTGGATTGATATGTTGTTTCTTTTTCTGCAGAATCCGTTTGATGCTCCTTTGCAGAGGGACGAGCTTTCGGGGGACGACGATTTGTAGCTCGCCCTCGGATCCTTAGCGCTCACATACCTTTAGTTTTTAGTCGCCCGATCTATGTAGACATTTTCTATGTATTAGTGATATTGTTTTATGATTGTACCAATCACATTTTATGCGATATCATGTATTTATTTCATCTATCAGTTTTATGATTTCAGTATAGATTCTTTTTGTTTGCAAACGCTTTGTATGCAGTAGTGCAGAAACTATTTTGTATGGCTCTCATACAGCACACAGTGCTATATGTGGCAGGGCAGCTTGCTGCCCTGCCACAAAATTTTTTTTTCCTCTGTTACCGTCGCTATTTGCGTCGCAAATTTACTGCAGGCGTCGCTATTGTCGTCGCTATCAGCGTCGCAAATTCTATATAACCGTCGCTATATGCGTCGCTATTTGCGTCG